>NC_056522.1:275731127-275850430 GCF_019175285.1 Sceloporus undulatus
CCAAACTTGCAAAACTCACACGCCACACTCTCAAGTCATCACAGCCATGACCAAAGCACCCCACCACCCCACAGCAAAAGCATGGTCACACTGTCTCACCCCACAAGAAGAAGGTATAAATCCATACACCTACCTGTACAGGAATTCCTGATGGCAGGTCTTGATCCGAAGTGTACACCTGGCACTGTACACGTACAGTACAAAGCCAGAACAAGTCCAAAGGCAGAAAGCCAGAAAAAGTCCAAACCTCCACTGGAACCACGAGTTAGAGTTCAGAAGCAACTCTTCCTCACCAGTCCACAAGGCCAGACAAAGGGGGCAGATCAATGGAAGCTGGCTTTTGTTTCTGAAGCCAGGCCACCCTCCCCCCCCAATTTCGTTAGCCAATCCAGATGATCAGCTTGATTTCGCAAGCCAATCAATACTGCTAACGAAATTCAAAATTCGCGCCAAAGCTAACCCCTAACCCAGCCCCCTTAGGCTTTCCGTTAGCTCTGGAAAGCCTATAGCTGCACTTTGCAGCATTTGAATTTCGCGCCGAAATGAATTTCGTAACCCGAAAAATATTTCGTAACCCGAAACAGTTTTTGCCAATCCAACTTTTTCGTATCCCGGAAATTTCGTAACCCGATCATTTCGTATCCCGAGGCACCAGTGTATTTGATTTTATTATCCACCTTAAATCCTGATCTCAGTTTAAATTCTTCTTTTTCCTTATTTGTCATATTCATAGTTAATACTTTTGACTATTCTTTATTGACCTTGAAACCTGAGAGTTCACCACTGTTAATTGCTGTAGTAATGGTATTACAATTTCCATCAACTCACCAAATAGATAACCATAGATAACCATGTCATCTGCGTATAGCTTTAATTTAAATTCGTATTCTTTTTATCCTAACACCTTTCACTATCTTTGTCTCTGATCGCATTACATAAAATTTCTAATGTTAAAATAAAGAGTAAAGGTGATAGCAGCATGCTTGATGGGCACCTCTTTGAACCTCAGTTGCTTTTGTTCTTTCTCAATTCACTACCACTTGCACGTTTTTATTCTGGTAAATAGCCTTTATCCATTTATAAAAACCATCTTCCTTTACAGTCCTGTCAATAATTTTTTTCCATAAATTTCCACTTTATGTTATCGAATGCTCTTTCTGGAATATTATGGCTATTTGCTTATCTGGTTTCCTCTGGTGGTATTCAGTTATATCAATCAATTTTCTAATGTTGTCTTTTATATACTGTATCTGTTTGGTAGAAAACCTCTTTGATTGGTGTGTATCCATGTTATTAGAATTTTTTTTACCCTTTTCGCTAGTATATTTACGTACAATTTGCAATCTTGATTTAAAAGCGATATAGGTCTATAACTGCCTATATTGGTTGGATGCTTATTTTCTTTTAATATTAATACAATATTGGCATTTCTCTAAAAATCTGGCATTTTTCCCTCTGAAATTTTATTTATTATATCTTGTAGGTAAGGTACAACAATTTCCAACGTTGTTCTATAACATATAGCTCCTAACCCATCTGGACCAGGAGCTTTGGATATTTTTGCATCCTTGATGGCTTTCATTATCTCTGTTATAGTTATTCTTCTGTTCAAATAATCTCTTTGTGCTTCTGTAAATGCTGAGATTTTCTGGTGATCTATATAGTCTATTAATTTATTTTCATATATATGTTGTTCCTTAAAAAGTTCTTTATAATATTTATAAAAAGCTCTCTTTTATTTTATTTTGATCTGTTTATAACTTCCCATTATATTCTATTTTAGGTATTATTATTTTCATTCTTCCTTTCCTCAGTCTTGTTGCCAACCTTTTATTAGAAGTGTTCAAAATGATTTTCTTTCAAAAATCCCAGCTTTTTCTCTAGTTCTTCCACTAAATTTAGTGAAATTTGTTTTTGCAATATCCTCAATTGATTTAACAGTTGTTTTTCCTTTGGATTTTCCTTCAATTGCTATTCTGCTTTTTTCAAATCTGATTGTAACTTCTTTAATATCTCCTCTCTTTGTTTCTTCTGTTCATAAATTTGTTTAATTTTATCAACAGCTCTCATGAGTGCAGCTGGTTCTTAATTGCTCAGCATTTCATACAAAGACCACTGGTTATTATTTTGTTATCTGTTGGGGTTTGGTTCCAGGACTCCCCATGAATAACAAAATCTGTGGATGCTCAAGGCCCATTAAATACAATGGCATAGTAAAATGGTGTCCCTTATATAAAATGGAAAATCAAGGTTTGCTATTTGGAATTTATACTTTTGGGGAATATTTTCAAGCTGTGGATGCTTGAATCCGTGGATAAAAAATCTGTGGATAAGGAGGGCTGACTGTACATGACTATATACAATAGTTTATTGCAAAGAATGGAAAATTCCTGGAAAGCATATGCTTATCCTCACTACTTGCATAGATAAGCTAAATCATCCTGCTTGCTGCTTCATGTACCAGCTAAAGCCAGTCCAGGCCTTATGATCACACAGTTCCCTTATCTATGTTCTACAGACAAAGCCTTTAAGAAAAGACAAGATACAAAGAAATGGTTGAAGGCACACAGTATGGAGACACTTTAGTTCAGACTTTAAGGACCACAAAACAACAGTTGAGACCTTATGTGTTTGTAATTCCTGTGAATTATTGGCCTGTCCTAGTGGGTCAGAGGAAGGGGTTGCACTTGTTGGTTGATTTCAGAAAAAGAGGGGGAGCTGGATATGGAGAAGGGCTGCAGTTGTCAGGGCCAAGGAGTAGGGCCTTTTCACCTGCAATAGGGGTTCTAAGGTTGCACCCAAAGGTTGCAATAATATTAAGCATCTCAGAAAGAAGAGTTCTGCAATCAACTCCTGCACTGGCACCGCATTGGATACATGGACTTTTGGGACAGTGCATAAATATTAACTTTTCCATTAAGGCAACATACCAAATTCTATATAACAATTTAGTAATACATAAATCTGTTGCAGTTTTCCAACGACATGTAATTTTGTTCCTCACTGCTGTCAACAGCATATTTACAAATTCTTTTTTTAAAGTGTTCATTATCATTAATAAAAATTAAGAATAGCTTTTCATTAAAAACGACTGTCTGTCCTACCATCTGCACAATGTTCATCACATCCAACCAAAACTGTTTGACTTGTGTGTTGCACATTACATTTGTGATGCACTGTGCATTTATTAAACAATTATGAATGATTGTACATTATACACCAATGCCCAATGCATGTTGGCTGTGTAATGCTACAATTCGGTAACAAGGTGGTGTATAACAATTGAAGTGTGCCTATGTGATCATAAAGTTGTGCTGCATCTCATTGATGTAGAAACTTGGCCAATCAATCAATCAATCAATCAATCATTTTATTTAAATCCTTCCTTTCCCTCAAGAGTGGGGGCCAATGAGGCTTACAGAATAAAAAGAATGACAAGTAAAACTACATATAGTTAAAAACATACCAAAACTAAGATTAAAATAATATTAAACCATCTATAGAATTAAAACCCTGTTTGTGTATATATGTCTTTATGCCAAGTTATGGCAACCCCATGAATTTCATAGTGTTTTCTTAGGCAAGGAACACTCAGAAGTGGTTTTGCCCAACAGCACTTGGTATTCACTGGCAATTTCCCATCCAAGTATTCACCAGGACTGATCCTGCTAATTTTCCAAGTTGAGACAGGATCTGGCACTTTCAGGCTGCATTGTATAAAGTCATATAGAAATGATAAATCATTTAATTCTTTAATGTTTAGCTAATGACTCTAAATCCCATTGGCCACAGGCAGTTGTGATGGATGGTGGAAGCACTGGCTCATCCACATTTGGAGGGCTACATGTTTCTCCAGCCAGGATTATGGCTCAATGACTAGCAGATACTCTTCCCATCCACATCTCTCTCTCTCTCTCTCTCTCTCTCTCTGGGGAGAGAGAGAGAGAGAAAGAGAGAGAGAGAGATATGAAAACTATGGATGGAGATGTATTGCTATCCAAGTGCTTCAAGATGCTCCATCCATATTTTTCATCCATTTATTTCACCTTGATTACCAATACTTTGAATATACAGTGCAATAGAAGCTTAATGCAATGCTAAGGCAATATTTCTCTTTGTGAACACATACTAGCACTATAAAAGTAGGGCATTCTTCTGCACGTATTTTTCTTAAACTGTTACCATGGGAACCTCCTCCTTTGGTCATGCAGGCTTTTAGTATTTCCATGGAAACTGGGACCATGGTGCCACCGAGTGGAACTGCTATGTCTTTGCAAGAGCCGGCAATTATCATTTGCACTTTTGAGTAGCATGGAGGCCGATGGGCTAAGATAATTAAATTGACATCATTTACATGAAAGCTGCTGTCAAAAGTTGTTTCTCTCCTCCACCTCTAACTCTTTCTAAGACTTTTATGTAGGGAAGTTATTTCTATTTTTAGCCCTTCCATTAAAGATACATACAAATACATAGATAAAATAATTGATTTTACTTAGGCTGAAGGATGCGTTCTTCTGTAGAAGAAGTATTCTCTTCTTCTTGTCAAACAGTATCACCAGAGTAAATATCAATAGACTGCTGACAGTGCATTTTAGACAGTATCAGGATAAACCATACATTCTATCTTTAAAAAAAAAAATCTCTCAACCTGAATTTCTAAGCTAACTAAAATTGTACAGTGATCTTTGTTTTACGTGGGGGATCTGTTCTGCCATCCTTAAGCCCCACTTATCCATTTTATTCCCCCCTCAAGTCCCACTTATTTTAATGGAGGCACGCTCCCGTGCACCATGTACCATGTGCACTGTGAGCACATGTGCCATTAAGAGGGCTGGGGCTTGCTGTCTGCATGACCTTGAGTCCGCGTATGGCGAGCCCACGTATGGTGTGGGCACGCTGTATTTTATTTTCATTTGATATTTGCAGCCCCTTTCAATGGGTACTCAAGGTGGCTTAAAGAATTACAAGATGGCTTAAAGAATTACAATCAACCATATTAAAAGAGATGCACTTTGACAGCAATAATAGAATTGAAAACAAACACCAAGCAGTATAAAAGAACACCTTATGGAGAATTAAAGATAAAATGTATGGGGAAATGAAAATATCCTCATCTAATGCTGAAATAACATCAAGAAAAGCACTAGATGAGCCTCACTCGGGGAGAAAATTTCACATTTGGAGTGTTGTTACTGAGGAGGCCCTATCCTCTATAGTCACTGGTTGTAGCTTGGACACAACTGTGCCTCTGTTGCATCTCCTCCATCATTTCATCAGGACACCAGGAGACGTGTAGCCAAACAGCTTCAGAGTGTGGTCAAGATGTCAACAAGTTCTTCCTTATTCATAAGAACACATAAGCTATGGAGGTCTGCAGTAATTTGCTTTTGCCTGAGCCTCCTGTCCTGGGAAGACCAAGATTCTACCACTCCTCTCCTCTTCTCTGCTCAGTGTGAGCTACTTATACTTTGAATATGATTTGCAGCAGTTGAAATAAACCCAGAAAGAAGTAGAAAAGTGGGAGGAGGAGTCAGAAACTGAGACTTTTTAAAAGCAGCTGAGAAAGTGGGATGACAGAAAATTAATAACGCATGCTCCTGCTAAATCAGGACAGTTGGAGGCTATGCTGTTGAAGACAGGCACATGTAGAGATAAACAGCTCTTCAGGTAACCTAGCTCCAAACCATATAGAGTTTTAAAGGATAAATCCATCCTGGAAACCAGTGGTGGCTTGTGTCCTCCATGCTGGTGAGGTGGTGAAGCTGCTCCAGGTTCTGGTCCAAACGGAACCAAATGTCGAAATGGGCAGCAATGGAGGAGAGAAGCTGATACACCCACCCACTGAGCTATATGCTCCTCCTTGCTTTCACTCATATAATTCCAATAGCTTAGGAAAATGCTGAGAATCATGTTGCCTGTGGGCCACATATGACGTGGGGAGAGGTTTTTGTAGACTTTGGGGTCCACTGAACTCTTCAACCCCCATGAACTACTTCCCCCACAAATTAGGAAATGATTCAGCAAGAAATAAATAAACAAAACAAAAAACCCTCAACCCTTTTTTGACCAAAAATTCTCTGCCATTGGCCCTTTTTGCCTCCCCAGTAAGGGTTTCATGGGGGACCACTAGAAAAGTGGGGCACAGAGCATGGTTTCAGTAACTGAATCTGATTTCTAGTTCCAGGATTGTCACTTCCAGACACTGCCAGGTACAACATGTCAATTAAAAATGGCCATCCATCCCCTTAAATGTGTTCACTCCTGGTATTGGAAACCTTAGTGTTCAAAGGCTTAAAAATATAACATGTTGGAACATAGCTCTTGTTCACCTCAGATTTTTACAAAGAGCATCTAAAGCAGAATGTAGCCAATCCAGATTATGATTAAAGCATGGGGCATGGGGCAAGGTTTAATCCTCTTTTCTCTACCACCTTCCAGAGAAAAATCACCCTCAAATAGTTATTTGCCACAAGTGGAGAGACACACAGGCACAAATCTGTTTAGAACAGACAACACCTGGGAACCATTCTGTTTCTCCATATTCTGTTCTAACATTAGCATCTTGTCCTAAATGCAGATTTCTCATCATGACTAACAAATGTAATGGCACTTACTTGTCTTTAAGAGAACTCCATAGTTTTTCATGATGTATGCAGTCAAAGGCTTTGCTATAGTCTATAAAGCACATGCTTCTGGAATTCAATGGTGAGGTCTATTAACCCTTGTATGTTTGAAACATGGTTCCTAGTGCCTCTTTGTTTTCTGAACCTGCTTGCACTTCTGGAATTTATCTCTCCATATATGATTGGAGTTGGCACCACTGAATTTTGAGCATAATTTTGTTTGTATGGGAAATTAATGCTATGGTCCTGTAGTTACTGCAGTCTTTTGTGTCTCCTTTTTTGTGGTTTGGGATGTGTATTGATTTTTTCCAGTATGTTAACCTCTGTTTTGTTTTCCATATTTGTTGGCATATTTTGTTTATCACTATTGTTGATTCTGTTTGTGTGGATTGTAGCAATTTTATTAGAAAATCAACTGTCCCTAGTGATTTATTCTTTCCAATATCTTTTATTGCAGCTGCTACCTCTCTGGGATTTGGGGTTCAATTTTAATATGGTTCTTCATTCCATGTATACTTCATTTTTTCTTCTCTTTTATATAGTTCTTCTGTATATTGCTTTCATTCTCTTTTTATGTCTTCTTGATCTTGTAGTATGTTCTTCTTTTGATCACAGAGCATTCCTACCCTTGGTACTGGGATAAAAAAAAAATCTCCTGTCCATTTGAAAGCACAAAAAGTAATATTCCTAGTGGGTGGCAAAGTGGGTGACTAGTTCGCTCAGTATGCACATCTGTCTGCATCAGCCTCATACAGTGTAAGCAATGGTGAGTGTTGAAAAAGGACATCTCAGTTATTTCTCCTAATGTATAGCAGGTGTGAAGTAAGTACACACCTGGGCAGAAGATGCTCTGTTCCTAAGGCACTGAAAGGAATTGCTGAGATATGAATGTGACCTGTAGGGACAGCAGTAGATGTGCTGAATGGCCACTTTGTGATGCATCCCTTAGAACAAAGAGCAAGTAGCAATCCAGTGCTATGCAAAATGAGCTGAAGTGATACTATAATGGCCTGTCACCATTCAGATTCCATACATTTAACCCTTACGCCACTTCTTTCTGATTCCATTTGGCATTTTCAAGTGAAGAAAATCCACACTCATATTTAATGTCTCACAAAAGTGCCATAATCAGACAAGAAAGGTATGCAGGCATCAGGACTGCATGCAAAGCTCTCTACAAAGGTTCCAGACTTTGGAACATATTTTCTTCTTCGTATGGACACTGCCACAAGTGTAAGGTTGCTTTTACCTGATAGAAAACTGCAAGGGATTGGTGTGCTCAGAACTCATGGTCAGTCTTTGCAAAGATCAGACAATCTATGCAGTAACTAATTTCAAGTTTTACCATGTTTGGTAAATATTTTTCAAATTGTTGTCAATCTGCCCTCAGGACATTTCCAACTTACGTGAACCTATCACAGGGTTCCTGGAAAGATTTATTCTGAGGAGATTTGCAATTGGCTTCCTCTAAGATGGAGAGCAGTATGACTTGCTCAAAGTCACCCAGTGGGTTTCCATGGTTCAGCAGGGATTTGAACCCTGACCTCTTGGTGTCCTAGTCCATCACTCAAACCATTACACCACATGTTTTCAAACATTTGTTGTTGCTGTTGTTGTGTTCCTTCAGACCAACTCCAATTTATGGTGACCCAAATACTTAAACAAAATAATTTCTCTATCTGGCAGCCACCATCATCCAAACTCAGCTTGACCTTGCACATTCATTAAATTGTATAATATTGCTGTTATTTCTGCTGACCTAGATATCATTTATTATTACCAAGGACACCCATTCTATCAGCAATTAAACATAATGTCTAGGCATGCTAGGGAAAAGTAAGGAGAATATTTGATTGAACATTTCCAAGAAATCATAATTGCTCTGAAATAGTTTCAAGTCTCTAAGAAAATTACCCATCAGTCACAAGCTGACTATTTCCTTCCCCGGCACTCTGCTAACAGGTTATAAATCACACTGAGGGCTGTACAGTTTGAGCTGGTGCATGGAATAGTGGGTATGTGTGTACGTGCCTTCAAGTTGCCATTAATTTCACAGGGTTTTCTTAGGCAAGGAATACTCAGAGGTGGTTTTGCCAGTTCCTTCCTTTAAAAAATAGGCTGCAGCATCTGGTGTTTGTTGGTAACCTCCCACCCAAGTACTAACCAGTGCTGACCCTATCTAGCATCCATGATCGTATGGGATCTGGTAGGAAGACCCAAATTCATTCAGGAAATGTAATAAAAATGTCATCCAGAGAAGCTGGGGGCAATCTCCCTCACTCCCTTCTCTCTTTAACTTTCTCTCTGTGCTTGTGTGGGGTTAAATGGATTAGGGAAATAATGCATGTTCAAAGTGAGGAATTTTGAGGCCTCTAGATGTTTAGTCCTGCATTTGCCACAATCCTTTCCCATTAGCCATGTTGACTATTCTAGATATTGATGTCCAAAATATCTGGAGTTCCAAAGGTTTCCCCACTTTCTATGTATGCTTATGCCCCTCCTCCAAGAAGCTCTTTGTTTGAGGGACAATGTAATAAATAAACAAAAGCAAAAGAAACAAATTTGCCACATTCATGACAAATCAGTTTCACTCCACCTCTGTCTTTCTTTCCACTTTAGACTGATCAGTGCCATCACTGTGTGTGTGCGCGTGCAAACTGTGCCAGATGACACCCCAGAGGGGGGTCACCCATTGGAGTAGTACACCCACATGGCTACTGGATGAACAAAAAAGGATGTTACATCCCTTTCTCATCTACCCAGCAGCCACAGCCATCTTTTCCCTTTGTGCTTCAGTGCAGATACAGCTATGGCAGAGCCCAAACGGATATCCAAGGGACTGGGGCAGCACATCTGCAGCCATACTGGAGCCCAAACAGACCTCCAGGGGACTGGGACTGACCACCCCAGCAGCAGTGGCTGTTGGGGGGCAGTTACTTTGGTTTGAGCTCCAGGGTGGTTGCAGCCACACCAGAGCCCAAATGGATCTCCAGAGGCCAAGGTCCCCTGCCCCCTGCTGCCTACTGCAAACCAGGTGACACCAAAACCCAGTATGTCACTGAGCCTGATCCTTTCCTCTGAAGTTCAAATCCATAAAATAATAAATTGGAATGAAGATACTGGGATAAAAGGAAAACTGTACTTTGACAGCTAGGAAATTTATTTTTAAAACAATTTAGACTGTTTGGTACAGCTAGTGTTATGAGATTTAGAAGAAGAGATTTGGAAAAATCACATCTCCAGCCTTTAGTGTGATGTACAAAGAAAATTCTGTTTCTTTCCAATGACCCTGTTTTAAAGACAAGCACCAACTCTTTATATTCATAGATAAAAATGCCACAAAACCCTTGTTACCCAAAATGCCAGGGTCCCAGGGGGCACTCACAACCAATATTTAATAGGGGGAACTTTATTAGCTCAACTGAAGCTGCTGAGAGGGTTTTGGGCAACCCTGTGTATACTGGTTCTGAGAAACAGAACTTATGAATGCAAGGTCCAAATGTAGTTTTATTTAGAACAGCAAAAGGGAAATCAACTTTCACACAAAAACACCCACTTACACACACATACAAGAACTAGGGATATAAAAGGTGGTAGAAGATAGTGATTTTCAGGATTGCAACGACTGATACTGTACCTGATTCAAGAAGCAGAGGTTTCAGTCAGGGGGTTCTGTGTCTGGGTCTCAGCGTGTTGCCAGTGCATCTGAGCTGGCCAGCAGTTGCTGAGGAGTCAAGTGAGATACAGACAGAACAAAGGAGTCTCACTTCCAGAGCAAGATAATCTTGGGCTTCTGTTCATGTGTAAGCATCAGGTCTATCACCCACCATCACTTCTATCAGTAAAGGGATTATGTAGATTCCAATCTTAATTGATCTATCCTGGCTAAGTGTCCCAGTTTACTCCATGGTGAGATAGAAGGATCTCCAAATGTGGTCGTGGAAGTCTTTACATGCCATGGCTGGTTTCCCATACTGGAGGTACCCTCTTGGCTATCTGCCTAAAACATCTCTTTAATACCAAACTGATATAAAAAAGAGGGAGTCACAGAGAGGCTTGACCTTGGGGTAACACAGTGGCATTCCCACATTGGGTGTCACCTGGTGCAGGGGTGGGACTTCTGGGGGGCAGGGACTTCTGGGGTTGGGGCTTCCAGGGGCAGTGCATGCTCTCTGCCTTGCATGTGAGGGGGAAAGACACAGTATGCATGGGAGGAGGAGTGGTGTGCACAGGGAGAATGGAGAGAAACACATGCACGCAGAAAGAGCTGCATGTGGGGGGGGGGGAAGTGCTGATGCACAAGCAGGACCAGGAGGCTCATGTGCGTGAGGAGAGATGCTCACATCCAGAGCTTGGGGGGATGGTGCGAGGCAGCTGACCAGGTCTCATCTCTCTTCTTGGGTGTCACCCAGTGTGCACCCCCCTGCACCCCTCTAGTGATGCTACTGGGTAACACCCTAATACTTTTCTCTTTCACTGACCTCCTACCATCTGAGGAAATAGATACCAAACATATACGGCAAATGTAGGCAGAAGCAGGGTTAAGATATTTGTAGAGAAGGAAAGAAAATGTGTAATTATTCATTCCTAGATCAAAAAGAAACAGAAAGTAAACCCCATTGGCACTAATAGATCAGCAAGAATGTGTGAAATTTTCATTTAGTACTCAAATGTTCCAAAGCATTGTGGAGAAATTATTCTGTAGCAAAAAAATGTGAGTTTTTGCGTACCCCTCCCCTGTTTTCTGTGTGGAAAGTAGGTTCCTGAGTGGAAAACATTATTTTTTGAACAGAAAATGCAGGTTTTTCTTTGGTTGGTTGGTTTTACTAATCTGTATCTTTCTCTCTAGAATAATTTCTCCATAGCACTTTGGAATATTCAGGTATGAAGAAAATACTGCAGATGAGTATTCTTTTTTCTCCTATGGTGGAAGAAAACTACTGTAATTATTCATCTTCACATGTGAGGAAAAATAGTCAAGGATTTGCATCACTAGTTTAATGCATATGCCATGACTGTAGGAGGATCGAACCACATAACTGGTCATTTGTCCACGTTCCTGTGAAAGATAAAAATTCACTGTACCTGTGGGTAAAAAAAAAAAAAAGTCAATACACTTGATAGCAATCCAAACAGAGGGCTCTTTGAGAACCAGAGAATGGTACTAAGCAAAGTAGATCACATGGCCAGCTTACTTACTTTTTTAGGCACTGAGCCATACAATACAGTAATATTATGGTAGGTATACGTTTAACCAAAGAACATGAAGGCTAAAATCCTTTGGGATTTTCTCCCCAGTGAAGCCCATCTAGTGCCTACCTTGAGCTCACTTCAGCAACAGATGAAGACATTGCAGTTTCCCCCATGATTTTTCAGAAAAAAATATTTATCTTCACATTTCTTTAATGCCACTTGATATTTGTTGATAGTTTTCCTTCTGCTTTAAGACTGGCCCAGTTATACCAGTATGTATGTATGTATGTATGTATGTATTTTTGTTCTGTTCTGTTTTTTTTTTTAATTCTGTTAGTTTATTCATTTACTAAATAATTATCTAACCTTTCTTCTGGGACCTAAGGTAGTTCACAAAATGAATTAAACTTCAGCACATAAATTAAAAGCTAGTAATAAAATATTCATGGTCCAGCTTTTTGGAGAGTGTTGTTACAACTCCAGTCATCTCTGTTGAATGCTCTTGAAGAAGGCCCTTTTTTGCACAGGCCAGAATGTGGGGGCTTTTTAAAACAATTATTATTGTTGGTAATAATAATAATAATAATAATAATAATTATTATTATTATTATTATTATTATTATTATTATTATTATTATTTACTTATATTCTCTCTTTCTCCCAATATAGGGACTTTAGGCAGCTTACAGAAAAAAGTAAAACAGTGCAATTTAAAAACAATATAAAATCATTAATAAGTATAAAGTTTGAAAACATTTTAAAAAGTCAAAACAACTAAACATGAAAAATATTAAAATATTAAAATGTACTTAAAATCTATATACAGGCCTTACAGTTGACCATTCAACAGTATGTGGAGCTTGTCTCCTGTTTGCTTCCTCCAACAGTAGCAAGACCAAGAGAAGGACCTCTCTAAAGAAAGTAGACAAGCTCTAATGAGAGGCTGTGTTCTTCCAAATGCCTAATCCTAAACTGTATAGGCCTTTATAGGTCATAACCTATAACCTTCAAATTACCCATAAAAACAGACTTCTGATTGAATTCTATAATTCACCTTTGAACTTTTATAATCTGCAACATGAAATGTACAAAAAAATTAAATAAAGCAAAAGTTGATTTGGTTTTAAAATATTAAATGCTAATGACCTCGAGAAAATGAATGTCTGATCGGCAGTTGTGCTTGGTTTACCACCTACTCAGCTACCTAGTTTACAGATTATATTGATGGCGCTCGTCTATAGGGCAACATCTCCCATGCGCAGTTTGCCATTTAAGCATGCAACTGGGAATGTAGCAAGTGGAAAGCAAGTAATTATACTGTGCAGGGGCTGGGGAATAGATATATTTCTCTTTGATGCTCTTAGTGAAAACAGCAAGCTAGTTGAGCAGAATGCGCAGCCTGTGATGGTCATATGTCAGCAAGATGGATAAGTGACAGCTCAGCATTAGCTAACTTACATGAATGGGGGAAATTGTTTGTTTTTGTGGCTAACCAACCTGAAAAACTAAAGTTCTTAGACTGGAATTCAATTTCATTGGTGGCTGCCTTGCTGGACAACAAGGCACCAGTTTCAGTCTATATCTGAAACAACTGCCTGGAAATAGAATAATGTTATCATTTTGTTATTCAATTGCGGGTTAAAGATATAGCAGTACATCAGTTTAAAGATTATGAAAGCTAGACATTTATTTCTTTTCAAGGTCAAAACTCAAAAGTCTGAAATAAAAATCCATGAATCTGAGTTGTTATAGCTTTATAAAATAGATCATAGCATCCTGCTGTTTGAAAGCATGTAAAAATAACATTTTTTCCCATGAATGAAAAATTACTTGCCTTGCTTAGCTACACTGGATCAATTTAAAAACCTTTAATCTCTCTCTCTTTTTAAACATCACTCAAGTCACCTTGGAATTTGACTTTTGGAAGTTGGATAGCATTTGTCATTCTAAAATTTTTGCCTGTTTTTGTTGTTGAAAAGATAAGATGGAAAATGAGATTGTGCTTGGCTTATCAAACAGCCCGAAGGATTAATTTTGGGTTAGGTTTATAGCACTCTAGGTGGATGTGACAAAAATACAAAATCTGTTTTGAAACTCCAATACAACTTTAGTGGTGGCGTGTGTGTTTCAATGGAGTGTGACTCAGTCAGATCATAAGCCATCCTACGTTCAACTGCTCTGTTAAATAGTGTGAAATCAGAACTTTTTCTCTCGTAGCTTTTCCAGTGAACTTTGTCCCAAAGATGAACTGCCATGATTCCCCTTGTTTCATGTCCATTAGAACCAGCATCCTTGGAGGCCACCAACTAAAACCATTCAACTATATAATGTAGAAGTTCTAATCATCATGGGTTTGAAGGTCATCCAGGAATAATGCAGTTGGTCATGTCAGTGGGACAGTGAAACTACTCTGGGTTTTGGATAGTTTGAAAGTAGATGAAACATTCTGAAAGTAGTTGTGGGTAGAGTTTAGCACCTTGGATAATTCCTTCACAAACTAGCTTCAATGCTGGAGTGGATTCATTGCACAGTTACTACTGTGCTGGAATTATGGGGGATAGAATCTAAGATTAAATGTTATTGTTGCCAGGAGAATCAGGATACAGGGAGATGACATGTAAAGTTTAGTAGCTAGCTATAGTTTCTCTATGTTAGGCTCCTCTCTGGAGCAACAGAAGACAGCACAAATAACTGGGATCAGTAAAATGGCTAACTATGATGTGCCACTCAGATTGATATAACAGATTTCCTGAATCCACTTACCTCCTTACCTCGATTGCAGTCTATTGGAACACACAACGGTCCTATCTTCTGATATAAAAACACTTCTTTTTGATGCCTGAGAGTATTAAGGCAATGTTTAAAAACTCTCCAGTTTACTCTGCTGTTTTGGGGAAGAACTGGGTTCTTCTCCAAGGAGTTTGACCCCTGAATTGAGATCATGGTGGAATTGCAGGTGGGGGGATGGGGATGGGGTGGGGTGGGCCAGGTTGGTGGGTGGTCACCTAGCTCAGGTGGGCACCTAGGTCATCTGTTTCTGCCACAGAGGTATAGCTTCTTTGTTTGTATTGGCATCTGGAAAAGGCAGTGTTGCCTTTTTTCTGTTCCCCCCCCCCCCAATTTGGTGTTTGTATGCACACATTTACAAGTCAGCATTTCACCTCTCCCTTCTCTATCGGCTCCACTTTATAGAACTGCAGATGGGCAATCAGAACGAAGGGAAAAGAGGCTGTTTAATTAAGCAAATATGTTTATATGTGCATGTGTTGCGGGCATTAAAAAAAGCCACAGCTGCTGCAGACGTGTGACCAGACATAAGCCAATACAGCAAACATGTACATACAGTTGAAACACACCCTTGCACCAAAATACATGGCTACGTAATGATCATCCTGTGTGGCTTTCAAAACTGATTTCAGTTTGGATTAAAACAGATGTATGCAGCAGTAGAGGGGTCAGTCCAGGACAGGGATACTGTGCAGTTGAGATACAGCCTAGGTCAAATATATCTACAAAAGGAAATGGTTCTGTAGGCTATCATTGGCTCTATGTATGCTTTATGCCTCAGTAGCTTTGCCTTACACACCTCCTTCAAATCTTTGAGCTTAGGGAGAGAGGGCAAACGAGGTACCTATTAAGAGAAGAACACCGAATACGTCTTGATTTTGTTTTGAGCAAGGTTGTCATGGAAAGCTCAAGGCTTGTGGGAAAGAACTGGCCCTCACCTCCCACAAACACTCACTTCTTAAGTGATGACTGTATCAATCTCATGTCCTTCATTAATGAGAAGTACTTTTTAAAAATTATTTTTAGGAGTTTCGTTGTGATTTTAATGACCTGTTTGCTGGCTCTTAAGTATACCATGAGTAGAGATAAAAATACATTATAAATGCTTTGAAGATCTATGATTTTGCAGGTGTGGTAATTCCTCCAATGATATAGACAGCAGCTATGCCATGCATGATTGCTATGGACAATTTGCCACATGGTAGACATTCTTCTGAGCCTTAGCTGGATT
Organism: Sceloporus undulatus; assembly: GCF_019175285.1. Lineage (NCBI taxonomy): Eukaryota > Metazoa > Chordata > Lepidosauria > Squamata > Phrynosomatidae > Sceloporus > Sceloporus undulatus. The sequence continues at coordinate 275,746,962 of NC_056522.1, forward strand.
GTTTCTTGAATGATGGACACATACTCCACTTCTGCAGCCATTTTTGACACCCAGCCAGCTGGGTGTCACAGAGCTTATACATCCTTTGGGAAACTAGTGTACATCCATACCATATAGAACAACCCTGTGGAGGACACATATAACCAAACAAGAGCTAAAACTGGGCCCTGCTTCTATTTTACAAAAATTCAGTGAGAATGTTTTCCCTGAGTTGCTCTTCTGGATGCTGCTTTTGTGTTTGTTTTCTGTTACAACCAATGTTTCACTACGTGAAGGACTTGAGCTTTTGCAGGAATGGTTTTGGGCACCTCACAATAGCCCAGCTTCCAGCATGCCCCCAAACTTAAGGAAATCAGTTCTCCTCAAATTGGATTCTGGACATTGCACAGTAATCTAAAACATAAGAAGAGCCATACTGACTCATACCAGTGGACCATATCTAATCCAAGATTGTGTTCACACAGCGGACAACCAGTTGCCTATTAAAAGCCTTCCAGCAGCAACAGGACATAAGTACAAGTGCACCTTCAACCTTGTGCTCTCTGGCAACTTATAAATGGAGACATATTGCCTGTGGTACTAGAGGTATAGTCAACATGAATTGTATCAGGCCATGGCCCCATGCTCCATCAAATTCCCCAAGCTCATTTTAAAGCCACCATAATGGGCAGCCATAACTACAGAAAATGAAAATAGGCTTTTTGTACCTCCAAGAGAATAGCCACAGTTGTAGGAATCCTCTCTGTGTCAGACATCTACCAACTCCAAATCTGTTATCATACTTTGGTCAGGCCCCACCTGGAATATTGTGTCCATTTCTGGGCACCACAATTCGAAAAGGACATTGAGAAACTGGAGAGTGTCCAAAGGAGGGCGACTAAAATAGTGAAGGGTCTGGAAACCATGTCCTATGAGGAACAACTTAGGAAGCTGGGGATGTTTAGCCTGGAGAAGAGAAGGTTAAGAGGTGATATGATAGCCCTGTTTAAATACTTGAAGGGATGTCATATTGAGGAGGGAACAAGCTTGTTTTCTGCTGCTCCAGAGAACAGGACCCGGAGCAATGGATGCAAGCTGCAGTAAAAGAGATTCCAGCTCAACATTAGGAGGAACTTCCTGACAGTAAGGGCTGTTCGACAGTGGAACACACTCCCTCGGAGTGTAGTGGAGTCTCCTTCTTTGGAGGTCTTTAAGCAGAGTCTGGATGGCCATCTGTCAGGGATGCTTTGATTGAGAGTTCCTGCATGGCAGGGGGTTGGACTGGATGGCCCTTGTGGTCTCTTCCAACTCTACGATTCTATGATTCTATGATACTTGTTCAGGACACACAACTCTGAACATGCTTGCAGACAACTTCTCAGTGTTCAGAGAAATAAGCCCTCCAGAACACAAATACCATTTGTGTATATGTGTGTGTGTATGTAATTTAACTCAAAAGTCTGAGGGCAACCACTTTCAAATTGACTCTGCTAAATTCTGTTAGAGGACAGACTGCCATCTGTCTGGGGATATTATTGCACAAGCCCTGTTCTTGCTGTAATTGTGCTTGTTATTGTACATCTTCTCAATCACGCATCTAAGGCTGCTGCCACCATTATACTGTCTTCCTGACTCCCTTTTAACCCTGAATCCCTGCCCTATGCCTTACCCAGCATAACTTTCAGTTTTTTAACATTTATTTTCATTTATTTTTTATTCTCATGTTTTTATGCAATTCCAGGGCTCTGCTACTATGTTGTAAGATTTAAAAAGAAGAAGAAGAAGAAGAAGAAGAAGAGAAATAGAACAAACAAACAAATAAATAAATAAAATGATAAATAAATAAAGGGAATGAGCCTGCTTGGGAATAGTGAGGAGAGGGGAGACAGAGGAGGAGACACTGACATCATGTGACTGTCAATATTGCAGCTGCCCTGGCAGAGATGTTTCACACCTGGAAACAAGTGTGACTGTGAGTTCAGTGATGGGTTTCCCCCATCAATGAAATGGGATGCCCTACTGAGCTCCAGGGACACATCAACTACAGGTTGGAGGTGTTGTGGTGCGATAAATATCACCAAAGCTGCTTTCCCCCCAGCTCTAATTGCAGTTTAAAAGTTGTGTGTGATAAAGCACTGGGAGTTTCTGCCAGTGAAACTAATGAAGAACATATCTGAAGAACCATAGGAAGAAGCAAGGGAGAAGAAGGACCTGAGGAGTCGTATGAGGAATTTAGAGGAATTCTGGTGTTCCACGGTAGTTGCGGTACAGAAATGGCTCACAAGAGAATGGGTTTGTCCTGAAAGTGTGATTTTCAGGTGAATCCCAAAGAAGGGCATCTGGGTTTGTATTGAGGTTTATTGTGGTTCTTGGAAAAGATACAGTGTGAGAGTTATGTTGTGTAGATTTCATTATTTTAGACATGGTGGGAGTTTCAGCATTGACAATCTATACCTCGTAGTTGGGTCTCCACTAGGTCTTCTTGACCATTTCTGGTAAAAAGGAACTCTATATCTATATCACAGATATAGGATGGGGGACACCTGGCTTAAGGAGACAACATGTGAAAGGGATCTAGGAGTCTAAGTAGACCACAAGTTGAACATGAGTCAACAGTGCGATGTGGCAGCTAACAAGGCCAATGTGATTTTAGGCTGCATCAATAGAAGTATAGTGTCTAGATCAAGGGAAGTAATAGTGCCACTATATTCTGCTCTGGTCAGGCCCCACCTGGAATATTGTGTCCAGTTCTGGGCGCCACATTTCAAAAAGGACATTGAGAAACTGGAGCATATCCAAAGGAGGGCGACTAAAATGGTGAAAGGTCTGGAAACCTTGCCCTATGAGGAACAACTCAGGGAGCTGGGGATGTTTAGCCTGGAGAAGAGAAGGTTAAGAGGTGATATGATAGCCCTATTTAAATACTTGAAGGGATGTCATATTGAGGAGGGAGCAAGCTTGTTTTCTGCTGCTCCAGAGACTAGGACCTGGAGCAATGGATGCAAGCTGCAGGAAAAGAGATTCCACCTCAACATTAGGAGGAATTTCCTGACAGTAAGGGCTGTTCGACAGTGGAACACACTTCCTAGGAGTGTAGTGGAGTCTCTCTCCTTGGAGGTCTTCAAACGGAGGCTGGATGGCCATCTTTTGGGGATGCTTTGATCTGGATTTCCTGCATGGCAGGGGGTTGGACTGGATGGCCTTTGTGGTGTCTTCCAACTCTATGATTCTATGATTCTTTGAGCCAAGCCACCTACAAGGCAACATTTAAAATGATGGCAAAACATTTTTTTACAGCAACACATTGTCTAATGTTTACTTTGTCAGCTAGAGTGTTGTGCCAGTTGTGCCAGGAGGTGGAAGCTGTGTCAGTAGCCTCCTAACAGTCAGCTAGATCTGAGTCTATGGCCTCACATGCCAAACTGCTTGCAAGCATTATTGATAGGGTCCTTTATTCACACACATCTGTGTGCTGACCTCCCAATCCTCCCTTTCCCCCACTTCCAGTGCAGGCACAAAGTTTGCCCGAAAGACCGCTAAGGGGATTTTATTTGTCATGAAATTCTGAGCATGAAAAAGGCAGTTAAATATTCATTCACTCAACATGTTATTTCCCTTTGACTTGCCATCTACTGGCTGTTTTCTCTGAACTTTTTTAGTTGGAGGTAGGCCTCAGTAGTTTCAAATGCAGGAGAGCAAGGCATTCAGACAAGTGAAAAGCTAAAGTTACTAAACTGTTAAGATGAAGCTCAGAAAAGTTACTTTTTAACACTCCAGCTCCCAGAATGCCCCAGACTACATGGCCATTGGCCATGCATGCTGGGGAATTCTGGGAGCTATACCCTCTCCCCCCACTCCCAATATTTCCTAGCTCTGTGATGGGAGGACTGGGGTGCCCCTGGCCTGTTAGAAACACACTTCAGTATCTGGGAGATGTATGATCCATTCCATTTCTTAGGTCCTGCATCAACTGGCCAGGTTACTCCAGGGGAAGCCCAGAGTATCCTGGTCCTAGAGCTGCCTTGACCTCCCACTGTTAGCTAAGCCCTCCATTCTGACACTGAATGGCTATTTGCATAGCAATCCCAGTGTGCCACCTGGTGCAGCCACCACCATGGCAAGTCATTCACTTCTGAGGTAGAACGAGGTATCCAGCCTCAATCACATGGCTGGGCAGAGCATTCTGACCTCAGAGAGAAGTGCCCTGTGGTAATGTCGGCTATGTCAGGCAGCACAGTGGGACACCCAAGTGAACAGCTTTCCAGCTTTAGAATAAAGGGATCCTGATCTTTTGAGAAGATCTGGAGCAAATGGTGGAGTTTTTAAAATCCACATTAATGTTGCTATACCTCAGTTTGGCATTGAATGGCCTTGGATGTCGTTTGGACTGTCTGCACCACAGTCAGGGATTGGGCCCTGCATCGTCTGATTTCCCAGCTGAGAAGCTGGGGAGATAGATGCAAGTTTATTTGGCCTATGCAGACACATCAAAGGATATAGCTCACCATGAGAACAATCAATTTCAGTGTTTTGCTGCCTAATCACAAGAGCTATCTGACTTTCTGTAGTTTAATTATCTCTGGGCAAAAACAAATATAGTTTCAAATTCAGTTCCAAAGAAACTTGTGTCTAGACATTGTTTGCCTGATATTAGCACAGCTACATGTTATTCATCCTCTCTCTCTCTTAAAAAAAACTCAGAAGTTTTAGGGAGCAGGTGAATTACCTGAAATTTCAATTTATCACAAAGGGCATCTTCAGGGTGGTAATGAATTGTCTTGAGCCAGCAGACACCCCTCTCCAACAGTAATTAATCTTCAGGGCTTACACTTAGTTCATTATTGCTTAATTAAGGAAGTGCTTTAACAAACATCTTTAACGTTTTAAAAGGTCAATGATGTTTCCCCAGCTAGGATATTTACTATACCCCGGAGTTGTAAACAGATTTTTAAAAAAGTTTTTTGGGTTGAAATATTGCTTTATCCAGATATAATAATTGCATATTATGTGAATGAACCTAACCTTTCCCTGGACTCCCATATTCCTCCTCCTCTTTCCATCTACATTAAAGCTGCAGGAAGGAGACTGAATTTACTGGTTCCATGTTAGAGCAACATCATTTTACTGTGTTGTCTACAGCCTAAGTTCATCTTAACAGAAAACAAGTCTATTTCATAATGATGGTCTGCAGTAGGTTGACTTCCACTAATCATAAGATTAACCAGTTAATACCAGGTTTGCACAACATGACAAACTTTAATTAAACATGGAAACGAACACTTTAGAACTCCCCCTTGTGGCCACATTGGAGACAAAGGCTCTGTTGGTTCTCATGATGGATAAGCAATATATTCCAAGCCAATCTATTGAACATTGCAAAATAGATTATTGCAGTGTAATTATAATATTAAAAATAAATAACTACAAAATCAAAATCAAATGTCAAAGGAGGTGGTTTGAACAAGGTAAATTATATTTCTGCTTTAGCAATAAAGGCTTCCATCAAGTATCAACAGGGAAAAAAGAGAATTACCTTGGCTGAAATCCTGCCAAGAAACGTTAAGTATGCAAGAGTGAATCCCATCCCAACCTCCCTATCCCTGTTTGGAAACTATGTGGAAACTACAGCGGTTTAAAAACATCACAACCAGAATGCTGACTGGGGCCAGTGGTAGGGAGCATATAACTCCCTTGTTGAAACAGCTTCACAGGCTACCAGTTTGTTTCTGGGCACAAGTATTGGTCATGACCTTTAAAGCCCTATACGGCTTAGGTCCAGACTATTTGAGAGACTGTATCTCCCCATCCAAACCTGCTAGAGCCTTAAGATCTTCAGGGGAAGTCATTTTCTCAGTCTCACCACCATCCCAGACTTGCTTGGTGAGGACACGAGAGAGAGGCTTCTTGGTGTCTGCTCCCACCCTTTGGAACTCCCTTCTGCTGGAGGCTAGGCTGGCCTCCTCCCTGCTGGCCTTTTGATGGCAAGTAAAAACATTTTTATTCAGGCAAGCTCTTTAAAATCATGACAGGGTGGATGCTTTTTATATGGAGTGGGTGTTTTAGATTAAGTTTTTAAACTTTGGTATATTTTAAATCTTAATTTTATACTGTTTTAACTAGGTTATTTTAATTGTTAAAAATGTTTTTAAAGTGTTTTACCTGTGAGCCACCTTGGGTCCCTTTTGGGGGAAAAGGTGACATAAAAATGAAAAATGAAATGCAAAAATAAATCCCCACTTACCCAGCAGCAGGAGCTACAATTGACAGGGTCTGTCCCCCGGGAAGCAACTAACAGTCCCACTTACTCCTGTGAGAAATCTCTGGTGTGACAGGCAGAAGCAGGACACTTGTTGCAATTTCCCCTTATCCTAGAGATTGCTCATGTGAGGGATTGGGTAGGACCATCAGTCAGCTGCTTCTAGATTGACAGAGGGACAGACTTCCATCATTTGCAACAGTTGCTGCCTGGTAAATGGGGACTGGGGAACTTTCATGGTCCCTATGTGTCTCATTCATTGTTGTTAACTGCTGTCAAGTTGACTTTGACTTATGGCAATCCTACAATGAGTGACCTCCAAGTTTCCTTATCATCAACAGCCCTGCTCAGGTCTGGCAGACTCATAGACATGGTCCTTGATTGAGTTTATCTATCTCGAGTGTAATTTTCTTCTTTTCCTGCTGCCTTCTACCTTTCCAAGCATTACTGTCTTTACTAGTGAGTCATGTCTTATGATACGGCCAAAATATGACAGTGTCAGGTTAGTCATCGGTTTCTTGGGATAGTCCAGATGTTAATTGCTCCACAACCCATTTGCTCATCTTTTTAGCAATCCAAGGTATTCATTGAACATTTCTTTAACAGTTTATTCATGACAACCAAATACAGGTTATAGCCATCAAATTACAAAAATAATTAAAACCCTTAACACTTCCACAGTCAATGAGCTCTATAACATATAGAGCAATATGTTTACACTAAAATTACAAAAAAATATTTCATACAAAAACATCACAATTTATTCAAATTAATATAACCTGTTTACTGCAGATTCCCATGCAGGCCTTTATCCTTAAAGTCTAATCTAAGTTTAGCTGCTTTCACAGCAAATCTAGCAGTGCTGAACATAACAGACTTAGTTGTATTAGCTAACAAGTAAGTGATTTTCTCCAAGTCATTTTGGTTAGCTACAAGTTCTAAACTTCTCTTCAGAAACTTATCTCTTGGGGTTTTATATATCTTACGATGTAGCATATTGTGTATAGTATCTTCAATATCTCCACTTCCACAAATGCAAGTATGCTGCTCCTTGGGAATCTTTTTATATTTCCATTCAATGTGGTTGTTTTTCATTGTCTGGAATTGTAGGGTTATGAAAGCCCTACAAAGAAGAGGCCATTGAACATTTCTCTAGCACCACATTTCATATTAGTTGTTTCCCCCCCCTAACAGCTTTCTTCACTGTCCAGCTTTCACAACCATACACAGAAATGGGAAATACAATGGTGTGGATAATCCTAACTTTAGAATTCAAATATATATTTTGACACTTCAGGATCTTGTCTAGTTCCTTCATAGTTGCCCTTCCTAGTCTTCTGATTTCTTGAAGGCACTGTCCATGCTGATTAAGCTGACTGAGCCAAAATATGGGAAATCTGTTATTATTTATTGTCTTCATCATCTAAAGTTATGTAAAGCATATGTGGTCATTATTTTTGTTTTCTTAATCTTGAACTATAAACCTTTGCACTTTCTTCCTTTTCTTCCTTCAATAATTGTTCCAGGTTTTTGTTATTTTCTGCTAGAAGTCAGCTATCATCTACATATCTTAAGTTGGCGAAGTTCCTGTCTCCAGTTTTCACACCCCTTTCCTCTGAGTTAATTCTGCTTTACACACACACACACACACACACACACACACACACATATATCTCACAGGTAGAATGGGAAAATGCAGCCTTGCCTAACCGCTTTGCCGATGGGAAACCATTCTGTTTCTCCAGTAGCGTCCTGCCTTAGTACAGGTTATGCATCAAGATAACCAAATGTCCTGGCACACCTATTTGTTTAAAAGCATTCCATGACTTTTCATGATCCATTAAATCAAAGGCTTTATTTTAATCTATGAAGCACAGGCTTATTTTCTTTTGAAATTTATTGGTGTATTTCGTTATCCAATGAATGTTTGCTACATGATCCCTAGTGCCTGGCATTTCTCGTTCCACCATCTTTGTTTGTAAGGGCTACATAGGGATTATAAATACAAACCCATTTTACTATGCCATTGTATTTAATGGGGCTTGAGCATCCACTGATTTGGGTATCCATGTGGGGTCCTGGAACCAACCTCCAGCAGATATCAAGGATCCATTGTATAAGATGGATAAGAAATACTTTAATATGTGAATAAATAAAACAGTGTAATGCAGTTCTGCAGCAGGGAGACTGTTCTGCTCAGGTATGCGCCTGGTGTGATATAGAAATCTGATTTTATATTTTTAGATATTATGAGAAATAAAGTGGATGATTATTGTATCATAGAGGGAACCATTTTTTTTGTAATCCCCATGACAATGTGTTTGTTGCCTCATTCATGAAAACACCCAAGGGAAGAAGAGGAGGAGGGGCCTCGCTGCCCTCCTCCTCCTCCACAGCGCATGGCCGCGCGGAGGAGGCACGGAGGAGGCGGAGGAAGAGGAGGACTGCGAGGCCAGGGGCAGAGGAGGCGAAGTGGAGGTGGTGCCACCTGCGCGCGGCCGTGCCACCCTCCCCGCCTCCCCGTGGCCTCCTCCCTCGTTCCCAGTCTCTGGGCAGTCCTGTGGGCAGCCCCGCGGGCTCCTTCCCGGCCTCTGAGTTCCCTCCATGTTAAAAAAGTGTCCTACATTTGAAAATGTTGTCCTATATTTGTCCCGGTTTGGATGTCCTGACTTCTTCTTCTTCTTCTTCTTCTTCTTCTTCTTCTTCTTCTTAACCTTTATTTATGAAGCGCTGTAAATTTACACAGCGCTGTACATGCAATCTTTTTAGTTAGACGGTTCCCTGCCCTCGGGCTTACAATCTAAAAAGACATGACACAGAAGGAGAAGGGAGTGGTGGAGGGAAAGGGTAAGAGGTCCAGCAGTTCCTCTCTGCCTCCAAGGCCTGGACCAAGGCAGATGGACTGGAGGGAGGGCTTGGCTTCATAAAGGATGGTAAATCATTTTCCAGGGAAAATACATACTCTCAAGTAGGATAATGCATATACAGTACATAGCAATACAGGAAATGGTTTGATAAACAGGCACCAAAAGAACATCAAATAGTAAGCGACAATTATGCAATGCCTGGGAAGGCTTCTCTGAACAGGATGGTTTTCAACTCCGTTTTGAAGCTGGTTAAAGAAGTGATAATAATAATAATAATAAAATGTTTATTTATATACCGCCCTATCAAATACCAGGGCGGTGTACAACATCAATACAATACATAATACATAATTAATACAGATTAAAAACACAATTCTGCCAGCGGCCACACTGGCAGGGGGAGGATCAAAGCATAGTCGGGGTAGGTGTTAGGAGAATGCCTGCTCAAATAGTAGGGTCTTGCTTGTGGGGGAAGAAGGTTCCAGGAGTGAGGGGCAGCAAGTGAAAAGGGGCGAATCTGGGATGGGGCAGAGGAAATCCTGGGCTGAGAGAGTAGACCTTGACTACCAGAACGGAGGGCCCTGGTGGGAAGGTGAGGAGAACCTTACCCTCGCTGCAGCTTCCGCGCCGCTCTGGGCGCCATTTTGAGTTCGGCCTCCCAATTGTCTGAGGGACAGCAACCCGGCCCCTGGCTCAAAAAGGTCGCCTACCCCTGGACTAGGCCAAGAAGATCTATTTGCCAGAATCCATATGCATGTTGGCATGATGATATTGAGAAGAGGATATCAGTTATGTTAAATCCAAACCTGGGAAACAAACGAGAGGGGCAGATGGCCAGCAAGAGAAAGGAGTTGTAATTTTATGACCCCAATTGTCCTGCCATGGATCTGAGCTGTGAAACAGGGATGATCAGAAGATGATCATCCTGAAGGGAGATGAAATGATAACACAGGAGTGGAAGGAGGGAAACATGAAAGGGGGGTTGGAGGATGGAAATGTATTTGTGATGGTCCGAGGGGGACCTTTTTCAGTTCTGACACTGAACCCAAGATGGATAACTTTTTGTCTTGATATCCAGAATAAATCTCTAATTTCTACTACACTACAATGCTATCTTGGTTACTGGGAACTGGGTCTCCTGACCCTGACACTATTCAGGCAATCCATTAAGATCATGAGCAGGGAGGATAACATTTCCACCCCCTCTCACAAGTGAGACTGCAAAAGCCCTGTTGCAAGTCCTGTCACAGTCTTGATCACTGGCAGGAGGGAGATGGGAACATCATTCTCTTTGTGCACCAATCAGAAATCTTCACTTGATTTGATTTCCGGCTATTAAAGTGGGCTGGTGGGTTGGGCCAAGATACATTACTTAGTAATGCAGATGTAAGTCAGTAGCCAGTGCAGGATATCAGTGAATGATTTGGCTTTTCAAAAGGTTAGCCAGCAATGAATTTACCTCCTGCCCCCCAGATCTAATACTGAATTGGTCCCAGATGTGCTAATTTTACAAACCAGAACAATGATTTCCCAAACCTTTCTCCTCTTGGATTTCAACTCCGAAAAGCCCCAGTCACCTTGGCCAACAGCCAGGAATACTGGGAGCTGAAGAACAAAACATCAAGAGGACTGAAGTTTGGGAACCACTGAACTAGATGTTACTGGAGGGGGAGGCAGTGATTTTTGCTGACTTCCCTTCCCTCTGCACGCCTAGTAAGGCTTGCTTAATGTACAATGATTTTCCTTTGCTTCTTTGAACAGAAACACTAAATTATCATATTGATTTCATTAAACAGCTAGTCAAGGATTCTGGTATGATTCATTGTTCTAGCTAAAAATGAACAAAATGCAGAGGGTTTCCTTTTCTGGAATTTATGGATGCACAAGTAGAATGGAATGAAGAGGATGTTTAATTCATTCAGTTTATTGGGAAAAAGAGACATAATTGAACCAATGCATAAAATGAATCAGTTGCCCAAATAAACGTGAATCCCCAGCAGTTACTAGTTCATAAGTTTATCTTACAATCTTGTAACTTCTGAACAGGATGTCAGCCAATGTAATAAACTGAAGTCAAGGCTGAATGAAGTTGCTTGATGACTTACTAAATGGTATAATTGGATAAACCTTCAGGGTTTCATTCATTTATCATTTTATGAGGCTTTAGTCCTTGCAAAAAATGGAAGTCAAAGGCCTAAACCCAATTGTTAGTCCCAACTACAGTAGACTTATTGTGCCAGTAGAATTTACACAAAAATGTTGACTTGTCAAGTTACCATTAATATAATGATTTTACTCCTTCTGAAATTAACAAATGGATTTAGGGCAAAGAATATAGATGAAACTTATTTTAATGCTTTTCTGGTTGTGATATTTTCTCTAGTGATGGAGTCTTTAGAGAAATTTCACTAGGCTGTGTTCTCTACACACTGATTTCTCCTTTTGAGATTGTTACAACATATCAATCTCTTTTCCTCTTGTAATGTTAAAGTCTTGGCTCACATACCACATCACCTCAAGCCTTATAGTCACTTTTCTTTTCATGTCCCTGTTTAATGAAGGAAGGCAGCCAGCCATGTACATAGAAGCAAATGAAATAACATTTCTCAGAAGCATCATTATGATTTACTTTTTCTCCCCTGGCATTCACAGTCTGTGCTGCAACTAAAGAATGATTTAGGCCAGAATATCTTAACCTTTTCTTTACCACATATCCCTTTTAAATATTTTTGTTGCCATGGACAACCAAGACTTAATTCAAGATTTGAACCCCTAAAGTGCATCAAATATTTATTTAAAGTTGCTTATCAAAGGCCTTCACATTGGAGAGAAAAATAGACCTTTGCAAGATTATAAAATGCTTTTCCTTCTTTTTTGTCCCTACTAAAACCAGTGAGTGGGATACATTTGGACAGGATGAGTTTGTGGGATGTATGGTGAAGGACTTTACAAAAAAAAAATATTCCCCAAGCTGAGCTGTCTAGCTCTTGTCCCCTCTCTCCCACCCTGCACTTTATGGTCACCACATACCTCTCTGATGTATCTTCACTGCTGTGTGCATGTGAGTAGTAATGTCAAATGGCACAAGAAGTTGGGACTTTGCTTGCTGGGCATGCGTATGTGTACACATGAGATGCAGAGGGATCAAGTTTGCTTCTTATTCCTCCACCATTTGTGCTGCTTTGATGTGTGCAGAGGGGAGATTCCTGAAGGCAGAGCCATACACACATGAGTATGTGCACAGGTCACCAAGTGCATAATACACTGCTCATGTTCACAGATATATAGAGTATGTCTTCTTCTGCTCTAGAACAGCTGCTACTGCTGTTGCTCCCACTACCATAGGTTATGCCAGCTAGCCTGCCAGCCTGCCACCCTTTCACCGTCTCCCTTTACCTCCAGTTAGGGTTGCCATATTATGGTTTTAGCTGGGACAATCCCGGGTTTGGGGTCCTGGGATTGTCCTGGCCCAGTTTTGGCAGTTTGTCCCGGGCCCAGGGGGCCAGGGCACTTGCGCGCCTCCGTTGCGCACTGCAGGCCCACAGCTCCTCCTCCTCCAGGCTTGGCCACAGGAGGAGCTGCAGCGTCTCCAACTGCCCACAAGGCAGTGTGCCAGTGGCTGCCCAGAGGAGGAGGAGCCCAGGTAGGCCTGGTCAGGGCCGTGATGGGGTGTTGGGGAAGGTTGGAGGGCCTGCCGCTGCTTGGTGAGCTTTTGGCATGGCAGCGGCGGTGGGATAAGGTTGGGGGCCCCGCCGCTGCTTACCATGCTTTTGGCGCAGCAGCAGTGGTGGGGTAAGGAGAGAAGCCTTATAGGCCTCTCTCCGTTGGCGGGGGAGGTTGAGGGCCCCACCGCCGCGCAGCGACAGTGGGGTGAGGAGAGAGGCCTGTGTAGGTCTCTCTCTGTTGGCGGGGCGGGTTGGGGCCTCTTCCTCCTCCTTTTCTTTTCCCCCTCTTCCCCCTCTTCCTCCTCCTCCTCCTCCTCTTCTCCTCCTCCTCCTCCTCCTCTTATTTTTATCTTCTTTTTCCTATTCTTCTTCTTTCTCTTTCTCCTTCATTTTTCTTCTCCTCCCTCCTTCCTCTTCTGCTCTTGTTGTTGTTGTGTGACTTCAGCTCCTTTCCAACTTATGGCGACCCTATAGAGTTTCCTTGGCAAGTTTCTTCAGGGGGGGTTGCCTTTATCTTCCCAAGAGGCTGAGAGAGGGTGACTTGCTGTCCAAAGTCACCCAATGCATTTCCATGGCTGAGCTGGGATTTGAACCCTGGTCTTCTATTGTCCTAAGCCACTACACCATGCTGGACCCGCCACTGCATTTAAAGATACAGTACTCAATTGTTATTTATTGTTGTGTACCTTCAAATTGTTTTCCACCTTATGGATACCTTAAAGCAAACCTATTCTGGGATTTGCTTGGCAAAGTTTGTTCAGAGGTTTGCCAGGGCTTTCTGCTGAGGAGGCTGAGAGAGTGTGACTTGCTTGAGCTTGAGGTCACTCATAGGCAGGGAAATGAACCCGGGTCTCCAGAGTCCTAGTTCACCACACAAAGCTACATCCCAAACTTCTATCCAGGAAGAATGTCAAAATGTCCTCCATTTTGAGCATGCCTAAGAAGCATGCATTTATATTAATGCTTTTTGAATGTATTATTTTTTTGTTTTTTGTTTGCGCCCTCCATTTAGAAAATATGTCCTACATTTGGGGGTAAATTTTGTCCTACATTTGCCCTACATTTTTTTACATTTGTCCCCATTTGGAGGTAGACAGTTATGGCAACCCTACCTCCAGTTCTGTAGCCTCAAAGATTGAACAACACAGTTTTTTTCACTTTAGTAAAAGAAGAGGGACAGGAGGGAAGGGAAGGAATCAGAGAACCAGTGAGTGAGGAGAGATGCTTGGCAAAGCCTGCATGCTCTCATTTGACTAACGTGTATTTGCCTTAGGGTCCTCTTTTTGCCCCTTTCTTTTGGAGTTCCTGGAGGACCTGGAGGGGACCTGGCCAAGGTGAGGAGGGTTAGAAAGGCAATGGTGAGATAGGAAGAGAGGAAGTGAGGAGGTGGAGGTCTGTTGTTGCTGCTTGGACTGTTATGAAGGATGGAGCTTTCTTTCCTCCTCCCTCTCTCTCTTTCACTCCGCAGTGTTGCCAACAAGCCTTGAAGATAATTCCCCAAACGTTTGGCCAAAACTCACCAAATCCCCCCCATATCTCACCAAATACTTATTTCAACTCTCAAAATTACCATTAAAACCAATTACCAAAATCACACCAAAGGCTTTGAAAAGTACCCATTTTGGTGTGAAAGTCACCAGATTGGCAACACTGCGAGTGGCCAACAGGCCTTAGAAGCACAAATGGAGGAGAGTTGGTATTTGTGGACACCCTGTAAGGATATCATGCCCTCCACGGTGGTCTGCAGACCACAGGTTAAGAATCACTGACTTAGGCTGTGTCATTTTATGTACTCATCATCCAATACTCCAGTTTACACAGATGCAAATATTCTATACGAGTAGTCATACAAACATAGTAAAAGTGTTGTTGGGTCAGACTAAAGGCCTGTCTTATAGTCCAATATCATGTTTCCCATTCTGGTGAACTAGATGCCCATGGGAATCTTCCAAACATAACATGAAGACAATAGAGCTTGCAGAACGTTCCTCTGCAGTTTGGGTTTTCAGAGGTCTGTTGCATCTGCCCCTAAAGAGACCATATAGTACTGGTGACCCAATGTATGATCAGGGGAGATATCACATTTTCTCACAGTTTAGACCACTGCTTAGACCACAGGCTATTGATATGTACAGTAATCCTGATTACTTTCTATTGATAGTTCTATTCCCATTATTATTATTATTATTAACCTTTATTTATGAAGCGCTGTAAATTTACACAGCGCTGTACATGCAATCTTTTTAGTTAGACGGTTCCCTGCCCTCAGGCTTACAATCTAAAAAGACATGACACAGAAGGAGAAGGGAGTGGTGGAGGGAAAGGGTAAGAGGTCCAGCAGTTCCTCTCAACCTCCGAGGTCTGGACCAAGGCAGATGGACTGGAGGGAGGGCAAGGCTTCATAATGGATGGTTAATCATTATCCAGAGAAAATACATAATCACAAGTAGGATAATACATATACAGTACATAGGAATACAGGAAATGGATCGATAAACAGCCAACAAAAGAACATCAGATAGTAAGCGACAATTATGCGATGCCTGGGAAAGCTTCTCTGAATAGGATGGTTTTCAGCTCCGTTTTGAAGCTGGTTAAAGAAGTGATGGCTCTTGCTTGTGGAGGAAGAAGGTTCCAGGAGTGAGGGGCAGCAAGTGAAAAGGGGCGAATCCGGGATGGGGCAGAGGAAGTCCTGGGCTGAGACAGGAACCCTTGACTACCAGAACGGAGGGCCCTGGTGGGAAGGTGAAGAGAAAGAAGGTCTGATAAGTAAGGAGGGGCCAGTCCATGGAGGGCTTTGAATGTCGACAGCAGGAGCTTATACTGAATGCGGAAAGGGAGAGGGAGCCAGTGAAGGGATGCCAACACAGGAGAAATGTGGTCAGAGCGGTGGGTGGAAGTGATAATGCGTGCAGCTGAATGCTGGACAGAGATTAAAGGACGGAGGTGAGAAAGAGGAAGCCCAGCCAGGAGGACATTACAGTAATCAAGTCGTGAGATCACTAGGGCATGGACCAGGATCTTGGCAGTAGAGGCGGAGAGATATGGTCGGATTTTGGCAATATTGTACAAAAAGAATCTACAAGCCTTGGCTGTGGTCTGGATCTGAGGGATACACGACAGAGAAGAGTCAAAGATAAAGCCAAGACTGCGGGCTTGCTGGACTGGTTGAATGGAAATGTTGTCCACAGAGACAGAAAAGGAGTGTTGAAGGTTGGGCTTAGGAGGAAAGACAAGGAGCTCCGTCTTGGACATGTTGAGCTTCAAACGCCGATGGCGCATCCACTGCGAGACAGCTGTAAGGCAAGATGAGACTTGCTGTTCAAGCCTTGGCGAAAAGTCAGGGGCAGAAAGATACAGCTGGGTGTCATCGGCATACAGATGGTAGGAAAAACCAAAAGAGCTGATGAGTTTTCCTAAGGACAGTGTGTAGAGAGAAAACAGAAGGGGACCCAGAACAGAGCCCTGGGGAACTCCAACAGATAAGGGAACAGGAGAAGAAGTCAGACCCCCTGCAACTACTGCAAAAGATCTGCCAGACAAGTAAGATCTAAACCAGTCGAGAACAGAGTCTGAGAACCCAAGGCCAGAGAGTATTCCCATGAATTTGTTTCAGCCCTCTTTTAAAGTCATTTAAGTTGATAGCCCTGTCTACATCTGTCATGAAGCATTTCTTAAAATGCTATAGATGGAGTAAATTCATCTGCAGTTTGAAATACGGGCTTCTAGACTGAATGTGCCACCCACCTACTCTGCACTAGAATAATAGGGGCAATTCTGGGATCACATGCACTGCTCCCTGGAACATTAAACTTCTGGAAGTTTTAAGTTCTAATCAGTCCTCATACATGATCTTCTCACAGTTACGATTTTCAAGTAGGGAAAAACCAAGCATATGGCCCTTCTTTCTCTCCTGGTGTTCAGAATCAGAGTTCCCAGTACCTCCCAAGTAGTTATCATTGTAACAAACATTATTTTTTACCTATATTTGGAAGCCTATATTTGTGTAAAAAATGCTGTGGTTAAAATTGTCTCCAGTGGTGCCTAACCCAAGTTCCAATCAATAATGGGGGCCTGTGTGGATATTCAACAAGGTTTTCACAACAATCAAAACTGATTATTCACACATTGGCATCTAAATGGGGGTTGGTTTTTTTGCCATTTCTCTGTTTATTTATTTGGATATTTTTAACCTGACCTATATCAGCAGATCAATAAAAACAGTCTGACACAAAATCATAAAACCACAACACCAACATGCCCATCTAGGATGAAATCAGCAATAGTGAGTCAGAACCAAGCTACCAAGCTACCAAGATCTAAAAACTGAGTTAAATAGAAAGCATATAACATTATAACATAGTGCAAAGATGAATGTAGAGACAGTGCTAGCCAGGCTTCTGGGGAAAGGGCACACCATAAACTGAATACCACTTCTGTGAAGATTATCTCTTGCATGTTTGCATTATTTATTTATTTCATTTTTATGCCATCTTTCTCCCAAAAAAGAGACCAAAGGGAGCTCACAAAACAAAAACCTTGTTAAAAACTTTTTAAAAATTTTTGTAAAGAATTGTAATTTAAAGCACAACTTAATGCATAATATATTGCTACTAACAGGAGAAACCCCTCATCAGATTATACAGGATAGGATTCTGCCTCAAACATATTCTCGCACATTCTTCTTTTTCATAGTGGCCTCCAGGACCTTTCTCAACACTGTCTTATTTCCATTTTTTTTTTCTTTCAGAGCAATTACATGCACATATGGGTATGCTGAGAGTAAAGACAGGTATCACATTCTTAACACAATCTTTAATCTTCATATTCTTAATTTTTGGTATGAATTTGGCTTTGCATCTATATCTGCATTGTTATGCATACTTATTTGGGTCTTGATTCTTTTGAACTGAGACTGCATCTACACTGCAAAAGTAGTGCGATTTGATACCACTTTATCTACCACGGCTTGATGTTATAGAACTTTGGGATTTGAAGTTTTTTGATATATTTAGCCCTCTCTGTCAGAGAGCTCTGGTGCCACAACATGCCAAAAATCCCAGGATTCCATAGGATGGAGCCACGGCAGTTAAACTGGTATCAAACTAGATTAAGTCTGCAGTGTGGCAGTAGCCTTACTTCTGAGTAGACATGAACTGGTTTGCATTGTTACCCACACATATAACATTGGATCAACTCTGAATCTTACCCTTTTCTTTGTGCTTCAAACCGCCCTCTTGTGTTTATTTACTTTTAAGTCTCTCTCTCTCTCTCTCTCTCACACACACACACACACACAGACACACACATGTATGTATATTTTGTGAAGATAGTTTACCTTACAAAAATCTGGCTTTTTTTTTTTGCTTCATGAACGAAGATTCAGGAAGGACGCATCCCGCGCTTTGTGCAAGTGTGTTGGTGACTAAAAAGGCCAATTCGGGATAAACAGGTTCGGTTGCAGAAAGCACAGCAGAAAGTCTCCTTGGGTGATGTTTCCAGGTTGCGGTTCTTTCTGCGTTGTCGTTTCTCTTCGAGGCTCGTTCGGCGTGAGCTTTCGAAGAAGGCTGCAGCATCATGGATAGTGCCTCCTGATGCAAGGCCAGGGAGGACCATTGTTGGTGATCTATCCGGCCAAGCCTGAGATTTTGTTTCAGGGAGTCCTTACAAAAATATAAACATTTTAAAGACAATCACAGATTTGATCTAGAAAAGATTGGTTATAGTAGTAAAGGTGTAGGCACTAGCCAATAGGTATTCATCACAGCAGGCTTTCTTCCATCACATTGGAAAGCTAATCAGGGTTTTATTAGAAGTAGCTACAGGAAAGAAAAAGAAAAGATTCAGGACATCTGTTCCTCAATCACAATATTGTATATACCTCTCCATCTTTGTTTTTAAATACATTATTAGATGGTGTATACATAGGGACTTCTTTCGGACAGGGCTGTTTTTTGTCCTTTGCTGCTTATGGATTTTCTTATCCATAAAAAGCAGCTTGTTAGAACAGTAAATGAAGATCCCATCTGATTGCTTGAACACATTGAGCAGCTTGAAAAACAGCACAATTATGGCTGTTGGGCACAGCTTGAATTCATTTTACTTTTGAATGATACACAAGCATTTGTCCGTTTGCTATTAATGTGAGCCCTCAAAATGCCACCACTATTAAATTAATTTCCTTAAATGTATAAATATTAAAAGTCACTGGAACCAAACCACGACAATGGCATTCAAGAACAGCTGCTCATGCAGTCCCTTTTGATCCAACTTGTATACTGAACATATGTTGCAAAAGGAAAACACACACACACACACTTTGAAATGCTAATACAATGTATTCTGAGTGAGTGATAATTTCTCTGTAGGAAATAGTGTGACCTTTAGTACAAAAAGCAGATGGAAATTCCTAGATATCCCACTGATAGCCTTTTTTCATGAGTGATCCATGCTATAACTAGGTACAATTCAAGAGAGAAAGAAAGAAAGAAAGAAAGAAAGAAAGAAAGAAAGAAAGAAATGTAAACATGGTTTGGATGGGTCACAGATATGGATAATTTTGTCACGCCAATGTGTGGTTCTACTTTTTAGGCTATCACAATGCTCTCAAAAAACATAAAATAAATATTTCTAATAGGCAATGTATTGACATATAACTTAACAGTAGCCAACAGGAATGAAACAATTGTTAGGTTTTTAAAAAGAGTATCCATCCCCTTCATTTAGGAATTCCATGGTAATTCACATTGAGTTTTGGATTTTTGCCAAATAATTGATGCCTTTGTTTTATCTAGTACTGTAATTTGTGAATACAACATCAACTGAGTAAGCCAGGAGCACCTGAATATCCTTAAATTTAGAGAGTGAGACTGTATTATGTTTATACACTGATATAGGTGTATACCAGTGTAGTGGTTGAGCACTAGACTAGAACTCCCAGGGTTCAATTCCCTGCTCGGACATGGAAACCCACTGGGTGACCTTAGTGAGCCACACACTCTCAGCCCCAGAAAACCCCATGATAGGGTTGTCTTAGGGTTGCCATAAGTTGGAAATGACTTGAAGACACACAACAACAGCATAATTTATGGATATAATTTGTTACAAATACAAGATTAAATTTATTTATTCTGGCCCAAGGCCAGAATAAATACAACATAGTTAACAAGTCCTCATGCTAACATGTGACAGGACTAATGAAGGCTGTTCATGTGGTCAGAATATATACTGACACAATGACTTGTGTGAGGCATGCATGGGAGGTGAGAAATTGCCATGATTTCTTGGTCCCTGCTTCTTTCTTTATGCAACAGAAGATTCTGGTAAGAATGAGGCTAGCTCCTATGCACTTCTCTGGGTGCCAATGACTACTATTTCACAGTTCAAAGTATGTCATGTTGAAGGATTTCAGTGATTTGGATCAATTCTGTGACTATGAAATAAGCTCAAGACTATCAAAGTAAGAATGGGAACAAATGAATGAGAAATAAGATGAAGGAAGAAGGGAAGAAAGGAATTTATTTTGTTTGCAAACTTCTATCCAATGTGGCTCATGCTCGCTGTGCAGCCGCGCTTGCCATTCATGAGCCCCATTTGATATAATGGGGCTCGTGCTCGCTGTGCGGCAATGCATACCCATGGGGTGCCCACCCATTTCCCAGGGGGCTTTAGCGTATGCTGAAAGCCGCCTATAAGGAGCCCACGTATTGTGCGGGCTCAATGTATTTTTCAAAAATTTAATGTCTTTATGAAGAGCTTAAAAGTCCTTTTCTTATTATTTCTGCAAATCCACTCCAATAATGATGCCATCTAGAGTTTTCTTGGCAAGATTTGTTCAAAGGGGGTTTGTCATTGCCTTCCTCTAAGGCTGAGAGAGTGTGATTTAACCAAGGTGGGCTTCCATGGCTGGGAAGCAGTGTGAACCTGGGTTTCTCAGAATACTGGTCCAACACTCAGACTGCTTCATTGCACTTAGTTCTTCTCAGTAGATGCTATATTTATTTTACTAATCACTAGTCAATGAATAGTTTCTTTCTGCGCCAGGAGCATCCCAAGAGACTGTGCAATAAACTCTTGTGATATAATATCCTAATTTTATGGCTCATATTGTAATAGGAGGACTCCAGCATTTTTCATGATGTACTTGTTTAAATGGTGTTGTACTAGGTCATTTCCTATTAAGAATGTAAAACATCCTTCATAGCAAGTGGCTTGTGTGGAATGGGAGTCTGAATTCGGTTTTCTTTTTCTGGTAGACAAAAACCCATTAACATGAAGAGTTTTGTTGGCCTAGAACACACACACTTCCTTACAAAAGTGATTGAAATTGCAGTTAAGTGGAGGCCACTTTAATTCATCTCTGATAGTTCATTTGGGTAAAAAACAAAAAGTACTGATGAAAGCTGTGATAAATGGCATTTGATTGTCTGAGCCAGTTTCATCACTCAAGGAAAAAGCCATTCATCTCAAGCACCCAATAATCAACCAGTGATACCCTTTCTGTAATATTTCTTGGGAAGCCGCCATATTGATGCAAACAGTTTCCACTGAACAGCCTGCACTATAAACTAAGTAGAGGTATCAAGTTGAAAATATGAAATCAGATACTTAAAATAACAGAAATTATCCAAACATTGGTATTTATAAAAGCAAGTATATTGTTTATACTCTCAGTGATAACTCGACTGAGAGTAAACTCAAATGAAGTCAATAAATCCTTTGTAATTACATCTGTACATGATTGCACACTTTATGTCTCTTTTCCTAAATTAGTACTTTCTTCTATCTACTGTACACCTGGGATGGAAATCTTGTCGTTTTTCAGATCTTGCTAAACTCCGTTCCCATTTTCCATCACCAGCATAGCTAACAGTGAAGAATGCTGGGAGTTGTGCTTCTTCATCTAGTGGCCTCATGATTCCTACCTTGCTATACATAGAAACAATTTTATATATTATGGGCTAAATCTAATCTTTTGGTCTAACAATCTCAGTATTGCCAATTCGAACTAGCAATGTTTCAGACAGATTTTTTTCCTAACCCAGATTGGAGATCTGTGGTATTCTTATGTGGTCTCCTATCATAGTACTGATCAGGCCTAACCTGCTTAGTTCTGAAATAAGACAAAATGTTCAGAGGCTAGGATGGGCAGCCAGTTTTCACTGAGTAATTTTATTTGGATTTTCTTGTTGACTCTTTACCTCATTCTACAGATTTTTTCTGTAGAAACATAGGACAGCCTTCTCCAGTTTGGTGCTCTCTCGGGAGTCCTGTTGGCTGGTGACAAAGGGGATTGTAGTTCAACACATCTGTAAGGCATCAGGTTGGAGAAAGTTGGTATAAAGCCCTCAGGTATATAAATTTAATCAGTGGGAAACCTCATATGTTCCTATGTGCTTTGGGAATGTTGATGTATTGTGATCTGTGTGGTTGCTGAATTCCATGCCAGTGGGGTGGTAAATCCCCTCTGGGATTCAGTCTAAACCATAAAGGAACTACTTAATGTGCTGATCCTATTTTAGCTTCATTAAAGTGTGAATGAAAATTCAGAGTCAATTCACAGCTCTGTTGACACCAGAGCTACTGGCTTCAGTTGCTCATAATTAGTGGCATCATAGAGGGTGGGATGTGATGGGGTGGATAACACTGGGTGAAACCCCAGAATAGGGGTGACACCCCAGAATAGGGGTGACACCTGTTTCGGCCTTCCTCCCCCATTGGGGAGGGGATGCTCATGTGTGCTCTTGCTAGTTGCTCTATCCTTGGGCTTCCTCTCAGGGGAGAAAGCCCAGGGAAGGAGGAGAGGAGGGGCACACATGTGCCCTTCCTACACTGGATGACACCATAGTTAGTGACACCACTGCTCATAATGTCTGGTCAAAGTGATTGTTCCTCCTGTTGAATCAATTAATACACATTACATCTCATCCACAACCCTGGGCATACAAAATATGAAGAATTACATCCTTTATTTTATACAAATGCACAATGTTAGAAGAATCCAGGCCTACAATGGAGGATTGCTAATGTAATCAGTTTATGCGCACATGAATAGTTTGTTGTTACTCTGTCATAGTGCTAGAACTCAGCATTATATTTCTACAAGTAGAAACATAATGCAGACTCAAAGCACACATCTGATTTCATTTACTTCCTAACAGTACCCTATGAATACAGGCAATCCATAAATATGTGTGTTATTCAAAGCATCAAACCATCACAGTTGAGTGCTGTAAATGCCTAAAATTCTGAAAGCTATTAGGATGATCTATTCTTGTTAAGGATGAAATCCAAGGAAGCAACATCTTTAATAAACTGTAGCCTTAAAAAAGGGACTGAGAGATAAAATTCTCTCTCTTAAAAAAGCTGCTGACATAAAGTCCCAGGATACAATGACATTGAAATCAGTGCTGGATAGTGGGTTAGAGAGTAAATATCTAAAACATGCTGAGCAAAAATAAACAAATAAGTAAGTACACTTTGTCCTTGCACAACCATTTTGCAACTTTTGCCTCCATCATATTCAAATCTCAAAACTCTGAAGGGGTTCCTGAAACTAGAAGACTACAAAATTTGAGAAATACTGGTTGAGAGTAATAGATTCAGTCCCCATCAAGCCCTCAATCAACAGACAGACAGATAGATACCGTTGTTTTTTTCCACATCTGCCCAAAATTTGGAATAGAAGACTAGAACTTGGAAGGGCAGCTATGAAGGAACTAGACAAGATCCTGAAGTATAAACATATATCATTGAATACTAAAGTTAGAATTCTCCATGCCATCATATTTCCAATTTCTATGTATGGCTGTGAAAACTGGACAGTGAAGAAAGCTGATCAGAAAAAAATCAACTCTTTTGAGATGTGGTACTGAAGGAGTGTTCTGTGGATGCCATGAACAAATAAAGGGGCCCTACAGCAAATCAAATCCGAACTCTCTTAGATGCCAAGTTGACTAAACTGAGACTGTTTTACTACTGGCACATCATGAGAAGACAAAACTCACTAGAAAAGATAATGCTTGGTAAGGTAGAAGGCAGAAGGAAAATAAGAAGACCACATTACAGATGTGAATAGGCTCAATCAAGGAAGATCTGCTCTGAGTCTACAAGACCTGAGCAGGGCTGTTGATAAGATGACTTGGATGTCTCTCATTCACAGGGTTGCCATAAATCGAAATCAGCTTGATAGCAGTTAGCAACAACAAATTATGTGCTGAGCTTTGCTTCTGGACTGGAAAGGAGTGGGTTGAGAAGATGGCTTTCAGTTTAGCTCTCAGAACAAAAAGACCAGTAGGAATGTGGTTTCCCATCCCAATGGTACACAATAGTTCTGCCAGTCCACTGGGTCCTATGCTAAGCTATGCTAAAGAGAAATGAATGCCTATGACTGTGCAAAGTATCTTTGTCCTGTAATGACAGTCCCCATAACTTTCACTGCCACTGAATAAAAATAAACACAGATGGTCTACATTCCTTCCAGCCAGAACTTGGAAATAACTAATTAAAAATA
The DNA here is from genome assembly GCF_019175285.1 of Sceloporus undulatus. Lineage (NCBI taxonomy): Eukaryota > Metazoa > Chordata > Lepidosauria > Squamata > Phrynosomatidae > Sceloporus > Sceloporus undulatus. The sequence continues at coordinate 275,771,241 of NC_056522.1, forward strand.
ACTAGTGACATATAATTTTCCTATAAGTAAGGCATAGCTCCATTACATTTCAATTATTACTTGATGAGGGATAACTTGCTTTTTTGTTTGTTTTTGTAGTTGACTTTAATTTTTGGGTTACTTTTATAGCTAGTGGGTTGTGTCCTCCCTAAATGGTGATGAAGAAGGAATATCACTTGATTCAAGTCTTGGCTTGTGCTAAGCCTTGTTTCACATTTTTGGTGTTGATACGATGAGGTACATTGGAACAGAGCATGTTTTGAATGGTCTGTAGCATTCAGACTTTTAAAAAAATCAAAAAGTATCAACAGTATCTATTAGTTACTTTTGTGAAGTGGCACAGGGAACAGTTACTTTAAGACAAATTAACTATAAAGGGAATGGTATTTTGTTATGGCACCATAGTGGAGTTCTGATGCCACAACAAACTTCTGTTCCCAGAATTCCAAACCATTGAGCCATGGTAGTTAAAGTTGTGTCAAACTGGATTGTTTCTGCAGGGCAGATGTAACCAAAGAGGTACAACCGTTTATGAAGAATAATATAGCCCTTTCACAAACTCTGGGAGGCAGATCTTTATTGGCCTACAAATAACCTTCAACTTTTAAACAGTTACTAACATACAAAAGGATACATACAAAAGGATACCTAACATGGATGGTAATATAGGGACAAGATGCTGCTACAAACTCAGATGCCAACTGTGATCCCACATCTACCCTGGGAGCAATATTACAGGGGTCAATAATATCACTCTCAACATCAGAGGTACATTCATTTGTTCTTTCTCCAATGAGATATATGCCATCCTATGCCAGCAATGCCCCTCTTTACTGGACAAACAGAACAATCTCTACACAAAAGGATAAACTGATATAAATTGGACATTGGAAGTTGGAATATCCAAAAACCAGTTGCAGAATGTTTCTATCTCCCTGGATATACAGTATGGAATTTAAAAGTTGCAGTCTTTGAACAAAGAAATTACAGAGGAAGACAGGAAAGAGAAATAGCTGAATTGAGTTATATTCCAATCCATTAGCAATCGTATGAACAAAGATCATGATATCAAGACACACTAAATGTATTAATACAAAAGTCTTCTTTACTGCACATGCAACAAAAAGATCTTATCAGAGAAAGTTTTGAACCCAGGGAACTGACTTTTTAGAAAGCAGATTTATTTCATTCACCAATACTAGTGTAAAGTTCTGAAAGACTTGTATCATCTCAAGCAGTCATTTGAAAATTTAGCACAAGCATCATGATTTGCATCTTTTTGGATCCTATTACAGTTTGTCCTTGGTATCCACGGACTTGCCATCCTCGGATTCAACCATTTGTGGACAGCTAGCCCGTGGTGAGGCAGTGCTGGTGGTGGAGAAAGAGACAGAGGAGGAAGAGGAGGAAGAGCTGGAGGAAGAGGCAGGATGAAGAGGAGGATAAGGAAGAGGTAGGAGGAAGGGGAAGCGGCAACAGCTTAGTGGCAGCCCCCTGTCACCAGCCACCAACTCACTGCTGGTGAGAGTCGACAGGGAGGGAGGGAGGATGAGGGCTGGTGGAAGAGGAGGAAGAGGAGGAAGGAGTAAGAGACAGAGGAGGAGGAGGAGGAGGAGGAGGAGGAGGGAAGAGGAGAAGCAGGAGGTGGGAGGAGTAGGTGAGAGGAAGAGGAGGAGATAAGCGGCAGCAGCAGCAGTGGCAACTCCCTGCTGCCAGCCACCAGCCGCCCACCTGCCGCTGCTGGTGAAAGCTATGAGGGAGGGAGGCAAGGAGGAAGGATGAGGGCTGGTGGAAGAGGAGGAAGAGAAAAAAGTGGGAAGAAGAGCATGAGGAAGTAGCAGCAGCGCCACCATTGGGGACAATAGAACTTGAATATCTGCGGATTCTGGTATCCATGGGGGAGGGATCCCCTGTGGATACTGAGGGCCGACTGTATATTTCCTTCCACTTCCACTCCCATAACTGTGTAAATATGTTTATATCCTGAAGCCTAGAAGTCACTCTGCACTGCATCTGAAGAAATTAGTTTATATCCAGAAAAGCTCATGTTAAAACCAGTTAGTCTTAATGATGCTAATACTGTACATTCCTTCTCCCCCGCCTTCGTTTTATGCTGTTCTCATATCACACATGTAAATTTATGTACCTGGTAAAGAGGAGTATACCAGAAAGGACTAGTATGACAGATGAGCATGTATACTGGACCATTAGTGGTGTTTGCTGCCAGGGTAATTGTGCCCAAGTCACCCTGGAATGCCACCATAATTTGTCAGCTCATATGCCACACAGTTACAATGGTCAGTTTACCCCTTCCTATCCTTTTCACTGGACCACAAGGACACAATGGTCCATACTAATGCTCACTGTGCATTAAACTGATGGATCATTTGGTATTTTAGAACAAGCTTCATTACTGTGATGCTCCCTTCAAGTTGGTACTTGAATGTCAGTGTGCACATAATTCCATAGTTCTAACTTGTTCTTCAAATTGCTTCCATTCCTTTCTTCCCTCCACTTCAGCCTTCACCAAACACCAACAGATATGCTGCCTGAGGATAATGGGAGTGTTAATCTAACACATCTGGAGGGTGCTCTGTTCAGGAAGCCTGTTCTGTTCTATTGTGATTTTACTCCCCACCCTTTAGCCTGCTTTCATTAGGAATTTAGCTAATGATGTTTGTAATGAAATCCTTGCAATATTTTTGGTTTGGCTTTGTTCTTTCTAGATCTCATTATTCTAATAACTTTAAAAAAAGACTAATTTCCTTTTGTGGCTTCCTTTGAATCTTTTGTGGAAAGGATGGGCCTTATTATTCTGCCTGGCTCTTGTGAGGGAGATTGGCATACATGCTGAGAGCCATAAAAAGGAATTTCTTTACGTCTTAAGAATTGGAGTGTGCAAGCAGTTTCTTGCTCAGCTTCCTTTTCTAACTCTGTGTTCAAACAATTACTGCATTTCAGAGAACACAGCAGTTCTGACAATGGCAAAGTCTGCCAGTGAGAGTAGGCACTGAACAGAGGAAGTTGATAAACAATATCTACAAGGCAATGGGAAACCATATGTGCCCTAATCTGTTTCTTTTAAAAGAAGGATGTCTCTGAAACACAAATGTGACCAAATGTGCATACTGCAAAAGCATGGAATATTATTTTCCATATGCCTACAGTGACTGGAAATCTCTATAGCAGTGTGGGAAAAGGAATCTCTATTTACACCAGCAATAAATGGAGAAATTGAGGTCTAAGTGTTGGTGAAAGAGATATACTAGGAATCTGTTTCATTTTCTTACAGTCATGTTTCTCCAGTTCTTTAGCATCTTGTGGAATATCACATTTTAAAAAATTATGAGTGCTACAATGAAGAATGCTTCCAAGCAAAACTCAGCTGCTACATTTGTTCTTTGTGCTCATAATTCATCAAGCTTAGACACACTCATCTGCATGTGGTAGAGGAATTCACTGATCTTTATTCAGCAGCTTCTTGCATTACTGAAAGACCAGTAGTTGTTGCTATCTGTTGAAATTATACTGTTTAAATTGAAAGCAAAGTTTCTGGGCTCTTCAGTAGTGGCAGCTGTTGTCAGGGAATCTACTCCAGGGTTTAAAGCAATTGTCCAAGGCTCTGAATATATTCTGAGGAAGGAGTTCTGCACCATTAGTGTTCAGAGGTGGAACAGTAAAAAGATTTTTACTAGGTATAAGAAATATGGCAGGAGAACATCTGACAGAATTTTGCGAATGCCAATAACCTTTCATTGCAAATACCTGATTCATACAACCAGATGGAAGATTATACACATGGACATCACCACATGTTGTACACCGCTTTGATCTAATTTGGAAAAGTGGTATATAAATAAACATTATTATTATTATTATTATTATTATTATTATTATTATTTCTACATAATTGGTAGCAGAAGATGGAGAAGCTCTATTTTGATGGGTAAAACTAGACCAGACACTGACTGTGGCACATATCATGATCTACTTTTATCAAAAATTAGAGTAAAGTTGAAGAAGAAAGCACAGTCATTATAACAAAATATAATTTGAACAATATCCCAGCAGCATTTACTGACAATGTAAGAAACAGATTCACATTATTAAGTATAATTGATTGAGAACTATGGGAAGAAGCCAAGGATTAAAGAAAGACATGAGCAGTGGTCAAAAAAAGAAAGTGAGAGAACAATGGATGATATCTGAAGCTCTCCAAACAGCAAGGGAAAGAAGAGAGGCAAAGTAAAGGGAGATAGGAACAAAGCCAAAACCATGAATTCAACTGTACAATGGCTAGTGCAAAAGGATAAAGATATCATAATGATCAATGCAGAGAAATAGAGGACAACAACAAAAAAGGAAGAACAAGAGACCTCTTCCACAAAATCCAGGAATTCAAAGGGAAATTCAAACCAAGGGCCGTCATGCTCTATGAGAAGAAAAAAACATACTACAAGATGAAGAAGAAATAAAAAGATATTGGATGCAATACACAGAAGAATTATATAAAATAGATGAAAAAATGAATGACACATGGGGTGACAAACCATGTGACAATGAAGCCCAAATTCTAAAAAGCAAGGTGGAAAGCAGCAATAAGAGAAATTGGGAAAAATAAATCACCAGGAACAGATGACATTCCAATTGAACTGCTACAATCCACACAGACAGAATCAACCCCAGTGCTAACTAGTATATCTCAACAAATATGGAAAATAATGGTGGTCAGCGACTAGAAATGATCGATATGTATCTCAATTCACAAAAAATGAGATGCAAAACACTGCATCAACTATAGGATCATAGCATTAATCTCCCTGAAAGCAAAATGATACTCAAAATTCTGCAGCTTAGATTGCAATCATACATGGAGAGAAAATTCCAGAGGTGCAAGCAGGGTTCAGGTAAGGAAGAGATACTAGGGGTGGTAGTATTAGTGCAAAAAAGCATTACAAATAAATATTTATTATTATTATTATTATTATTATTATTATTATTATTATTTTGCTCCATGCAGTTGCTGGCTATTAAGGGAGGTCAATGGCATCACATGGTTGCTGTCACCTCATGTACAAACTCATGGTGTCACCCCCCCATTGACCTCCTCCCATTTCACAGAATCCTTAGTAATGCTTTTTTGCACTAATGCTGCTCATAAATCATAATTTCCATATGTCATTAAATGTAATGCTAATAGTTGTGACATAAACAGCTAGAAAAATTAAAATTATACCTTCAAAGTACAATATCATACACACAACCTAAATGTATTTACATATACATAGTGAAGATTTTTTAAAAAATGTGATGATTTTAAAGAAAATTTAAAATAAATAAAAATGTAAAATAAAATCAAAAATTTATTTTTAATTAAAATTTAAAATTTTAATTAAAAAAAATTCTGAGGCCTCTCCTTTCTCTTCCCACTGAGCTCCCACAATCTCTTAAAGCATTTTAAAGGGAAACAGATGAATGCCATCGGCCGTTTCTGCCAAAAGGTAGGTGTATGGGGAGCAATAGTGTCACCCCCCTTTAAGGTGTCACCTGGTGCACTCCACCACCCTGTGGCCCCCTAGTGACACTACTGAGGGAGGCTGGTGGGGGAAACAATTACAATTGTGGCACTAGTGCCATAATCACAACTATGTAGTGTTACTGAATACAAAACAGTTATGGATCCATAACTCTAGGTTACAAATCCATTAGTGCAATACAGAATGCCAGCCATTATTTGTAACTGTGACTAGACCATAATCCCAGATCACACCATTTTGTATCTAACGCTAAGAGTCTGTCGTATTATGCATACTGAAACAACACACAGGAGTATTTGACAGATCACTTTGATTCATTCCTTTCACCTTTTTAATTTGTTCGGGGAAAATATTTCTCATAGTTTGCCCTGCAAAAACAAGAAAGAAAAGGGGGGGGGGGGGGGGGGGGAGAAGAAAAAAGAGAAAATCCTTTCTTTAAAAGAAAATTATATTTGAAGTTGAGGATATGACTTTGCATATTCCTCTTAGTGATGTGTTGCCTTTCACAGCCATGTCACATTTTTTGAAGTCTGACTCCACACTGATAGATTGCTTAACTAATTTCAGAAGGGGACTTAAAAATAACATGACAGCTACTTGCTTGCCTATCAAATATTCTTATTCCTTTGGAAACAATACCTAGGCAGCCTTAGAATGGAATGACATGTTTTCATTACAAAAACCTGTGCAAACTACTGGTGATAATAGACTGAATTGCTGATGACTCATGACAACCATTTTGGCAATTATGCCCAAAGGGCCTGGGGAAGTTTAAATAAAGTATTGCTGTACTTTTGGAATATCTCAAGAGGGGCTGCTATGTATTCTGAGTCACCTCTCAATTCCTGAGTTAGACCTTATCATTTTGGCATAATCCATTGGACACAAACTTTTAGTGATGTACAGTATTTGCAAAGTCAGGTAGAATCCAGAATTGTTGTGGGGAAAATGCCTGAAGTTGTACTTGATACCCTAAAAGACATTGGGAGACATTGGGGGTCACCACCAGAAGTGTTAGTGTCTTCCCAAAAATATAGCTTTTAAAAAAGGCCTGCAAGAGGGGGGTAACTTCAGGGATCTTTTCACCTTTGTATACCAATACAAACTGCAGAGAGCACTCCAGTTTCAGTCAATAAAAGGGTTTCATTGAGGAATGTGCAGAGATGCACAAAAACATAAAAAACCAATGCAACCTTTAGAACCAACCATATAAGTCTATCAGGAAGAAAGGTGTGGAAGGTTGGATAGAGAGGAGTCAGGATTTAAAAGGGGTGATAGAACCACCCTGAAGACAAAACCATGGAAAATGGAGAGTTGCTCAGACAGTGTCTGGGGGCCACACAGAGTGAGTTGGGCCCTCTATGCACACAAACCCTGTTTGTGTGCAAAGTGGCTGGAGCTTGGGGCAGATATTTATATCCTATTTCACACCTTTGAGGGGTGTTTGATGTTACCACACGGTATAACAAAGGCTTGATGGTTAACACATGGAATTGACAAAAGGGCTGGATCAGCTGGTGGCCTTAACTCCAGAGTGATAAAACATTGATTGGGTTTGAGACAATCCTTCAATAGATGGACAGGAATGGTGAATAGAAACATAGCATGAGGTGAGATGAAAGGTATGGCCTTTAACTGCTGTTGCGATGGGACTCCCTTTGTTTCCATTGTGAGAAGAAATGTGAAGAGCGGGGGGGGGGGGGCAGAGGTGTGATCAGCACACAGTGTTTACTTTAATCCTATATAGGTCCCCCACATGTTCTTAGGTTGGCATGACTCCTTACACATATAACTTCCTAGTGTCCACAGGTCATTGTGACCTCTTAAAACATGCATGACATTAGATATTAATTATGAAACCCCATATCCAGCAAGAGGGGTGTAGGGTATGAACTCTAATAGACTGCTAAGATTAACACAAAGTATTATTTATTTGACCTTTCCCAAGTGTGAAACTAACCTCTATTATGAGATCCTTCCACTGCCTTCATTAAAATACTCCTTCATAGACTCCGCTGTCTTTCATGGGAAGATACAGATAAATGAAGTTATATTTTGGGGTTATAGAATACTTTTGGATAACATGAACCATAGCTCCCACAGCTCAATGGGGGAATTTGGGGATTTAATCCTGCAAAGTAATATTTCCAGCTTTCAGTCATATAGCTTTCACGTACAATCATATACAACAAAAAAGATCACTGTTGCAGAATAGGCACTAAACAAACTTTAGTATAGAAAATAAATCCCACATTCAGAAAATAGAGATAAATATATGACAGGAATATTAAACTATGATGACAGACAAACCAACAAAAAAACATCACCAGAAACACCAGAAATCCATGCTAGTAGGACTTCCCAACCTTATCAGCTGAATCACAATATGTTTCAAAAGGACAGACAATCTCCAACAACACTTAGAAGCCTCAATTGCTACTTCTGGGCCTTTCTGGTGACTGGCATAGGTGGTTTTCTTTCTTTTCTTTTTCTTTCTTTTCTATTCTTTTTTGAAGGCTGTGTTTAATCTGATTAAAAATACTGAAATGACTTCAAAAGTTTTCAGAAGTGGTTGTCTATCTTCGTGGATTGGAACCAGTGTTATTTTATTTGGAGGGGCAGGACTGGAGCCAGAGACTGCATTATTATGGAGCAGAGCCAACTATTGGTTTCAACAGACTCCATTATGCAGGATTTGGGCCAAGAATTGGTTTCCATGGATTGTTTTTGATTGTGTGGTTGTTATAGTTATATTTACCTTGTGCTTCATTTCACAGTCTTCACTCTGCAGAGCGTGTTCTTGTTGATTGAAGCTTTTAAATTCTTCAGACTGTGTTCAATTGTGTGCTCGTCGCTATTATGATTTGTTGATCTTGATCTGAGTTTCCTGATTAAGTTTTTCTCTCTCCTACATATTCTGTTTTGTGTTTCATTCTCTTTCTACTCCATACATGTATGCATTTTTTCACACATTTCTGTATGTTTTGTGTAGTTATGTAGCCAGCTAGTCAGCCAGCTAGTGAAACTCTCTCAACACGGGCAAAATATGATTAGAATAAATGGAACCTGTCAAAATCTTGAAAGCTATATTCCATACCGATGGAAGCTTCCAGACCATTTTCAAAGGCAGCCACATATAACATGCAATTGAATTGGGAAGTTACCAGTAGCAGAGGCTGTGCTTTTCCAGTGCAGGAGAAGATGAACCTGATGTAAGCTGGTAAAATGCATTCTGTGCCATGGAAGCTACTTGGGCTTCTAGTTTGGGTGAAACTCAACACTGAGAAGCTGATCCTCTTTGCCTTTTGCTAAATTGCTATCCATTAATCTGAGATTATGCATCAAAAATAACAAAGCGTGATGAGAGAGCCATAACATATTATCCCTGGCCAGCTTGTTTAGTGGCATAAAGAAGAATGGCACCCAAGCCAATTCCATCAGCCTGGTAGCACCAGCTATCACTTGCATTCTGGGCTGGGGAAAAGGGCTGCACTATATGTTGCAAACTGTACACTGCAGCCAGCAGAAGAAGAGCTGGTATAATGTCTCATCATGCCTTCCTGTGTTTCTTTCCTTTTCTATTAGAAGAAGGTACAAACGGTAGGGTATGCATGTGAATAAAATAAGAAAACATTAGGAACAGCATGTAGCCATTCAGTATTTTAATGTGACAGTGCCCAAACTGCTTTCTCAGAAATATTTATTCTGATGTCAGTCCAATAATTTCATTAAACCACTTTTTTGCAGGAGCTGTAAAGGAATGAAGGAAAGTTTTGAAAGATTAATGTTGCCTAGGTTTTCTTTTGCATTTGATGACTCTGTTTCAGTTAAATAATTTTTAAAAAGACTGTTTAACGTTATACATAATCATTTCTACAAACAAATTTTTGTTAGTACTGCTACATACCGTTTCAAGTGTAATGAGCCAAATCTGCTATATGGTGGATTTTTTAATAAAGCTGGCTGCATCTATTTTCCTCATTTCAAGAACACATTTAGTGAAAGGCCCATAATTATAACTATTATTTTATTACAGATTCTGTTAAAAATGAAAGTTTCCCAGTGCAGACTTCAGATAGATTCCTTAAGAAATAATTTGAACACAGCAATACAATGGTTAGCTCATGTTCATATAGCAATAGAAACAAAATATTTAAAATATGCTTCACATTTGGGGATATGGAAGCACGTAAATCATTTTGTACATGAGAAGTTATGCCCTGTCCATACTTTGTCAGTTGTTGCATTGAGTACAGTGGGATTTGTTCCATTGTGTGTGTGGTTACAGAGCGAGCACAGAATAGTGGCTTGTGGATTACGACACTGGGAGTTCGATCCCCGCTCAGCCATGAAACCCACTAGGTGACCTTGGGCAAATCATACTCTCTCAGAGGAAAGTGAGGGCAAACCCCCTTTGAATAAATGATGCCAAGAAAACCCTATGATAACTTCTCCTTAGGGTTCCTATAAGTCAGAAATGACTTCAAGGCACACAACAACAACAACATGTGATTTAGGATTTTGGTCCAATTGCACATCCTAAGAGAAAAATCTGCCACCTGCTATCATACGGTAAGCAATTTCTACAGCTGCGGGTCCCATCTTCTCCCATTGACCACTGGAATCTCTCAAAAACTGCTTTACCCTTCACTTTTGGTGGAAAACATCTACTGTCCTGTGGGAAGGATTTCTGGGGAGAGGGAAGAAAAGCCGCTCCTGTTCATTCTGGACAATCTCCTCCCCACATGAGGCCATCTCCCATTAACTGCCCGATAGGAATTATTCTGATTACTTTGCAGGTGTTAAAAAGTCTTCATTAAGCCATGTTGGAAGGATCTGTAGCACTGAAAGCAGGATGATCAGCATCAGCACCACCAGTACCATGATCATGAATAATCTCAATTGAACCCAATTGTACATGTTTCTGAGGAAACATGCTTAAGATTTTTGCTATTTATAGGCTGCAGAAATGACCTGTATTTTGCCTGAAGTATTAATTGGGAAGGATGTAGTGGTGGTGGTGAAGAGTGCAAAGGGTACTGCCATGATCTATATAATCCAGCCAAGGTTGAGCATTTAAAAATCAATTTGGTTTTAATAAGAGAGTTATCCACTCTGAATTTGCCCAATTTTTAAAAAGATTCTAGCCTGATAAAACTTAATAAATAATAAATAAAATTGTTATTTGTATCCCAGCTCTCTATCAAAGATAATTGAGGCGGCTTACATAATAAAACTCCATACAAAATCCCAATATCCCCTTTCCCTCCCTCCCCTAAAACAGAATTAAACAGTAAAATATTAAAATATCTTAAATAAAACAATCAAATTAAGATAAACAATGAGGCAATAGGCATAGAACAGTCAATGTGGTAAACATATTAGGTGTGTGGCCTAGATTGCTATTCGGGGAAGGCCTGCCGGAAGAGATCCGTCTTGACAGCCTTTTTAGATAACAGAAGTAGTATCAAAGAGAGTGACATATTTTTAAAATATTTGTCATCTGTATGTCTCTCTCTCTCTCTCTCTCTCTCTCTCTATATATATATATATATATATATATATATGCATTTAATTTAGCTTAAAGAAAGCAAGACTCAGCATCTATGTCATTCATACTTCAGAGAATTCTGGTTTTGCTTCATGATTTCAATTTATCTAAATAGAGAACCTAAAACAGAAATGAGGAAATAATTAATGCACATGAAATGGGAATTTTAATTAGTGAGGATACTTATAGACCCCCAATTAACAGAGAACAGGGAAGGTGTACGGAAAATGATCAGAGTCACAGTGATTATTAGAGACTTTCCCAAACCTTGGCAAATTAGTTGTGTAGATTAGTAGCATTCATGCCATTTTCAGAATAACAAAGAAAACAAAGAGTGACAGTTAAGAAGGAAGAAAAATAATAAGAATATGAATGAGATACAAGATGTCCAAGTATGAACAGATATTTATTGTCTTTCAAGAAGATTGTATTACTCCTTAATAATGCTGCATTACAGGACTAGGCTATTTAATTTTTAAATAAAAGCAAATCTGTATCAATTATTTTGTTAAATCTGTTTTAGATTATTTTGACAACAGACAGGCTTCTGATGCTTTCATGTTAGTTATATTGGCTGATAAAAGACCTTTGTTTTTAACAAACACAGATGTTTGAAAAATTATTTTAAAAGATTTCTGTTGTATTATTCATGTATCATTTACAAAAGACGGACAGCTCACTTTTGATAAAGGATACACCAGAAAGAATGGATTAAGGAATCAGCTGGCATCCTTACCAATACAATCCTAGGAGTTTTTTGCCCAGCTAAAAGCTGAAACTTACATTGCCCATTCTGAATCCTCTTCCAGGATGCATCCAGATATTATTGCTTGCATTTTGCTGCCAATGCCACCTCCCGCCTAGAAGCCATGCTCAGCTGGCCGATTTGCAAAGTCAGGAGCTTCCTGGCTTTGCAAATCGGCCAGCTGAGCTTGGATTCTAGCTTGGTTTTAGGTGGGTTTTAGGTGGGAGGTGGTATCAGTGGCAAAATGCAAGCAAGAATGCAAGCTGCATCCTGGAAGAGGATTCAAACCAGGAAAGGTAAGTCAGTTTTTTAGATGTGCGAAAAACTCCCTAGTTTCAGCTATAACACTGTTTTCTATAGTGATAACTGTCTGTTTCGTGTGTGTGTGTATGGGCCCTGGTGGTGCAATGGTTAAATGCTGTACTACAGCCACTTACAAACCACAAGGTTGTGAGTTCAATCCCAACCAGGGGCTCAGGGTCGACTGATCCTGGCCTCCTTCCGAGGTCGCTAAAATGAGTACTCAGCTTGTTGGGGGCAATTAGCTTACACATTGTAAACCACTTAGGGAGTGCTTAAGTGCACTGATAAGCCGTATAGAAATGTACTTGCTATTGCGGTTACTAATAGTGCCAGAGAGAGGACAAGGAGAGAAGGAGCTGGGCAGCCATTTTGAGTGGTGACTGTTTGAAATTTTTTTAAACTCCAGGAGAGTGTGCTAGTTGCTGAGGGGGTGGAGCTTCTGTGAGTCACATCTGTGAGCCACTAGGGGTGGAGCTAGCAGACTAGCTCTATGTAACACCTTCCAGAGCCTCTTCAGAGCAGTTCCTGCCAAAGAGAGGATGAGGAGAGAAGGAGTTGGGCAGCCATTTTGAGTGGTGACTGATTTTTTTTTAATCCAAAGAAATCTGCAGCAGAGACAGCATGTGAGGAGCAAAGCTTTAGTCAGAACCTTACCCTTAAGTACAAGCTAGCAGCCGGGACATTCCTATAAAGCTATATTCACAGTAGATTGAGCTCGCTTCCAGAGACTGGTGAAAAGGCCAGGTCATCAGGGGCTTCAACATTGGTGTTACCAGAGGATTTTTTTTTTTTGAGGAGGAAGCCGACAGTCCTGTTTCAGTGATTACTAAAGACTTCGCAATATGGACACTGAGGGAACTACTGCAGTCACATGCAGCACTTGTGGGATGTTTGTCTTCTTGCCTACAGAAGTGAAGAACTTCACATGCACCAAATGCAAGTTGGTAGCACTCTTGGAGGAGAAAGTACAGCAGCTGGAGTCCAGAGTAGCTACACTTCAGCATATTAGGGAGCAAGAGAATTTCCTGGACACAACAGAACTAACAATATTGGATGAGTACCACACAGAGGAAGCTGCTGGGGTGGAGGAGGTCACTTCACATACACAGGAGGCAGACAGCTGGAGGAATGTCGCACAGAGAAGTAGGCCAAGAAGGGATTGTTCTGGGAGCCTGCAGCTAGAGAATCGATTTGAAGATCTTTCCCTTATCAAGGAGGATGAGGAAGAGCAGCTATCAGGGACAGAGCAGGGGAGCCTGAGAGTTCCACCAGAGGGAACAGTTGCTGCTAAGCTCGGAGGAGGCTTGTGGTCATAGTGGGGGACTCCTTGCTGAGGAGTACAGAAGCAGTGATTTGTAGGCCTGACAAGATGTCTTGAGAGGTGTGTTGTCTCCCCGGGGCAAAGATCCGTGATGTGACAGAGAGACTGGCAAGACTGGTCAAGCCTACTGACCAATACCCCTTCCTTTTGGTCCACGTGGGAACCAATGATACTGCAAGACACAGCCTTCAGAACATCAGAAGGGATTATGAGGCTCTTGGTAGGAAGCTGAAAGAAATGGATGTACAAGTTGTCATCTCGTCTCTTCTGCCAATCGAAGGGCATAGTCCAGGAAGGGAGAGGAAAATAGCGGATGTGAACAACTGGCTCCGCAGATGATGCCACTGAAGAACGATTTGGATTCTTTGATCATGGGCTGCGGTTCCATGAGGAGGGATTTCTTGCAATAGACGGGTTGCATCTCACGCCAGTTGGAAGAAATGTTTTTGTGAACAGTCTCAAGAATTTGATCAGGGGAGCTTTAAACTGAGTTTCGTGGGGGAGGCAAAAAGGCTGGAGAAAATAGTCAAACTGACAAAGAGGAAACAAGACAAATAGTGCAAGGACCCAACAGTGGGAGGCAAAAAAACTTGCACAGGTAGCAAGTAAAAGGGACCCATGGTCTGCAATGTCTCTACACTAATGCACAGAGCATGGGAAATAAGCAAGATGAACTCGAACTCCTAGTACAACAAAGCAAATATGATATAATAGGCATCACTGAAACCTGGTGGGATGAGTCTCATGATTGGAATATAGAAATAGATGGATATAACCTTTTCAAGAGAAACAGGCCAAACAGGAAAGGAGGAGGAATATTATTAACCTTTATTTATGAAGCGCTGTAAATTTACACAGCGCTGTACATGCAATCTTTTTAGTTAGACGGTTCCCTGCCCTCAGGCTTACAATCTAAAAAGACATGACACAGAAGGAGAAGGGAGTGGTGGAGGGAAAGGGTAAGAGGTCCAGCAGTTCCTCTCAACCTCCGAGGTCTGGACCAAGGCAGATGGACTGGAGGGAGGGCAAGGCTTCATAATGGATGGTTAATCATTATCCAGAGAAAATACATAATCACTATATGATTATGCACTATATGTCAGGGACATTTACACCAGTGTAGAGATCCAGGACATCAATCCTGGAAGCCAGGTGGAGAGCATCTGGATAAAAATTAAAGAGGAGGGAAACAAGGATGTAATGGTGGGAGTCTACTACAGACCCCCAAATCAGATGGAGGAATTGGATGATGCCTTTTTAGAACAGATGACCACACACTCAGAAAGGAGAAATGTAGTAGTGATGGGTGACTTCAACTATCCTGATATTTGCTGGAATTCAAACTCAGTCAAATCCTCAAGGTTTAGCAAATTCCTCACTTGCCTCAAAGACAATTTCATTGTCCAAAAGATGGAAGAGGCAACAAGGGGGTCAGCTATTTAGATCTGACCCTAACCAACAAGGATGACTTGGTTAGTGGAGTGCAAGTGGTGGGATCCTCAGATGGAACTGACCATGTTCTCCTGGAGTTTGTTATACAATGGAAAGGAGAAGCCAGGCATAGTCAGACATGCATTCTAGACTTTAGGAGAGCAGATTTCAGTAAACTTAGAGAAGTTTTGAGGGTGATCCCATGGTCAGAAATACTAAAAGAGAAGAGAGTTCAGGACGGATGGGAGTTTCTGAAAAAGGAGATACCAAAGGCACAATTTCAAACAGTTCCATTGTGAAAGAAAAAAGGGAGGTGTCTCAAGAAACCAGGATGGATGAATAAGGAACTTTCAACTGAGCTAAGTTTTAAATGGAACATGTATAAGAAATGGGAAAAGGGGGAAATCACAAAAAAGTAATTCAAAGAAATAGCAGGCATGTGTAGGGGCAAAGTCAGAAAAGCTAAAGAGCAGAATGAACTCAGGCTTGCTAGAGAGATTAAAAACAATAAAAGGGCTGTTTTGGATACATCCACAGCAAAAGGAAGAAGAAGGAAATGGTAGGGCCACTGCGTGGAGAAGATGGCAAAATGCTAACAGGGGACAGAGAAAAGGCAGAATTACTCAACACCTTCTTTGCCTCAGTCTTCTCAGAAAAGGAAAACGGTGCTCAACCTGAGGGTAATGGAGCAGAGGACAGAATAGGGGAATTTCAGCAAAGAATAAGTAAAGAGATAGTACAGGAATATCTTGTTAATGTAAATGAATTTAAGTCTCCAGGACCAGATGAACTACATCCAAGGGTATTAAAAGAACTGGCAAATGTAATATCGGAGCCATTGGCAATAATATTTGAAAACTCCTGGAGAACAGGAGAAATCTCAGCAGACTGGCGGAGGGCAAACGTTGTCCCCATCTTCAAAAAGGGGGGGAAGGAGGATCTCAACAATTATTGTCCAGTTAGTCTGACATCAATACCAGGAAAGATTCTAGAGCAAATAATTAAACAGAGAGTCTGTGAACATCTAAATGGCAATTCCATAATCACAAAAAGTCAACATGGGTTTCAGAGAAAGAAGTCATGCCAGACAAATCTGATCTCTTTCTTTGATAAAATTACCAGCTTGGTAGATGAAGGGAATGCTGTGGATATAGTATATCTTGATTTCAGTAAGGCCTTTGACAAAGTTCCCCATGACATTCTTGAAAACAAGCTTGTAAAATGTGGGCTAGACAAGGTAACTGTTACATGGATTTGTAATTGGTTGACTGGCCGAAGCCAAAGGGTGCTCAACAATGGCTTCCTTTCATCCTGGAGAGAAGTGACCAGTGGGGTCAATTACTTGGATGACAGAATTGGGGGCATACTCATCAAATTTGCAGATGACACGAAATTAGGAGGAATAGCTAATAATCCAGAGGACAGGATCAAAATTCAAAATGACCTGAATAGATTAGAAATCTGGGCCAAAGCAAACAAAATTAAATTCAACATGGAGAAATGTAAGGTACTGCACTTAGGGCGAAAAAATAAAATGCACAGATATAGGATGGGGGACACCTGGCTGAATGAGACTACATGTCAAAGGGATCCAGGAATCCAAGTAGACCACATGTTGAACATGAGTCAACAGTGTGATGCGGCAGCTAAAAAGGCCAATGCAATTTTAGGGTGCATCAATAAAAGTATAGTGTCTAGATCAAGAGAAGTAATAGTGCCACTCTATTCTGCTTTGGTCAGGCCTCACCTGGAATATTGTGTCCAGTTCTGGGCACCACAATTCAAAAAGGACATTGCGAAACTGAAGCATGTCCAAAGGAGGGCGACTAAAATGGTGAAAGGTCTGGAAACCATGTCCTATGAAGAATGACTTAGGGAGGTGGGGATGCTTAGCCTGGAGAAAAGAAGGTTAAGAGGTGATATGATAGCCCTGTTTAAATATTTGAAGGGATGTCATATTGAGGAAGGAGCACGCTTGTTTTCTGCTGCTCCAGAGAACAGGACCCAAAACAATGGATGCAAGCTACAGGAAAAGAGATTCCACCTCAACATTAGGAGAACCTTCCTGACAGTAAGGGCTGTTCGACAGTGGAACACACTCCCTCGGAGTGTAGTGGAGTCTCTTTCCTTAGAGATCTTTAAACAGAGGCTGGATAGCTACGTGCCAGGGATTCGTTGATTGTGAGTTCCTGCATGGCAGGGGGTTGGACTGGATGGCCCTTGTGGTCTCTTCCAACTCTATGATTCTATGATTCTATATATTTGTGTTGCTTTCTTTGCAAATGCTGACCACTTTAATAACCAACCTTTGCTTGACTCAGTTTCTCAAGCTAGCCCAAGGTCTGGATAAATGGGTTGGGAGAGTAATTATTACCCTCTTAGAAGACAGTATAACTCCTGCAAGAGTGATAGTTGAAATGGGCTGTTCTTATACCTTGAATTTAAATTGTGAATTTTCAAACTGTGGATTTATTGTTTTGATATGTGCTGGTCTTATTTGTTTATTTGAATTGCTGTTATGAATTCTGATTGGTTCATGCATTTTCCCCTGACTGATGTTATGTGTTGTGTGTTGATCTATTCTTGTTCCCCACTTTGATCCATGAGGAGAGGTGGGTAAGATTTTTGGATAAGGTGCTTGAGCCTATGGTGGAAACTGAACTCCAGAGTATCTTGCATTACCTGGATCAATATCAAAGTGGCTGCAGGCCTGGTTAAAGGACAGGCTGTCTTGGTCACTTTACTAGATGATCTGTGTCAGGAGCTACACAGGGAGTAGTAGTCCCTTCTGGTTTTGCTGGATCTCTCAGTAGCTTTTGTACCATCAACCACGCCAACTTGATAGTATCAGGAAGCCTGGTGAGGTAGTCGTGTCATATCGTAGAACACAGGGGATAGGAAATGTCAGACAATTTTTAAATATAGTTTTTTGTGGGGTTTTCAGGCTATATGGTCTTATTCTGGAAGCATTTATTCCTGACGTTTTGCCACCATCTGTGTCTGGCATCTTCAGAGAATGCTGGCATGGGAGTGAGTGGGGTATATGCATACTGCGTGATTCTTGGTTGAGAGGAAGTGATTTACATGTTAATCTCTGTGTTGATCTGTTATTGAATGGCAAGATCTCAGGGTATCTGTTTGATCCATTGTCTACTAGGCAGTCCCCCTGATCCTGGGTGGCTTACATTTGCACTTGCTGGGTCTTGATTTTGATGTTTTTCAGGACTGGTAGCCAAATGTTATTTACTTTAAGGGTTTCTTCTTTCCTGTTGAAGTTGTGCAGGTGTTTATGGATTTCAATGGCTTCCCTGTGCATTCTGATCTGATAGGCTTCCCAGTAGACAATGGATCATTAATTAGATATGGGAATCAAAATACAAAGTTTGCTCCTCAAAAAATTAAAATTAAAATTTTAAAATTAATCATTATAAAAATTTTAAAATATGTAACATTTTACACTGACAAACCATTGCTGCTGTACAAAAGCTGGCCAATTTAGTTGCTATTGATGGACACTGGTTTTACAGAAAATGGGATACATAAAACCTATCAGTTCTTCCAGGAAAACGTCTACACACACACACACACACACACACACACACACACACACACACACATTAAATTAGAGAGAAAAGATGGGAAGAAAATATAACAAAGTAGGAGGAATAGAAGCAACACAAATCCAAAAATGTCTCTAAGAGGGAGGAACTGCCAAACTTCTCTCTCTCTCTCTCTCTTCCTCCACTTACAGCATTTTTTTCTGTAAACACTTTTGATTCTTGCCTTTCCTCATGCGCAGTGTGCTCCCAGCCCTTGAATAAAATAGAGAAAACCACTCATCCAATATAGTGCTTTTATATTTGTTCATAAAACACCACCTCCTCCCATCAAAATAATGCAAATACTTCTACCTATTCAAATAGCCCAGAGGTTCAAAGAGAACCTTTTAAAAGTTTGCGAATGAACTCCTCAAGCAGTCTGTTGTACTTTACACACTTCAAATTCCTCTGATAAAATCATAATTCTTGTGAGCCTCTGCTTCCAAATACTTCAAGTAATTCTTCTCAAAAGGCAAGGTTAAAACAGTCAGTGTAACACAGGAGTTTGTATTCATCTCCTATGGCCTAGCATCCTAGTGGTGATGTAGCTATATAGTCCAGAAAGAATGCAAGCTTTATAGCCTACATCTCAGGAGATCTCAAAGTGCTATTACAACATCAGACATAGTTGTTTCTGGGTCACTTTCTTTCAGATCCATCTCACACTATTCTAGTGCTAATTTTAATGGGTTTTTCATATGTCTCTTTTTAGAACATGCTTGAATCCTCAGCAACACTGATTTTGTGCAAAACCATCATGTAGCAGTGTGTGTGGAGGAAAAGGGACATGGACCATAAGGCATAAAAGAAAATTGTACAGTGAGAATAGGGTTGCCATAAGTCAGGACCTCCAAACCGGGACAAATGTAGGACAAATTTTTCAAATGTAGGGCATATTTTTTAAAATGGAGGACACACAAAAAATTGATGATTTTTTTTAAAATAATTCATATAAATATATGTTTCTTAGGCATGATCAAAATGGAGGACATTTGGCATTATTCCTAGACAGATGGCAGAAATGTGCTTCCCTTTCTGTCCAAAAACCAGAAGAGAAGGAAGAGTGGAAGAAGCAGAGGAGGAGGAAGAGGAGAAGAAGAAAAGGAGGAAGAGGAGGAGGAAGAGGGGAAAAGGAGGAGGATGAAGAGGAAGTAGAGAGGAAGAAAAAGGGGAGGAAGAGGGGGATGAGGTGGAGAAGAAGAGGAGGAGGGAGAAGATGAAGAAGAAGGGGAGGAGGAGGAGGAGGACAGGAGGAAGAAGAAGAAGAGGAGGAAGAGGAGGAGGGGGAGGAGGAGGAGAGTAGTAAGAAGAAGAGGAGGAGGAAGAAGATAAAGAAGAAGAAGAAGAAGAGGAGGAGGAGAGGAGGCAGAAGAAGAGGAGGAGGAGAAAGAAGAGGAAAGGCTCTTTCCCCTGCCAGGCCGCCTCCCTGGCCGGCGGAGGAGGCGGAAAGGCAGTGGAAAAGGGCCCCGGTGAGGCGAGACCCTTTCCCGCTGCCAGGCCGCCTCCCTGGCTGGCGGAGGAGGCGACAAGGCAGCGGAAAAGTGCCCCCCCCAGGCGAGACCCTTTCCCGCTGCCAGGCCGCCTCCCTGGCCGGCGGAGGAGGTGACAAGGCAGCGGAAAAGGGCCTCGCCGAGGCGAGACCCATTCCCTGCCTGGCGTCCGTTGAGGGGGGGGGATCCCGAGGGCGGTGCCAAACCGGGGCAGGGCCGTGCGGACCTGCCCCAAACCGGGAAAGTCCCGCCCCCCCGGCGGGATATGGCAACCCTAAGTGAGAAGGTACTCCAAGGATCATCTAGATTACAGATGTGCAAGATGGAGCCTCCCATGTCCCCACATCATGTCTCACTCCCAGCAGTGGGACACAGAGCAGGGCTCCTCTAGCAGATACCAGTTTTGAGACACTATATATAGGAGAGGTAGTCCTTCAAATAGAGAGCCAGTGTAATATAGTGGTTTGAGCATTGGACTATGACTCTGGAGACCAGGGATCATATCCCCACTTGGCCATGAAAACTCACACCCTCTCAGCCTCACAGGAAGGGAACACCAGAAACCTCTCTGAACAAATCTTGCCAAGAAAACCCCATGATAGATTTGCCTTACCATTGCCATAAGTCAGAAGTGACCTGAAAGCACACAACAACAAGAACAAATTCTTCAAGTACAGAGGTTCCAAGCCATTTAGGGCTTAGAGTTTTATCACCAGCACCTTGAATTGAAAATATAAACTTATTAAATACAGCTTAAAATATATTTGCACATTATTTCGCTTTTTATTCTCCATAAGACATGCAGGCTGGAAACCTGTCAGTGACTTATGCCTACGTTCTTCTATGGAAGCCGCTGGACATATTTTTCTCTCCAATGCATTCATTTCAGGGTTGTAAAAGCAAAGTTGCATATGTACTGCCATTGTAAATACAGATGTACACATGCATTTACACATACACATACAGGCTCACTTGGTTGCATATTTAGTTATTTAGTTCATATCCTACCTTTCTCATCACACGGGACCCAAGGCAGCTCATGTAAAAATTAAAATAAGGAACATCTAAACAAACTTAGGCCCGTCTCTTATAAGACTGCCCATTATAAAAGGCTGCTCTTTTAGGCTCTTTGACACTAACACTACTATAACACAGGTATAGTCTGCCGGCGCCTAGTTTTGCTCCACGGGGAATCCGCAGCCTCCAGACCGCGGGACTTCCTCGCGGAGCAAAAAGAACCCGCAAAAAGCGGGTTCTTCTTGCAGTGCGATTATGATGCTGCAGTGCGCCAATGGCACACTCGCAACGTCATAATGGTGCTGCGACGTGCGGACGCTAGGCGTCCTGCATGTAACAATGGCGGTGCCCATCTGTACAGGGCACCACCATTGTTACGCCCTCATCATGTGCTAGGGTTGAGGCACGTATGGGTGGAGCACCCTCAGCCAATCCGTCTGTCCCAGGCCTTAATAATAAAAACTTTTAAAATACTGTTTTAATACCATATTAAAACATTACTACTTTGAAGCAATGTAAAATCATTCAAAGTAACACTTCTTAACCTGTGGTCTACTGAATCCTGGGGGTCCACAATATCCTCACAGGGGGTCAGCAAAATCTTAGCTATTACAGTTAAAATAGCTGAACGGTCTTCAATGGGCAGATTACCAAGTTGGTGAAGAAAAATACATGATTAGAACTTCTTCACAAGTTTGCTTCTTCCTATTACTACTGCAGAAGTCCCAAAGTATTGGAAACATGTCCATGCCCCAGATCTGCAGTCTGGTCCAACTGACACCTTGACCTCACCATCTCTTGTTTTAGAAATTTAATTGGTACCATAGGGAAAATGATGAAATCTGTCAGGGAAGCAAAACCTGAGGAATTTAGTTCTCCAGAGCAAGAACCTTCTTAGTCTGGAACAGTGAGACTAAACAGGTTCCTGGCATACATGAATAGTGAAGTTGGCTACAAAATTCTACAAAAGTTTATATTAAGTGATATTGGTTAGCCTTTTTTGAGGTGGATAGCTGTGTTACTCTGCTGCACCAAGAACAATAGTCATGTGGCACCTTAAACACATATTTTTATTTGGCACAAGCTTTTGTTTTACGTTTCCAACTCCCCTTTTAATTTTCTATTTTCTACCAGGATGGGACCCCCATGTATAAATATCCACTAACTTGAGGATATCCAGCAACTTGAGGCCTACCCACAATGTATCTGATACACTGGGCTGCAGTCTATAAAAAACTTATGCCCAATAAAAATTGTTGGTCTTTACCATACCACAAGATTTCATTGACAAAACATTACCATCCTTTTAATTGAAACAGACTAGCATGGCTTACCTAACATTCAGCAATCACTTGTAACCAATTTTTTTATGGTGGTTTCCTCCAGCCCAAAGGTCCTGTGCTACCACAAATAATCTATTAAATCTAGAACACACTACAAATTCTTCAGTATTCTTCCTCTGTGTCACGACTATTAGCATGACATTCAGTGTTAGATGGAATTATGATTGATGAGTAACATTAGTGCAAAAAAAGCATTACTAAGGATTCTGTATGGTGTGAAATGGGAGGAGGAGGAGGAGGAGGTGGAGGTGGTCAATAAGGGGTGACACCATGGGTTTCCTCACCAGGTGACACTAGCTCTGGTGATGCCAGTGCCTCTACTTCAGTTCCTGAAGGCTCAGGCCCATAGGAGTTTATCACATGGGAGGGATCCTGTGCAAAAATGGAATTTAAAGTGAAAAAAACAAACAAACCACAAAAGCAGATTTATTATCAGATGACATCTGGGTTAACCCAGCATTAACCTGGACAGAAAGTAGAAAAGACATGTAAAAGTGCAAATGATATTCAGACCCTGTCACTGTTAAGGTGCATTAACGCAACATTAAAAGGTAGACAAAATGTGATTCTTTTTACTTCCAGAACTCCCTGAAAGTAAAAGGAATCACGTTTTGTCAACTTTCTAGCCAGTTTAATGTTGTGTTAACTCTGATGTGTCTGAAAATCAATAGTGCTTTTGCACGTCTTCCTAGTTTTGGGGGTTTTAAAATCCCATTTTAAATCCCATTTCTGCATGGGATGCCTCCCATGTGATAAACTCCATATACACTCCCCAGGAGTTTATTCACTGGGGCTGATTTCGGCATTAAAGGGAGATTAAAACAGATTTAAAGCATCTCACAAATGAAACGGAAATGACGAGTAATTGCACAAATGATTATCACATGCACTTGTGCAAATAAAGCGATATTGGAAATGCATTCTCTCTGAAATTCCAAAAGTAAAACGATTGCTTCTTTGTGACTTCTTTGTTAAAGCTTCTTTGTGACCAGTTTGGTGGTGGGTTTTGTGTGATGTTGTGTGAAATTGTTACGCGTAATTATGCAATTTTTCTGAGATATTCACAGGATAAACTCCTGGTCTCCTTCCTGGGAGCCCATCTATCTGGCATGGGGTCTTCCTCTCTTGGTACTGCCCTCCGCCTTTCCTAGCATCATTGCCTTTCCCAGGGAGTCCTTTCTTCTCATGATATGCCCAGAGTAGGACAGCCTCAGTGTAGTCTCCTTAGCTTCTTGGGCGTGTTCTGGCTCGATCTGTTGTGGGACCCACTTGTTTGCCTTTTGGGCCACCCAGGGGACCCTAGCACCATGCCTCAGCTGAATTGGTTTTCCTCCTGTCTTCTTTCTTAACTGTCCAGCTTTCCCAGCTGCTGAGGGGGATGGGGAATGCAGTGGCCCTTGTTATTCACTATGGTTTGGTTCCATGATAACAAAATCCTTGGATGCTTAAGTCCCATTAAATATAATGACAGAGCAAAGTGGTGTCTCTTATATAAAATGGCAAAATCAAGGTTTGCTGTTTGGAATGTATACTTTTTGGGGGGATAGTTTCAAACTGTGGATGCTTGAAACTGTGGATAAAAAAAATCCATGGATAAGGAAGGCTGACTCTCCAAGGGCTTGGTCATTCCTCACTTCCATACTTGGTTGTATCCATCTTTACACTTTCAAAGAGGGGGTTAGAAAACAAAAACAAAAAAACCCAAGCTGACTTGACTTGTATGAGGGTCAGTGCTTGCTTCTGAGCCCTAGAATCAGAGAATTATAGAGTTGGAAGAGACCCCAAAGGCCATCCAGTCCAACCCCATTCTGCCATGCAGGAAATCCAAATCGAAGCATCCCCAAGAGATGGCCATCCAGGGAAGGAGACTCCACTACACTCCGAGGAAGGAGTGTGTTCCACTGTCGAACAGCCCTGACTGTCAGGAAGTGCCTCCTAATGTTGAGCTGGAAGCTCTTCTTCTCCTGCAGCTTGCCTCCCTTGCTCCATTGGGTCCAGTTCTTTGGCCAGAGGGCTGGGCGAGGGAGGGCTCTGGGGAGCTGGCTTCGAATCCTGGCCCTGGGCAGCCGGTGCAGTGGCCACTCTCGGCCTCTGGGGCTGCTCCGGGGGCCTTGTGTGTGTGTGTTGTGTATGTGTGTGCTGCGTGCCCTGATTGGCGGAGCCTTCTTTCGGGGCTCTCCTCCTCCTCCTCCTCCTCCTGCTGCTCTTGCTGCTCTTGCTTCTGCTGCTGAAGGTCCAGGCTCCCTCCGGGGAGCGCCATGCCTTAGAGCCGCCTGCCCCCGATGTCTGCGCTGCTGCTGCTGCTGCTGCTGCTGCCGGGGCCGGGGCTGGGGCTGGGGCGGCCGGGCGGAGGATGCTGCCCGGGAGCCACCGGGGCTGCTGGGTCTCCTGCTCCTTCCTCTTCTGCTGGGGCTGCTGGGAGTGGCGACCCCGGAGCCTCCTCGGAGCCCCTGGCAGCCCGTAGCGCCCTCGGCGGCCAGCGATGACTTCAAGGCACCAGGCGGACTGGATCCCTTACAGGTAGGACTGGCCCTGGGTTCCAATCCTGCCTCCGGGGAAAGCCAAGGCAGACAGTCCTCCCCCCCCCGAAGGTGTGTGTGTGTGTGTCCCCTCCGCCAAGGAGGCCAGAGCCTGCGAGGGACAGCTGTGGCAGCCAGGCTGGGAGTCCGGCTGGGAAGGGAGGGAGGGAGGGGAAAGGGCAGCAGGAGCAGCTAGGCACCAGCATCGACTCAGCAGGGAGGAGGACCTTTTGGAGGGCAGCAGGTGGGCATGGAGGACTGGAAAGGGACCTTCAGGGAAAGGCAGCAGCAAAGACCCAGGCTGCCAGTCCTGCTTCTGGGGCATGGAGGGGGACAGGTCCTGGGGAAGGAGGAGCTGGGCTGCCCCTGGCTGCCCCTGAGCCAGTCCTGCCAGGATGGCAGGGGCACCAGAGAGCAGGAGCAGCTCCAAGGTACACAAGCCCAGAAAAGCCGGGCAGGGAGCGCAGGGCAGCCCTTGCCTGGCCAGAAGTTTTGGCTCCTTCCTTGGCCTCTCTCTCTCTCTCTCTCTCTTTCCAAGGGGGCCCCCAGGGCAAGGCAGTGCCCAGCTGTTGGGACTCGGGGAGAAGGGGAGGGGAAGCAAGGGCCCTGCGGGGGGAAGAGGGCCTTGGCCTTGGACAACGGCTTGGAAGAGGAGGCACCCGGCACCCTTTCTTCTGTCCAATGCCAGCCTTTAAATCACGGAGAAATAACCAGACAGCCAGCCCTCCATATCTAGAGATATTCTTTTTTATCCACAGATTCAAGCATCTGCAGCTTGAAAATATGTTTTGAAAGATATACCTTCCAAAAAGCAAAGCTTGATTTTGCTGCTTTCTATAATGCCTTTTCACCACAGCACCGGACTTAAGGGGACTTGAGCCCCTATGGATTTTGGTCTCCATGCAGGGTCTTGGAGCCAAGGGACCACAATAATAATAATAATAATAATAATAATAATAATAATAATAATAATAATACAGCCAACAGTTGGACATTCCAATCTTGGCTTTTAGGGAGTTTGCAGGAGGAACTCTTTGTCTTCAGGATGGCAACATGGACCCCAATGGAGTCCTGCCTACATGTCGTTGCCACAGTGAATGTTTTGAGGTGCTTCACCTTTACTATACAGTTGGCCCTCTGTCTCCACAGATTCTTTATCCACGGAGTCAACCATCCGCCACTTGGAAATATTAAAAAAAAAACCAACCAGCCCAGTTAGCAAACCGCCATTTTTTGCCATTTTTTAAAATAAGAGGCACCATTTTATTATGCCCCATTCTCTGTAATGGGACTTGAGTATCCATGGATTTTAGGATCCACAGCAGTCCTGAAACCAAACTCCAGCAAACCCCAAGGAACCACTGTAATAAGTCAGCTCTCAGGGTAGTCGCCCTCCCATTCCCTCCTTTTCTTGACCCAATTTCTCTTCAGTGAATATGTATTAAGGCAGAGTAATGCTTGAGACTCTTGTATTTTTGAAATTGCCATCCACAGAATATTGTGTGTGTGGATGTGTGTGCATGCACATGTGGGTGCCTTCACTTTTATTCACATGCTATGACATCTTGATGATCTTTTATTTGATGGCAGCATCACTGATAGCTGCTATTTATCTACTTATTTAAAATAAACCCTCCTGTTTGCACCATCCTTTACCTTGGTACACGTGGATTCCTTCCTGCTACCAGAAAGCAACCCGTGAGGTCTTCTGTTTCCATTGAATTGCAAGGGCATATGGGAGGAGGTTTCCAGCCCAGAAGCGGGCTTTGCTGAATGGTTTCTCTTGTCTCCAGTGCAGAGCAGGTACCAGATCTTGCCCTGCAGCTGGAGCTCAGCTTTTGCTCTGCCTGCCTTCTTAGGGAGACTTCTCCCAAGACCAATTTCTACTCTTATGTGACATTCCATGTTGGGAGTTGTATGAAGGCACAGTGCAATTTGTCACAGGTGATGAAGGCACAGATGGCGGGGTACAGGTGCATTCATTGCATGTGACTAATGAACACCAGTGAGGCTTCATGCAGTTTTCCTCTAGAGAAGCGGCCTCTGTGCAGAGCTAGCCTTGCGTTAAATATAGACCTTGCAGAGTGGAACTGAACTCAAGATATAGGACAGGGTTTGGTCTTTGCTGGAGACTACAGAGATCAAAGAAAGCCCCTTGCCTTGTGATGAGGATGATGAGGATTTTGTCTTGGATGAAGTAGCATTTACTGGACACTATGAAGTAAAAAGGTCCAGAAAGAGAAGAAAAGTAGAAATTAGATAAGCCATTGAAGTTATATATTCTCAGCTGATTTTTTAAAATTTGATTTTGTAACCTAGGTTTTGACAAATAAGTTGCTTTTGGGGGGGGGCATGGAGGCGGGAAGAGCATGGCAGCCTCTTTCCTCAGGTACTTCAGATCATTTCCTCTCCCCCTCCATTGCCATAGGAACCACTCCATTGCACCTATCACCCCACTTGCAGCATGAACCATGTAGCAGGCTTGGCAGTCAGTGTAACCCTTCTTCCTGCTACAGCTTTTGCTGCCATGGAGAAGAGCAGGGATCGCCATGGCAGCGCCAGCTGCTGTTGTCTGTCATTGGCTCCTTGGTTGCCATAAGCTACCAAAGCCTCTGCTTCGACTCTTTGTGGGGAAGAGTGTGCGTCAAAAGTGTGGGGAGCAATGCCTGTCAATCTCAGCTGGATCCCCTTTTCCATCTTGTGTGCTGAGGAAGGAGGCAGAATAAGGAGGAGCTGGTTGCAAGGGAGCTGTAATGAAGCAGGAGAAAGATGACAAAGGATCAGTAGCAGATCCTTGTTCATTCCAGGAATCCAGTGGTGGTTCAAGTTGCTAAAAGTTTGGGAGCACAGTTGTGATAGCCACAGAATCATGCTGATATGGTTGTCTGTCTCAATCTGCAGTGTGGCAGAGTGGCTGTTTTCCCCCCTCTAGTGTATCATGGATTAGGACCATATTTGTGCCATATTACCATATTTTCATGGTTTTGTGGAAACTTCCTGCAGATTAGTAGCCCAATGGTTCACAGGCTAGCACTCATCCACGGGCCACTGCTTTGAGTTGCTCTAGAGCTTTAGGAAGTTGTTTTGTTTTTGTTTTAACACGAACAATCCAATTTACAATCAGAGTAATGTACATTCAGAAAATAAAGACAGAAAAAAAAAGAAAAAAAGAAGAAGACAAATAACTAATATAGGATAGGGCTGTGCCTGCCCCATTCTGACTGTAATGAGAAAGGGAAATTATTCTAGCATTATGGATCCGACTAAATAATCCTACTAAAATTTCTAAAAACCATTTGTTGTTGTGTGCCACCAACTCATTTTAGACTTATGACAACTCATAGGGTTTTCTTGGCAAGTTTCTTCAGACAGAGGTTGCCACTGCCATCCTCTGAGACTGAGAGAATGTGACTTGCCCAAGGTCACCCAGGGTTTTTATACTTGAGTGGGGATTTGAACCCTGGTCTCCAGAGTTGTAGGCCAGTGCTCAAACCACTACACCACATTGGCCCTTACTAAAAACCATAACCATATATTATTATGTTGTTTGATTTTTGATTGCTAAAGAATTATTGTATATACTCAACTATGAGCTGACCTCATGTATAAATCGAGGGCAGGTTTGGGGGCCAAAATTAAGGATTTTTATATGACCTGTGGATAAGTCAAGGACAAATTTAGTGGCATGTAACAAAGGATCTAAATGATGAAACAAAGGAAAACAATGCCAAAGAACTTACAAAATTCCAGCAGACATAACTTTGTGCTCATTTTAAAGGCTGGATGGATGAGAGAATAGAGGGAGGTCAGTGCTTCCAGGACAAATTACACTCTTTCCATTCATCAGGGGATGGTTACCTTTTTTGAAAATGAGAGTAAAATTACAGTATCTACATTGACCCATGGATAAATCGACTCAGGTTTTTTTAGTCAATTTTTGACTAAAATTTCTAGACTTATACATGAGTATATACAATATTTATTAACAGTTTCCAATCTTTCAAAAAGTCTTCAATTGGCCTGTCACTTGCAACCCACAACTGGCTATTTGGGCTAAGGGCCTGAACAGACAGGCCAAAATAAAGCTGCTTCGAGTCACTTTGGAGGTATGCTGTTTAAATGATGCATGTGTCCTAAGAGGTCGGAAGCCATGCCAAAGCCATGCCCTGGTCCTAAGGACTGCAGCGTGGCTTTGGCTCAGCTTCTGGTCTCTTAAGATCCGTGTGTCATTTAAACAGCATACCTCCAAAGTGACTTGAAGCAGCTTTATTTTGGCCTTAACAAACCATTCTTCCATTTTCAGTACTCCATTTCCAAGTTTGAACAAATAATATTCTTGCTGCCATTGTCATATAGCAAAGAGGTAATCCATATTTACTCTCTAGTTCTTTATCCACAATACTCAACAAAAATATTTCTGGTAACATTACTAAATCAACTGGGGTTTTTTTATTAACATATAAATCTTAGACCAGAAACTTCACATTTTTACAAACCTACCGTGTATGGGAAAAAAAGAGTCCTCTTTATTTTGACATCCCTTATATTGATTTGAAATATTCTGGGACATTTTTGACAGTTTATTTGGCTCTGTACATCATCTTATACAGGTGTTCTTTTAAATTACTGCACAATGTACATTTTATCTGTAGATCACATCCCCCGTTACTTCCAGTTGAACATTATGCCCAAAATGTTGGGTCCAGCTTATCATATATGCTTTTACAGGCTCACTTTCTGTCTCTAGTTTCAGATGCCGAAGAAACATTTTTTAAAAAAAATTAGATGGTCATCATTTTTACGCAAATCTAAATAAAACTCATTTTTATCTAACCTCTATGGCTACATTTCCCTTGCTGTTATTAAATCTGTCTTTAAATTGCATATAAGCAAGCTAATTAAAATCTTTGCTTTCCATAAAAGTAATCGCTCTTGATTAAAACTTCTAGCTGTCTTTTTCAAGATGCAAAAGATCACCATAGGAACTTGGAGTTTTATATGGTTAGCTGACTACAGTACATTTGATTTCCTCCTGCATAAGAGTTCTATCTGTGCTTGGAAAGAACATAGTGCATGTACTGTATGTAGTGTTTATACTGAGATTCTTTCCTCTCACCAAATTCACCAGCAAATAGTTTTAGGTAGAATTTCTAACAGAGGTGCCTGCTGTAATTATACTGTATGCTGTCAAGAATAGACGTACCTACCTTTCTGAATAACATCTGATTTTGGCAGCTTAGTCAAGTCAGGACTTGGTTAGTACTTGGATGGGGGGGGGTGTCTATCAAACAATACCAGGAGTCTCCAGATAAAGCTGCTTGAAACCCTGGAAAGTTTCTGTCAGTTGCACTTCAACGTACGGAACTAGGTATACTAATTTTCCAATTCAGTTGTTAAAATAACTGTACTTTGATACTTTACATTTTCTTCTGCAAAAGAAAGAGGCCATTATATAAGTACAGAACTATGTACACTGTTCATTTTAGTTTTTAAAAGACATCATTACAAGGTTGGTAATGGGTCCTTAATGTCTGTGTATAATACAGTATATGCCCTGATAAAGGTTGAATTGCACTACTGTGGTGCAGTATATGGGGAGTTTTCCTTGAAAGTGTCTGGGAGACAGTTGGTTCAGTGTACAGCATTCACACCAATGCTGCGGGACCTTCAGCTTAATTTTGTTGGATGCCAAGTGTCTGGTTCTTATCTGAAACATGCCTGGATCCAGGATATGTGGAATGCCTAGGGTTACTTTCTATGTTCACTGAGGTTGCATCTTTATTGCTGAATTAATGCAGTTTGACAGTACTTTAACTGCCATGGCTCAGTGTTATGGAATTCTCAGATTTGTAGTTTTGTGAGATATTTAGCCTTCTTTGTCACAGAGCTCTGGTGCTACAACAAACTACAAACTCCATAGGATGGAGCCATGACAATTGAAGTGGTGTCAAGGTGGATTAATTGTGCAGTGTGGCACCAGTGACCTGAGCCCCCTTTGTTAGAGGCTTGATAGGCCTCAAATAATAGAGTATTCTCTGTTGGCCACCTATATCTATGGAATTTATTAGTGGTTGTGATTTAAAGCCTTTTAGTTTTCATAAGGCTTTTCTTAAAAGCCTGGGGTTGAGGAGGCGTTTACTTCCCCATTATGACAGGACATTGATTTTATACTTTCCCCCCTGCTGTTACAATAAGGTTGCTAAACTGTTATACATTTTTGCATGGAGGAGTATGTTTTAGTGTCCCACCCAAATTTGTATTAATATTGTTCTTCACTGTAAGAATCCATGTGAGGAGAAAAAGCAGACACACCTAACTAAGCAAGTAGAACTGGAAAGAAAACACTTTACATTATAGTTGTTTTCAGAGTAAATAGGTTGGTGGGGGGTTGGTTTTCATTATTGCTTGTTTTTCTGGTGCAGACACAATGCTGTAGAAAGCACTCTGGACTAGTTTCATTTATTTGAAAATATTTATGCCTGACACTTCTTGATGTTAAAGGATCTGAGGGCTCAGTCATCATCTTTAAAACATTTTTTTTTACACACAGAATATTTGAATAACACACATTGGTTTGGACAACATCTTCGAGAATGTCTGTTTCTCTAACGCAGCACAATTTTACGTGCAACTTTATAGCCATTTCAATGCTCATCTCCCACAGAGAAAGGATGAACTCTAAATGCATGGCCAACAAATTGGTTCTCAGCATGCAGTTAAAGAAAGCATCAGATGATAAATGCAAAGGTTGTAACATGCTGCTTCTTTTTAAAGGAGATGCTTGTTGATCCTGCATCTAAAGCACAACTTCTTTCTTTCAGTTAGTTTTAAAGTTGCTACAAGATCTCTCTACATAAAAATACAGTACAGGTAGTACCCTTCATTACTGGAAAACATTTTCTTGTGTATGAATCAGGTATGGACTGAAGATCTCCACTCTCTTTTTCTATAACATTAAATGTTTGCTGAAATATAACCATTGTGGGGAAGTAACAGCTACGCCATCACTGACAGTCAGGTTTTTGCAGGAGGCTTTCTAGGATATACAAAGAAAGCAATGCCTCGTCTTCATTTGCTCTGAAAAGTAATCTTTTTTGTCTTCTCTGAGCTAGGAACTTCAAAGCGAGGGTGATGCTTCTTATTACTTGCCTCTTTGATCTCTCTGTCATTGTCTCTTCCATTTAAAATGTATTTGCCTTACAGCATATTAGCCTACAGTGATTTAAAAATAGGTGTAGCTTAGTGTTTAAGAAATTATGCTAATTGTAATGTGAATTCAAAACTTTTTCATAAAACACAAAGTCCTCTTCATTTCTTGTTGATTAAAGGCTGGATTCTGAAGGGATGCATTTTATATTAGATTTTAAAAGTCTTTGTTTCAAAATGCAGTAACTGGGATCCCCAAATATGCAACTATAGCCAGAGCTGTGGGATAGTGTGTTTCTTCAACAACACCTTCCCCCACCTGTTCTGTGACCCATGACCCATAAGAAATGTTTTTTGAAAGTTGATGGGAATATTTCCTTTTTAAAAAAACCATGGCATTAAGTTCTGCTTTCCAAAGAATAATAATAATAATAATAATAATAATAATAATAATAATTCTGTGGTGAAACCCATAGGCATACCCTTTGGATTCAACCTAATTTTTATGCTTTGGTAAAGCACTGTATCTCACTAGAAGAGGAAATGATTAAACAGATGCCATTGTACTATGGACCTATCATGAGACAATATAATTCAGTGGAAAAAATGATAATGCTTAGAAAACTGGGAGGCAGTGTGTGTGTGATCATATTACAGATGGATTGGTTTAATTAAGGTTCAATCAAGGAGGCCCTGAGTTTACAAAACATGAACAGAGCTTTTAATACCAAGGTATTTTGCTCTCTCATTCATAGGAAGCTGACTTGATGACAAATAACAACTGAAAAAATATATTCAATAAAGGAGTCCACAGCCGTGAGTTTGAAAGACCTGACCAGGCCTGCTGATGAACAAAGCTCTTCAAGTTCTTTTATTCATAGGGCTGCCATAAGTCAAAGTCAACTTGATGGTAAATACAGTGGGTCCTTGGTATTTGCTGGGATTTTGTTCCAGGATCTCCTGTGGATATCAAAATTGATGGATGCTCAAGTCCCATTAAATACAAGGGCATAGTGAAATAATGTCTATTATAGCAAATTCAAGGTTTGCCTTTTGTAATTTATATCTTTTTGGAATATTTTTAAGCTGTGGATAGTTGAATCTGTGGGCTGGTTGTAACATCATCACCACCAGTGCACTGAAAGTGCAGATGGGGGCCTTAGAGGAGCCAGGTAATGCTTTACCCTGGGTGCCTCATTTCTAAATGTAGGAAGTGGGCTATGCAGAATGGACAAAAAATAATCATATTTTTTTTTGGCTTTTAGTAGTGATGTGGATAGGCAGGTAACCTATTTGGGTCAACCCTCTGGGCCAAAATATATGACTGTGTCGAACTGAACTCTTGGCCTTAGAGATGAATTCTGGTAAGTGTTCTGTAGCTGAGCACTTATTTTAGAAAGTGTTTCATGCAGCAGGGATGGCAGCATTGAACAGCGCCTCAGAGTGTCCGATGTTTGTTTTTTTTCTAGTTATGTAATATCTATTGATACACCTAAGTTCACGGTAAAGCTTTACATTCTGTGGCCTTTGCACATTAGCTTTGTTTCTACAGAACGTCAAACAAGCTTTGAATAAAGTAGCATAGTTGTAGCGCTGACAATGCAGAATTCCTGCTAGAAGACTAAAGACAAGATCATTTCCTCTACAGTATCACAAATTGCCTGTAGGAAATTGTTAGCAGAGTATACTGTTGAAAATTAGAAATACATAAGGCCAGTGGGGGAGATCTCATAGCAGAAATATAAAATAATCTTCTCTCAATGGGAGTGCTGAGCAGGGGGGAAATTATATCATTGACTCCCCAAATTCTCAGCAAGTCCTGGATAATCTCATTACCCATATTCAGCAACTTCATTGAAGCAGATGGCTGTCCATACCGTAGCATTGTGTATCCAGTACTGAACCGTATTATGAAGTAGGTCAGAAAAGACATAGAACCAATCTGTGCTTAATTTACGCAAACATACTTTTGCAGAATAACTGGAAGAACAAAGAGGGACATACAGCTATGAGGCATCATTTGATTTACTGCTTTTGGACATTCATATACTCCATTCCCTTTTTTCTGAAACTGGAAGTGACCAGACTGTACTCCTAGTTTTCAGAAATTGCTTGGCAGGAGTTTGTGTGTCTGTATCTCTATGTGTAAAACAAGGGTTGTGTGCATGTGTTTTATTTTCTAGGAGAATCATACCCAGGAGGTACAATTCTCAACTTTGGTTCAGGATTTTTTTTCCTACTGGGAGCCTCTCAGGAGATTGCCCTAAACATTTGTTGGTTTGTGGACAGCATAGGTCATATCCCTAATTTAGACCTTTAAAGGTCAACACCAGTACTTTAAGTTGAATCTCCAAATGAAAAGACAACCAGGGCAGATGTTAGTTTATTGGCATTATATATTCTGAAAGCCTGTTTGCTACAAGCAGCCTAGTGCCTGCATTCAGTTAACATTTCCACATGCTATCCATGCTTATTTAAGTAAGCATCTCCTGGGAAGCACTGCCTTTCAGCCAGCCATTTAAAAAAAGTAAATTAATTTATCTCCTTCCCTGACACAGTTCATTCTTATACTTGTTATGAGAACTACATTATTTAGAAAGCAAAGATTTTAGCTTGACAAGGTTTTCTCTTTACTGCATTAATGGTTTTTATAGAGTTGTGCTTGGCTATTGTCACCTAAAAATAGTAGCTTTTCAAATGACACAAGTAATTTATAAAATCATAAGAGATAACTATCTAAAATCTGCATTTGATTGACTCAGGATCCTTAACAGAAGGAGTATTAGGGATTGTTCAAAGGATAGTGGCATTTTTTGTGCCACTTAGCTACTGATGATGAAGAGTCCCAACAGAATCTGTTCAGTGAGGTGAGAGGATTTGCTCAAGTTTGCAGAAGATATAAATAAATCAAAGGCACTTGTCATCAAGGCACACAAATCCTCCACATCCCTTTCCATGTTGAAACCATGGTCATAATGCTGAGAATGAAATTAGCAGTATTTATAGGGTAGCCAAGAAGAATTCTAGGATTTTTTTCTCTGTTTAGTGGTAGGTCTTCTTTTTTAATTGCCTGTTAAACTGACCCTTTTGACAGATTTGTGTTTTTAATTTGGGATCATATTCAATAACAGTACCTTACTTCCCTCCTTTTGGCAAGACTTAAAAGACAGTCATTCAGAAGGATGCTTATCTTACCAAACTGTGTAACAAAGAGACAATCTACCGTTGTTGTTGTGTGCCCTCAAGGTTTTCATGGCAAAATTTGTTCAGAGGGGATTTGCCATTGCCTTCCTCTGAGGCTGAAAGAGTATGACTTGCCCAAAATCTACTTATATTTCCTTGTTAAATATTGTTGTAGAATGTACTGCTTGTGTCACATATCACTTTATTTATTGATTTGTTGACTGAAATTGTCAACCATGTTCATATACATCTTAGGTGTTTATTAAACAATTGTTCTGCTAGTATATAAATGTTATTGGAAATCTTTTTTTCTTGTTTAATTTACTTTAGAGATGAGATTGAAAAATTGATCTGTCATAAAAACTGTTTGCCCATTATTTTAAAAGGCAGCAACACTATGCACACTTACCAAAGTGTAAGCATAAGAACTGGAGGCTTGGCATTTAAAAAAAAGCAATGCATTCTAAAAAACCCACATAGTTCATAAAACTGGTGGTTTAGAAATATCTGTGACATTTGTTCCAGGTACAGGAGATATTTCTGCCATTTCCCAGCAGAGAAGGGGGCCGGTCATCCTGACGTTGGGTAGCTCCGCCTGTAAAGGCTCCAGTAGGCAGGATAAAAATCTAAAAACAAAGGCCAGGGGCCTGACCCCACCATCGTGGGAGGAGCGACCCCTAGCAATCCCCAGTCTGCTTCCTGCCTTGCTCCAAGTAGGACGCTTTCCACATTTTTGAAAAGAACTTCTGTTCCACAGATTAGCTCCCCCAGACTTGCCTGGCTTGTTTTCTTCTTCCTTCCCTTTCTCTCTTCTTTACTCCCCTCTTAAAAAAAAAAAAAAAAAAAAAAACACACCTCTTTTTCTTCTCTCCTTCGTCTTCCTCCTCCTTACCTTTCCCCCTCCTCCATGGCGAGCGGGGAAGAGGCCAGATCACAGGGCGAGCTAGCCTCCACCCGGTCCGGGCCTGCCCCGGCTTTGCCGGATGCCTGCCCAGGGACCACGGCCACGGAAACCGGCCAGGGGGTGGAGGCGCGGCCGCACCGGGCGGAGGCGGCTGCCTCACAGCCCGCTGCTGGAGCCGGGGCTCCCCATCCGACCCGGTCAGGGTTGGCCCAGGGTGAGCCTACACCGCCGCCGGACGAGACCGCGCAGGGGGAAGAGGTAAGCCGCCCCGCTCCGCGGGCGCTTTGCTGGCCCTGCTTCCCCCCAGACCCTTCTGCCAGGGGCTCCCAGGACCCCCTGCTAGATGAGGGAGACCCCAGGGGAGCTCCAGGGTGGGGGAACGGACCCTTCATGCCCCCGTTTTGCCCCCCCTTCTTTGGCTGGCCGGGGCCCTTCTTCCAAGCCTCCTCCATCCCCTCAGGACCGCCGCCCAGTTCAGGCGATCGGGAGGGTTTTTACGGGCCCCAATGGGGGTTCTCCTGGCCGGCAGCCCCCAGTCTTGGGTGGTTTCCCACCGGAGGGACGGGTTCACCACCCTCAAGCCGCGGCGCCAAACCACACAGTCGTGCGGTTGCCGCTGGAGGCCACCATCTCAGCCATGTGGACCGCGATGGCTGCGGCCATCTTGGCCACGTGGACCTCCGTGGGGGCGGCCATCTTGCCTCGGAGGACAGGGAGGGCGGCGGCGGCCATGCCCCACGTGACCCGGAAATGGGGTCACGGGACCGCGCAGCGGCTAGTAGCGGGGGACAGGGCGCCATGGAGGACCGGGATGGCAGCGGCCCTAAGAGGCGCCGGTCCCCCCATTCTCGAGACAGGGGTTCAGGCAGTCACTCCTGCTCCAATAACTCCCACTCCCAAGGCCCACCGATTGAGTCACTCATACAGAGGGAGGGTGACGACATGACCCCTAGGGACCGCGCGGGCCCCCGATCCCTGGATCGACCTTCCTCCTCTAGATCTAGACAGGGTGATTTTTCCGATTCAGACTCCGAATCGGATCACTCCCATCAACCACCAGCTAAAAGAACTAGATATGCAAGGGAGTCGTCCAAGAGAAAGAGGTCCCCATCCCAATCCTCGGAGGACGGAGAGGCCCCCATAGCCCTGGAGTCCGAGGTTTCAGAATCTGAGGAAGGTGAACTCTCTCAAGAGGAGGGAGAGGAGTCTAGAGACACCCCCATGTCCTCTCGTCTTCTCAGACCAGATGACTACCCACTCCTTATTAAAAAAACCATTAAAACTCTTGGCATCACGGTGCCATCTAGTGAGACTCCAAAGATTGACTCAGACCTTCCTAGGGTGGGCGAAGAGCTCTTCCCAGTCACAGGCCCTTCAGTACAAGAGCTTGCTTGTCCCTACAACATTATGCAGATCATTAGAGACGAATGGAACAAACCAGCAGCATCTAGGCCCAATCATAGCGCCATTCGTAAACATTACATCCTCCAGCGGGGTGTGATGGATAGCCTCAAGGTCCCCCTAGTGGACGCTCCGGTGTCGGCTCTGGTTTCTTCTGCTGTGTTCACTAGAGATGGCGAGGACACCCTCAGAAACCCAGAGGATAGGAGGGCAGAGGGAGCACTCAAAAAAACCCACGAGGCTATCTCTATTGCCATTAGGGCGGCGACCACTGTTTCCTTAGTGATGCGAGCCTCCCTCCAGTGGGCCAAGGAGCTCCTAGAACTCCTCCCACACTCAGACACCAAGGTCAGACAAACCATTAACAAAATCTCTAAGGCTTTGGCCTTGGGGGCCGACGGCACCTTGGACACCATCCAACAATGTGCCAGGGCACAGGCGTCGACTGTGGCGGTCAGACGTCAGTTCTGGCTCAAGAACTGGCAGGTAGACTCCAGGTCTAAGCAAAATTTGGCTTTCACCCCCTTTCTCGGTACCAAACTGTTTGGAGAGTCCCTAGACCCAGTGTTAGTTGAGGGAAAGGATAAAAAGAAAACTTTGCCCTCAACAAAAAAGAGAGAGGATAAAAGACAGTTCAGAAAATCTTCTTCCTTTCGCTCTTCACGCTCCTTCTTTCCTTCCAACTCCTTTCAAGCCAGGGAGTCTAGACATAACAAGCCTCGCTGGGGGGGACGCTAAGTCCAACAAACAGGGCCGATCCACCTTCCCCTCCAAGGGTGGAGGAGGTTCCAAACATCAAACAAACCAACAAGCATGACGGGGCCCCTCCAGTAGGGGGTCGCCTTCAGGGATTCGCAACGGTTTGGGAGGGCTCCACAACAGACAGATGGGTTCTCGACACCATCCGCGAGGGATACAGACTAGAGTTTCTCCATACACCTCGAGATCTCTTCATCCCTTCCCCCAAATCCAGCGATCCCGAAAAACACTGCCTCCTACGGGAAGCCATCGACTGCCTGGTCTCTGTCAACGCCATCGAAGAAGTCCCAGCAAACCAGAGAGGCAGGGGTTGTTATTCCACTTTCTTTCTGGTGCCCAAGAAGAACGGGACCTGGAGGGCCATCTTGAACTTGAGACCACTCAACCAGTTCATACGCAAGAAAAAATTCAGGATGGAGACCCTCAAGACTATTCTGGACAGTCTTCAGCCCAACGACTTTCTCTCCTCTATAGACCTCCAAGATGCTTATCTCCATATTTTAATCCACCCCTCCTCCCGTCGTTTCCTCCGGTTCAAATATGGCAGGCGCCATTTCCAGTTCAGGTCACTTCCCTTTGGCCTTTCGTCCGCTCCCAGGGTTTTCACCAAAATCATGGTGGCTCTGGTCGCTCATTGGAGGACACAGCTCATCCACGTTCACCCATACCTGGACGACCTCCTAATCAGGGCCCCCTCTATTCAACAGGCCATATGGGACACGGCCAGGGTCCTCAGATCATTGGAGGACCACGGTTTTCTGGTCAACCTGGACAAGAGCTCCATTCAGCCCAGTCAGCAGATCCTCCACCTGGGATCTCTGATAGACACTCACTCGGGGACGGTCTGCCTGACTCCAGAGCGGATCGCGACCATTCAGAAGACAACCATGAGGGCTCTCAGATCGCCCCGAGCCAGCCTACAGCTACTCTCCCGCCTACTGGGACTGATGATAGCAGCTATACAATGCCTACGCTGGGCGAGATTCCACGCCAGACCTCTTCAATGGCTTCTCCTCCCACACCAACAGGCCATCGCCCAAAGGAGTCACCGCAAAATACAGATACACGACCAGGTTCGACAGTCTCTCAGATGGTGGACATCCCAGGCAGTATCCAGGGGCCGCCCCATCTGGGAGACAGACAAGATCCAGATCACCACAGATGCCAGCCTCTGGGGCTGGGGAGCCCACTGCGGGTCCCAACTGGCCCAGGGACGATGGTCGCCGGAATAACAGTCCCACAGCATCAATTGGCTGGAACTTCGAGCGATACGACTAGCCCTCCAATCCTTCAAAGGGCTAGTTCGTCACAAGACAGTCCTCATACGAACCGACAACATTACCGCCAAGGCACATGTCAACCGCCAAGGCGGAACAAGGTCACATACCCTGATGAAAGAGGCCCAGCTACTGTTGACATGGGCAGAGACCAACCTTCTATCGCTGCGAGCAGAGCATCTCCAGGGTCAACTAAACTCCAAGGCCGACTGGCTAAGCCGAACAGACATCGATCAAGGAGAATGGAGCCTACACCCAGAGGTGTTCCAGACCATAGTGGAGGTCTTCGGCTCACCAATAATGGACCTGTTCGCCTCACCCATCAATGCCAAGACTCCCAGATTCCTCTCGAGGTTCAAGACACAAGGGGCCGAGGACTTCGATGCGCTGACGTGCCGCTGGCCGGAGGGACTCCTGTATGCCTTCCCTCCAGTATCGCTATTGACAAAACTTCTGTCCAAAGTCCGAAGGACCAGAGCGGTGGTCATCCTGATAGCTCCAGCTTGGCCCAGGCGTCCGTGGTTTTCAGAGCTCCTCAACCTGTCAACACAAAACCTCCCTCTCCCAACCAGACCGGATCTGTTGTCGCAGGGTCAAGTCTTCCATCCAGACCCGACCTGGCTTCAGCTTCACGCCTGGAAATTGAGAGGAACATGCTAACCAAAGACGGCTATTCCTCTGAGGTGATAGAGTCGATCCTGGCATCTAGACGCCAGTCGACCATCAAGATTTACGAATACACCTTCACAGCTTTCAAGAGATGGTGTAAACGCAAAAAGAGGGACTTCATCCGGGTCACGGTCTCCACACTCCTACAGTTCCTTCAAGATGGCATCACCCAAGGCCTCAGACCTAACACGGTAAAGAGACAGGTGGCTGCGATTACCTCCATTCTTCCACACGACCAAGCTGCTAGGATCTCCCGTTGCCCTCACGTCAAAAGGCTACTCAAGGGAGTTTCCAACAGAGCACCCCCGACTAGACACCGCTTCCCCTCATGGGACCTCCACACAGTCCTCAAAGCCTTGACTATCCAGCCCTTCGAGCCGATGAGAGAGGCTTCTCTAAAGTTCCTCACCTTCAAGACTCTCTTTTTAACGGCAGTGACATCTGCCCGAAGAGTCTCTGAAATCGGGGCCCTGTCGGTAAGAAGTGAGCTGTGCATCATCCGTCCCGACTCAGTTCTGCTAAGACCAGATCCAACCTTCATCCCCAAGGTCAACTCTATTTTCCATTCTTCTCAAGACATCGTTCTGCCTTCCTTTTGCCCCAAGCCAACAAACGACCTCGACAAGATTTGGCACACCTTAGATGTGCGCAGAGCTATTAGGCTCTACCTCAAGAGGACATCAGCCTTTAGAAAAACCGAGGCTCTCTTTGTTTCCTTCCAACCAAGATCCAAGGGCAAGAAGGTCTCACTATCGACGCTCTCCAGGTGGATCAAACAATGTATCATCACAACCTACAAGACCCTGGACCTGCCTCCTCCTAAGGGCATCACGGCCCATTCCACCAGAAGCGCTGCCACCTCAGCAGCTTTCTCCACTAATGCCCCCCTCGCCGAGATTTGCAGGGCGGCCACGTGGAAAACTCCGTCCACGTTCATTAGGCACTACAAGTTGGACGTCTTTCAATCAGCAGAGGCAGCTTTTGGTCGTAGAGTCCTTCAACAAATACTTCCACAGTCACCCCAGGCGTCGGCAGACCCACCCTAAGGGGATCAGCGCTTTTATACATCCCAACGTCAGGATGACCGCCCCCCTTCTCTGCTGGGAAATGGAACGTTAGTCCTTACCTGAGATACGTCCCTTTCCAGCAGAGAAGGTCCGGTCATCCTCCCCACCCTTCTTCCTGCAGACGCCTGAAAACAGATGACTGGAGGGTTGATCTAGAGACTTGGTCTATTGTTTTCTTTCTGGACCTTCTGAGCCAGCCCAGTCTGGTTGCCTATTATGTCTAGGGGCCACTAGATGTTCCACAAGGCTGGTCATTGACTGAGGATTGCTAGGGGTCGCTCCGCCCACGATGGTGGGGTCAGGCCCCTGGCCTTTGTTTTTAGATTTTTATCCTGCCTACTGGAGCCTTTACAGGCGGAGCTACCCAACGTCAGGATGACCGGACCTTCTCTGCTGGAAAGGGACGTATCTCAGGTAAGGACTAACGTTCCATTTTCTGATCAAAGCTAAAATGTTAGCAGTGAAGGAAACCAAAAAAGAAAAAAGAAAAAGAAAAAAAGGAAACAGCATCTGGACAGAAGTGATGTTGCACCTGGTTTCAGATGATGTTTAGGGAAAGAGAGCAAGGGAGGGGACTGTATGGTAAGGATACCATGCAAACAGCATTGGTGGGGAATGTCTGGCCTGCAGGTTGGCCCACAAAACCTTCCTGTTTGGCCTACAGAATGCCCCAGCAAAGCTCCCCTACAAAGCCTGTTTCTTCAGGAAAGGTGAAGTGCCACATACAAACTCGATTGGAAGATGCTACCTATAATTTCTGGAACACATATCAGTGGCTGTGTTGGCTATATAGCAAAGTACAAAAGCATCCAAAATCCACAAAGCAGTGATACCTTTATAGGGACAATCAAAATGTACAAAATACATGTTGCAGACATTAAAACTCTGCTGTTTAAAAAGCATCTAAATGTTTTCCTGGTGCAAAAGCATGGAGGCTTCTTGAGAAACTCTGTGCTCTCTGTCTAACAGAGGCTTCTAGCCTCACAAACGACAGAGACATCTTGGATCTCAAAGGAAGTACTGTATCTTTTTGTGTTGCTAATGGAATCTTAATCTTATTTCTTGGAGTTTTAAGATGCTTTGCCTCTCAGTATCACATGTCCAGACAGAGGAGTGGGTTGCCTTCATGGTTAAAACAACACCAATAACATCCTGACAAAATGCAGGCCTGTGACTAATATCAACATTTTATTTCTCTTGTATGATTTTTAGTACCTTTGCCTGATGAAGAAGCTAGTGGAGCTTCGAAAGCTCTCAGCATGTATTTTGTGCATTTTGATTAGCTCAATAAAAGTGTCACTATTTTGTGGCTTTTTGATATGTATGTTTATTGTATGTTTCTGGAATGCACTGAAGTATCAGTGCCTGAAGGCTTGCCTTTTTGTTTGGAACAGGAAAGGTGATGAAGAAAACCTGTTTTGTTGGAAGTTGCTTCCTCAAGGTGCCTGCTTGGACCCGTTTTCTCTTTGTTTTCCACTGAGCAGATGAATAGCAAATAGGAAAGATTACTGATAGGAGAGGGGTGTTTCTGTGTGTGCATGTGTATGTTACGGGCATGTCTAGTCACAATGTGAGAGCGATGAATATGGGAAGATAGGAAGGAAGACAAGGTGGAGCAATATGCCTTTGTGTGAGTTTCTAAGGTATATATGTGGATGGATGTGTGTGGAGGCAAGAAAGAGAAAGTACGGTAGGCATGCCTCTATTTGCTTTGCTCCTGTCAATTGTTGAGCAGGGTGTCTCCCTACTTCTGATTCCCTTGCAGCTAACATTCTTGTTAGTCAAAAGAGAATGTGGACTGTATACAAGCTAATAGGCTATCTATCCTGGCCATTCTTTTATAAGGACAGACCAGATCACACTGTGAGTAATATGTTGGACTATTTTTTATGCTTCAAATACAGATAGTTATAGCATTGCAAAATTTCCCAGCTGCTCTGCAGTATAAATGCATTCAGCCCTTCTTATACATGGATTTTTTTCTACACGGATTCAAGCATCCACAGTTTGAAAATGTTAAAAAAATTATAAATTTCAAATAGCAAACCATGATTTTCCATTTTTTTTATAAGGGATACCTTTTTCTGTGTCATTATATTTAATGAGACTTGAGCATCCACGGATTTTGTTATCCACGGGGGATCTTGGAAACAATCCCCAGCGTATAACAAGGGTCCACTGTACTGCTAATTTTTGTGACTGGTAAGGAATTCAGTCTTCTAATGTTCTTTCTAGTGCTTCCACTCCAAAGGTTCAACAGGACTACCCTACAGTACCTGTGATTATAAATACTGTAGTAAGTAAAGAAGTTCAGTACATAAAAAAAGAATTACTGCAGGGTTACTGCCTTATGGGTACTGTTTTGTAGAATCAGGGACAAATCTAATATGGCTTATCTGCCTTTAAGGATGTTACTGCTGAAATTAGAATTTTCATTGCTCAAGTATATTTCTTCTGCTGCTTTTTGTTCCATTATATCAGAAGCTGTGTTTCAAACAGAGGAAACACCCTGGTGGAAGATGTTATTTGACCCTCAATAGTTGAATGTGCTTTGCTGTTTTAGACTGTTAGGACATCTGCTGATCCACTTGATCTTTCCCAGCAGATGGATGGACATCAAGTTTTTTTCACCCACTTTTCGAAAATGAAAAGAAGACATTGCATAACCTAACATAATTTTAATAACAAAATACATTACAGCTTCATTTTCGCTGCACCTAGCTCTTATAATTCTATTGTTTGTCTGGTGGCACCAGTCTGTCGCTTATTTGACATGATGATTAATAAAGTGTTCACCCATACAGTTTAGTTACTTGCTTGATCCTCCCCCATCTTAAAAAAGTAAAATTAAAAAAAAAAAAACCTTTCACATTTGATGGTGATTGTTTATGGTCACATACCTCTTGTATAAAAATACTTCTTGTACAAAAATCACTCTTGTTATTGTGGTTACTTCTGTCATACTGTTAACCAGAATCAACTTCTGCCAATATCAGTCCTTCTGTTTGATATTACGTATTGTGGTTGCTTCTGTCACACTGTTAAGAAGTATTAAGCAGAAGGATTGACACTGATTGATGATATTTAGACTTCTGCTTAGTAGAGTGCTGCTGGTGCTGGAGGAAGGATGGAGGTCACATTTTCAGTGGTTTCCCCTTCTTTCTGTGATCTCTAAAAAACTGTTCTGGCACCGAGTTGGGACTCTTGTGCCTCTCAAAATACTGTTGGACTACAATAATCAGTAACCCGAGATATCATAGAAAATGGTGAGGAATGTTGTGGGTTGCAATCTCAACAACATCTGGAGCACTGTATTATTCTCTTTGTTGGTTTCGGTTTCCCTCTACCAACGGAAGAAGCCATTTGTTGAGGGACAGGTCTGGATCCAAGCCAGTGTCTGTGTCAAGCCTCATTTTCTTCCTGGTCACAAGCCCATATTCTACTGGAATGGGTGTGTTTTGAGCAATTTTGTTTCTTCTTAGTTTGGTGAAAAAGAATCACTGCAGAATTCAGGTTGTTCATCTTAGGGACCAGACCTTCAGTAGGCAGAATAACCTTCTTTGACATAAACGGTTTGATTATGCTCTGTAATTATACCATGCATGCCATGGCAGGAGCATTAGTTTGGCTTATACATGGAGAAGTCTCGGATTGTGCAAAATGAAGCCAAATAATTAAGCACAGAT
The DNA here is from genome assembly GCF_019175285.1 of Sceloporus undulatus. Lineage (NCBI taxonomy): Eukaryota > Metazoa > Chordata > Lepidosauria > Squamata > Phrynosomatidae > Sceloporus > Sceloporus undulatus. The sequence goes on from NC_056522.1 coordinate 275,816,189, forward strand.
TTCAGTTACAAATAGCAGGAAATCTTATTTTGGCTACATAAACAGTACAATTTGGGAAAATAAACATAACATTTAGGAAGAACATCCCACAGTGCCAGGAACAGCATAATTATAACTGGTAGTATTATACATAATCTGTGGAGTTCTCTTCTGTTCCCTCTCTAGCAAAAAATGATACAACATCATTCAGTAAAACTATGGACTCAGTGGGCTGAAGCATCCTGCCTGCACAAACCTTTTATTTCTTAGGAGTACATGATTGTTTAATAAAAACTGTAATGAGGATAGGTACTGTTAATCAGAAGCTCTGTTTCAATTCTGAAAAGGAAGAGACTCTTCCCTGGTTCTGTCTTGTATAGTGAATATTATGAGTACAATTGTGATTTTTTCCTTCATGACATCTTGTAACATTTCACAAGTAAGTGTAAACGTGCTAGACTGATTCTAAGGATACTTAGAATGGGAGTAAAGTCTATTGAAATCAATAGGGTTAATTTTAAAAGAAAGAAATTGTGAGTTGTCATTCACAGTTTTATCTTCATTTACCTAATCAGAGGTATCCTAGACTTTTCTTTCATTTTATATAATGACATTTTATGATGCCATTGTATTTAGTGAGACTTGAGCATCCATGGGTTTTGGTACCCGCAGGGGGTTCTGGAACCAAGCTTCAGAGGATTCTAAGCAGCCCACTATAATTAAACATTTTCGGTGGAAAATTGCCTGTCTGATCCAACTCATGTACACTTGTTCACCCTTGCTGCATAACACTAGTGTTACTGTCTTTATAAAGTTCTGAGATAAGAGGTATGTACAGGTTGAGTCTCTCTGAATTCCAAAATCCAAAATTATTCCAAAAACCAAACCTTTTTTCATGGATGGCTGAGATAGTGGCACCTTTGCTTTCTGATGGTTCAGTGGAACTATCCACTGTTTCATACACAAAAATATTAAAAATATTGTTAGATGTATATGAAACATAAAGGAATTTTGTATTTATCATGGACCTCCTCTCCAAGATATCTCATTATGTATGTATATGCAAATACAGGTATTCCAAAAATATCCAAAAAATATCCAAAATTAAAAACACCTGTGGTCCCAAGCATTTTGTATAAGGGTGACTTAACCTGTACAGTGTTCTGATATACAACATGGTCTAGCTTCTGAAGTTACTAAAAATAAGGTTTTTTTTACTACACAGGATGGACAACTGAGGTGAAGCAATGATGAGGTAAACATCCCATGTAATTTCTATGCTTTTGAACTTGGCAGAGAATTGGCATGATTGTACATAGGACTAGCTTTTCTATAGCTTCTGCAGTAGCTGCTGGGTCATGAGATGGCAATTAATGGTTTCTTTAGTAACTTTAAGCAGCTGGATTTGATAATTAGTTTATATATATAATTGTTTCATATGAATTCCTTCAGCTATATTGACACTCCTGTCATATATATAATTCTTCATTAGATATACTTAAAATTGCATTGGACACAGTCTAGTGGGAAAACAGAGTAAAGATAAATGAATCTTGGCACTTCTCTGTGATACGTTAGGTGTAATGTATTCAAATGAATGGTCATTGCTTCAAAAATATATCATCCTCCTTTACCTCCTTAACTGGCATCCTCCCAGGAAGCATTTAAATTCAAGAATGAAAGGTACCTACAACAGTGCTTCTTAGGAGATTATTGCATGCCTTTTTTTTCATCCAATCTGGGCATGGGCTTAAACGGGTAAAAACGGATCTTATTGCACGCCTCCTTGCCCAACTCTGCCACATCAAAGAACGGGAAAGTATCATACATTGAAAAGTACACCAGGATTCTGGATCAGGTATGCTATATGCCTGAGTTGGGCAAGGAGGCATGCGATTTTTTTTAAACTCTATTGTAATTTGATGTATTTTACTGTTGTAACCCGCCCGGATTCTTTGTGATTGGGCGGGCTAGAAATAAATCTTTATTATTATTATTACGGTATATAATATTATTATTATAAGATCTGTTTTCACCTGTTTAAACCTATGCCCAGCCTGTGCCCTTATTGGCCGAAAAAGGGTGTGCGATAATCTCTTTAGATTATCTGATGTGGAGAGCTAGCAATTATTTCCCCCCCAGTGTGCCAGGGACCCATATTTGTGCCTATAGGGTACATTTCTCTTCCTTTATTTCCTGGAATTTGTCAGGGACCTGCAGTCAATGGCTCAGAGATCAGCTCCAGTCCAATAATGTCTGTCTTAAATATTTCTCAAAATAGTCATTTTTCAGTGAGATGAGTGACTGAGACTGTAGAAACACTCATCAATTTAATTTTTTGGGTAGTTTTGTAGTTTATCCTGCACTAGATTATAAATTGTTTTCTTCTATTTGCATGCACTTATAAGTAGTATAAAAACAAATGTAATGAGAATGGATGTAAGTGGTGATTAGGATAAATTAAAATGCATTAGTTCATGCAAGGCAATTTGCAAACTGGTCTAAAATGGAAAGAAAATTATTATTGAACAATAAGAGTATTGATCAAGACTTAGTTATGCTTAAAGTAGATCCACTGGAATCACTGGGATTAAATGAGTCATGACTACCTTGTTTTACTGATTTTACTGGGTCTGTTTTATGCATGACTAAATCTAAATCGAACCTTGTACCTACAATGTAAATAGGATGTATTTTTGTACTATGTCCTGCTTTACTCTTAATTAATTTGTGATATTTTAAGAATGAAAACAGTAGTCTTCACTGGATTGTAGACTCTTGGGGAAAGCCACTAGGGAAAGCTTGCATCTTTATTCAGTGGAGCATGTCTGCAAGGTTCAGATGCTATAATTTTCAATTTGTGATGCACCTGCTGAACATGCTGCTGCTGAGAACAAAATGTGTTTTTGTAGCTGGTTCAGTGGGATTGTAAAACAAAACTACCTGAAGTGCTCTCTGGGCAATCTAATATCAAGTTAACATTTACTTTCTACAGCTGTCACTTGATTCAAAAAATCTTAATCAGTCAGTTGCAGCATAACCAATTAATTGAAATTGTCAAGTATATACATACAGCTTCAATATCTCAGGAAACCAACAATGATTTATTAATGAAGAATGGTAAGCATAGCTTTATTCTCTCCAGCATCCGGCATTCAGAATTGGACTACACTTCACTTCTGGTTCATCGCCATCTTTAAAGAACTCATTCTTTCCCTATTGCTTGTCATCTTTCTGCTCCCTTCTGTTGTGGTTGGGGCAAAATGGGTTGGACCAGGAGGAAATGGAGGTGATCATTCCTGCCCAGTGTGAGAAACTGCTAGCAAGCCAGGGCTGCAGGAGAGTTTGGAAAGTTGCTTTTTAGACTACAACTCCCCAGAAACCTCTTTCCATGTCTGTAGTGGGATTATAAATAAATAAATAATATTTCTCACCTCTCCCTTTGGATTGAGGCAGGATTACAATCTAATAAAATTCAAATACAATCAATAAAATACAACAACAATAGCAATTTCAATTAAAAACCAACTCTGTCATAATACGACAGTAATTAACAATAGGATTGCATAATAATCATAGTCAAGGGAGTGGAGTAATTAAAATGGATGGATGTCCTATATAGAATCAGATGGTTAAGCCCGCTGGAAGAGATCTGTCTTGACTGCCTTCTTAAAAGCGTCCAAGGTGGTAATAAAACGGATCTCTTTTGGTAGGCTATTCCACAGTTTTGGGGCAGTGGCAGTAAAAGTTTTATGTGAAGTTGTTACTAATCTAGTCATTTGTGGTTCTAGTAAATTCTTCCCAGATGTTCTAAGAGTGTGGGGCGGATTGTGTAGGGAGTGGCGTTCCCTCAAGTAACTTGGGCCCAAGCCATGTAGGGCTTTAACGGTAGCAGCTAACACCTTGCACGACGCCCGGAAGCTGATCAGGAGCCAGTGAAGAGATTTTAAAACAGGTGTTATGTGGTTAGACCTAGATGTACTGGTGACCAATCTGGCTGCCATATTTTGGACCAAATTAAGCTTCCGAAGGGCAGCCCCATGTAGCGCCCATTACAAAAATCAAGACGAGAGGTTACCAGTGCATGTACCACTGCTTCAAGGTCCGTTCGGTCCAAGTAAGGATGTAGCTGGCGTATCAACCGAAGTTGTAGTCCAAATTAGTAACATTTCCAAGCACTGAGGCAGAGTTAGCAATTACAGTAAGGGCCCAGAACCTGGACTGAGCTAGCCCAGATTACAATATTACTTCCTCTTGTATCATGTCAGATTTTGCACACTGCATAAGGATCAGGACTGTGTATTCAGAATCAAGGAAATGCTGATTTAAGCTTCATATGCGAAAACAACCTGAGCTGGACTGTGAATAAAACGAATGAATAAAACAACAGCCTATAATTGTTTGGATGGCTTCCTCTTAGAAAGAGGAGGATGCTAATCAAGGTGTTGTGCTGATCAAATGAGAGGAAGCCCTATATTTATTTGCATATTTCTTTATTTAATTTATACCCTGCTTTTCTCCTGAATGAGACCCAAGGAGTCTCATGACCTGACTTAAATCAAAGAATATGATTTAAAGCTTAATAACAACATGGTAAAACAATACTATACAAAAAACAAGTTCCTTAATTCTAAATGCACAGAACAGACTGGTTTCTCAATGAAATGGGTGGGATGCCCTGAACAGGTACAGTAGTGCTTTGTTGTTTTGTATATTCCACTATTCAATTTTGGTTTTGAAAAGTGATTCATGTGATGATTCCTGGCAACTCCAGATTAAGCCCTACATATAAAACAAACTTAAAAATAGCTATTTTAAAAACAATTTTTTAGCTATGCAAGAGAAAACATTTCTTCTCCTGTGTAAAATGTGTCCGTATATGCCAAAAGGAATGTTGAAAAAATTCTACCGGGAGTAATATTACTGAATTCACATTGTAAATTTTTTTTGCTACTTTCATCTTGTGATAAATCTTATAATAATAAGGTATGTGTGGCTGCCAAAATATAATATCTTAAACTAATGCTAAGTAGGAAAAATGTATTTTTTGATGCTGTTTTCTTAAAGCGGACTTTTTAAAAACCCTAAATAAAATCCAGTGATGTATCATTTTACAAATGTGTTGTGGCATTGTTCTATTTTTTTACTGTACTTCAATTCAGCTTTGATCATTTAAGTAGGCTTGGGTATATAGCTAGCACATTTGTTCTGTCTTTTTTGTTTTCAGTGGGAAAAGAAAATGATTGACTCCAACAGCCTTTGCAAATTTTTTTTTTAAAATGCTGGCTATAATGCAAGAAAGGTTGTTATTATGTAATGCCAAATTACCTTTCTTTCACCTCTCCAGTAACCTCTTTGCAAGTGACTATGACGAGTTTATGCTATGTAAAATTCAGGCCCAACTATGGCAGTCCACCCTATTTATTATTTTTTATAAGTTGGTTGATTTGATTTCTATTTTTATAGGTCATAACAGGCAAGGGTCCAGGATAGATGTAGTAGTTCTCATTTTTCCAAGGATCTTATTCACAACCTCAGGGTGTATTAACTGAGATGCCACGGTGTAAACAGGTCCAAAGATACATCCACTTGGCTTGTATTAATTGGAGCATCCGAGTCAGAATGAATGCAGGCAATTTCACCTACAGAGTGTCATGCAGATTATAGTTTTCTGTGGGTTTTTCGGGCTGTGTGGCCATGTTCCAGAAAAGTTTCTTCCTGACATTTCGCCAGCATCTGTGGCTGGCATCTTCACTGTCATGCAGATTGCTCACACTGGGCGTTTGAGTGGTCTTTATTCACTTTTCATAGCACAACAAGCCTTTAATTATCTAAAACAGCTCTATTGGACAACTCTATACTCAGCTTCTCTTCCTGTAGCCTTTAATATTGTTCTCTCACCTCCTGGGACATATAGTGGATTACCCACCTAAGTTTTGCCAAGGAGCCAAGGGTTTTGAGTCTTTTGTCTTTTTTCTCTCTTAGGGATGCCTATGTACAGCGATTGTACTGCTCTTGCTTTGTCTGATTTTTGCATGCAAGATTGTAAAGTCTTTTTCAGCCTCTGCTGATCCCCCCTCCATCTCACGTAGTTGGTGAGAAACACTTTAAAGCAACAAAGGCTGTGGAATCTACATTATTCCCAGTTTGAGAAGAAAACAGTCCTGTTTTTTTCTCTAATCTGGATGTTTCCTGTACCCCTCTAGCTTTCTCTACTTCTTTCCTTCCCAGATATATGAGGTCTCCCTGATGGAAAGTGCTCACTACAAAATCCAAATCAAAACCCAAATCAAACCAAATATATGAATGAGTGACTAGAGTAATTATATGTGTCTCTGGGGATTTGACTGCATTTAATTTTTGTAAATATCTATTTTGTGTGGAGAAAATCACTGGTAACATTTGACATAAAGCCTTTAGTCTTTTAAGAAAATTGGCAGCGTGATCCGTGAAGATGAGTTGGCTTGCTGACATTTTGGTTCTGTTTGCGGTGTGGCTTTTGGAATGAAGTGTTGCTAAAGGCCAAAGTTGTTTGTCCAAATGATAGTACTGGGAATGGAGGAGAAGGACAGACAGTTGCTTCCTGTTCTCCTTTGCCTTGTGTCTGATTTACAAGTGCAAGATTCTGTACATTAACTCCAACTGACAAATACTTGAATACTGAATTCATATAAAACATAACTTTGGTATTTACAGAATGCATCATAACTATTCAAGGAACATACCTTGCAGTCAGCATTTCAAGTGGCAAACTAATGAGATCATTGACAGTTTGCTCATTCTGATTTGGTGTTTTAAATAGTTATTCTGTGTATGTTTGTTTCTTTGAGGAGTAAACCTCTCTTGAATAAATGTGTTCAAATGAGAACATTTTGCTAAACTAAAATGAAACAGGCAAGACAAGCTTTGTAACAGTGCTTTGTTCTCTGTATAAATTGTAATCCAGTTTTGTTATTATGCAAACTTTTTACCAGCATTCTCTGGCATTTCTGTCCACTGGAACCTCTGCAGATGTCAAAATCTGAGGCTTTTTATTTTGGTGTTATGCTTAATCAAGGGCATCATTATCATGTGTAGTTGCCCCTTGATAATTCTTGCTTATCACTAATGAGTTACTTCTAAATTGATTGTTTGGAATCTAAAATCAAGTTTGTGTAGTTATTTGTAGTATTTTTTTATCTCACTCTTCAGCCAAAAAGTTTATCAGAATGGCATATAAAGATTAGAAATCAAATGCTGCTGCTGTGTAGCTTGGCAGTTTAAAAGTTTCTGTTCAAAAAGAAAGGGGTTGTGATGGGTGTTGGTGTGTGAAAAGCAAAAACCCAAATTCTACATTCTTGGTGACAGGGGCTAGGATATAAGCACAGTGGAAGGTCTGCGGCTTACTTTACTTCTGATGGTCTTAGTCTTGGAAACTAAAAGGGCAGTTCTAGGTAGAGAGTTGGCCCTGACTACTGTTCTTCTCTGATACACCTATTGTACTTACCTAACTAGCAGTTAGGCCTGTTGTCTGTTAAACAGCCTTTTTCCGATCTCCCTTCTGTCCTATTCCTTTGTTTTTTGACTTGCCCAGCCAGTACAGCAAGTAGATGAAAAAGAGGACAGGGCTCTTGCACCTTTAATAGTTATGTATTAAGGTGTAAGGGCCCTGTCTTCTCTAAGTCCATCCTCTTCTCCAGTGATCAGGATCATTGTTGCTATCAGCATCATAATGAATGGGGGCAGGCTGAGTTGATCAATTTCCATTTGGAAGGCAGTCTCATTGTTACTTGAGAGCTCTGTTGCACTGGCATAGTGGTCCCAGCCTCCACCACATCCATGTGTGGCTTGTGCTAATCCCATGTAATGACATTCTTGCAAAGAAGCTAGTGAAATGTGGGCTAGACAACGTAACAGTTACATGGATTTGTAATTGGTTGACTGGCCAAACCCAAAAAGGTGCTCAACAATAGCTCCTTTTCATCCTGGAGAGAAGTGACCAGTGGGGTCCCACAGGGCTGTGTCCTGGGCCCAGTGCTATTCAACATCTTTATCAATGACTTGGATGACAAAATTGGGGCATACTTATCAAATTTGCAGATGACACCAAATTAGGAGGAGTAGCTAATACCCTTGAGGACAGGATCAAAATTCAAAATGACCTTAATAGATTGAAAAGCTGGGCCAAAGCTAAAAAAATGAATTTCAACAGGGAGAAATGTAAGGTACTGCACTTACGGCAGAAAAATGAAACGAACAGATATAGGATGGGGGACACCTGGCTGAATGAGACTACATGTGAAAGAGATCTAGGAGTCCAAGTAAACCACAAATTGAACATGAGTCAACAATGCGATGCGGCAGCTAACAAGGCCAATGCGTCAATAGAAGTATAGTGTCTAGATCAAGGGAAGTAATAGTGCCACTCTATTCTGCTCTGGTCAGGTCCCACCTGGAATATTGTGCACAGTTCTGGGCACCACAATTCAAAAAGGACATTGAGAAACTGGAGCGTGTCCAAAGGAGGGCGACTAAAATGGTGTAGGGTCTGGAAACCATGTCCTATGAGGAATGACTTAGGAAGTCATTCCTTAGGATGTTTAGCCTGCAGAAGATGATGATGATGATGATGATGATAATAATAATAATAATAATAATAATAGATTTATTTCTAGCCCGCCCAATCACGAAGAATCCGGGCGGGTTACAACAATAAAATACAACAAATTACAATAGAGTTAAAAAAATCAAACCCTAGACCTACCACCCCCCCCCCATTCCCAGTACTAAAACAGAATTAAACAGTAATAATATTAACACATTAAAAACATTAAAAACATTGAACAAACAAAAAATAGGCAGAAACATTGGCGAGGGAAAATAGACAGGTGAGGGGACAAATATCTCTATATCTGGGGAGGGTAACTAAGTTGGAAGGTTAAGGGGTCATATTGAGGAGGGAGCTAGCTTGTTTTCTGCTGCTCCAGAGACTAGGACCTGGAGCAATGGATGCAAGCTACAGGAAAAAAGATTCCACCTCAACATTAGGAGGAACTTCCTGACAGTCAGGGCTGTTCGACAATAGAACACACTCCCTTGGAGTGTAGTGGAGTCTCCTTCCCTGGAGGTTTTTAAACAGAGGCTTGATGGCCATCTGTCAGGGATGCTTTGATTTAGATTTCCTGCATTGCAGAGGGTTGGACTGGATGGCCCTTGCAGTCTCTTCCAACTCTATGATTCTATGGCGGGTTCCAGACCGCCAAAACATACGTGCTTGGCACGTACTAGGGTTACAAAGAGGCGTCCTTTCCGAATGTCCCTAACCCTAGTACGTGCCGAGCACGTACAAAATGGCGGCGCCCATTCTACATGGGCGCTGCCATTCTGATGTAGCGGACACTTAGTTTCTGCATGTCGCGACGTGGAAATGACATCGCAAGTGCACCTTTGGCGCCTTGCGGCGTCATTTCCGCACCGCAAAAAGAACCCGCTTTTTGCGGGTTCTTTATGCTGTGTCAGGGAATTGCGCGGTTTGTCCGCTGTGGTTCCCTGATGCAGCAAAGACCGGCACCGGCAGACCGCCCTTTTGGGATGTCTGTAAAGCGCCTATGATTCTATGTTTCTGTGTAATCCATATACAGTAGGTCATTGAGTGGCTATGGACCTATCTGAGTATTTCAGTCTGTGCAGGAGAAAGCACATCAGACTTTCTTATTCTTTTGGTTGCTGGTTGCTGCAGACTAATGTGGATTATTCTCCTCAAAACACAACTAGAGATGTGTGATTTAGGCTCTTTGCAACTTGCTCTGCAGGAGTTGACAAAATTGCTACATTTTAAAAGAAGATGATAGTGGTTCCCTTTCTGGGTGGTGGTAAAAATGCCTATCACTGCTTATAAAGAAGCTGTTGCTTTAAACCTTAAAAACAATTTACGCTTTTAATACTCCTTTTATTGTTCTCATAGTCCTCCTCACATCTGACTACCTTTTAAAAAATGATAGCATATGCACAACAAATCCAGGCTCTGAAATAGAGAATAATGATGATGAACTCTGGCATAGAGATATTTGGCCTATAATACAGAGTAAATATTGGAATTCACATATATCTTCAGGTTCTGGACAGAACAGCCAAAACAATAACAACAACAATAGGAAGAAGAAGAGGAAGAAGAGGAGGAGGAGGAGGAGGGGGGAGGGGAGAGTAATATTCATTGTGAGTAAAGGCTAGGGAGGGATATAGGGGCACCTTTAAGACTAACTGATTGATTTTATCATGAATTTTCATGGATTCAATCCATTTCTTGATATGCATAAATGCAATACAGTTGACAAGCAACAGGCATTTAAACAAAGCTACGTACAGTGGTACCTCGGGATACGAAATACCCAGGTTACGAAATTTCCGGGATACGAAAAAATCCCATAGGAAATAATTGTTCCGGGTTACGAATGTTTTTTCGGGTTACGAAAAATTTTTTGGTGCTTTTCGGCGCTATTTCACACAGGTGGGTTGTAGTGGGGAAGAGGGAATGCATGAACTCCATTCACTGAAGTAAAAAAACAAAGGTGACACAACACTGATCATGGTGGACTTGATGTCCCAGCAGTGACTTGTAATCTACCAACAAGAACTGCTGAAGCTGCATGATTCCCATCCCTTACTCATGTCTAGTTGGCAGAAGACCAAGATGAACAATTGCCTTTTCTAAGCTTGTTCCATTCCCCCCCTTAAAACTTAAATAAAATAAAGAATAAAAACTATGCTTAAGAAGAATTGCCATGACTTTTCTGCTGGGGCAGTGGGAGGGGGTCTGTTATATCAAGGAATCAGCAATCACTTTTAGTGCTACTTCCAGTCTGAGCAGACCCACAACATATTTGAAGATAAATTTAGCTAATAGATATAGTCTTTTAGTCAGGAAGGCCACGAGGGAGTTTCTGAAATGTGGCTAACTTTCTGCTGTTCATTTCAAATCCCAGCCTGATTTCCACATCTTTGCCTTTTTGCTTTGCACCATTTATAGGCTCCAAGATAATCCCAAGCACCTTTAGGGGTTTGGAAAAAAAATGCATTGGATAAACAGACGAGATGGGTGAGTTTTTTGGGGCTTAGGGAGGAGCTCCTTTGTCTCTTGGTAAGTGTGGTAAGTGTGTGCAAGCATTTCAGTGGTAAGTGTGTGCAAGCATATGTTTTATCAACTGGTATTATTGTTCTTTCAGCCCTACAAACTATGGAGAGGGCACAATACAGCACTTTGTTCCAAGAAAGACTGTTCTTTCACTGTGGCAGGGTACAGACTGCCAGAAAGAGGCGGCCAGTGGCCGCCTCTCTTTTCCATGTAACTGTGCTGCAGCAACCAAATTGCATGGCGTGGCTATGCAGAAACAAAAGGACCATTAAAAAGCGGCTCCTTTTAGTGCCACCACAAACTGCCTGCGGCGGCACGAGCACATCGCTGCCACGCCCGCCCATCTGGAAGGCGCGCGGCAGTGACATCACAGCTGTACGTGCCGTGTATACGGTGCCACACGGCTGTGACGTCCTGGTGACGTCCTAGGGTTATGGGGTGTCTGGAAATGGTGCCCCGAGGCAACCCTAGCACATCGCCAGGACATGCTAAAGGGGCCGTGTGTACAGGGCCTGTAAGTCAAGACAGCCAAAAGGCAATGCCTAGGGCCAACTTTTATGGCCCCTGAAGCCTCCCATCAATCGCTCAAACCCCTTTAAAAAAAACTTGATTTGGGGACTATTTGAATCCCCAACCACAGAGAAAGCCCCCCAACCAGTGTGCAAAAACACATGAAAGTATCTCCACCCTACAAGCACCCTATAATTTCATACTTCCCACAAATACATCTATTTTCTTCTGTAATCCTATACAAAGTGGTCACAGGAAGTGATCATTGTGAGCGGGATTGCAGAGGAAAATAAGTATTTCGGCTTGCTGCATGTGTGTGGCTGCCCAGACTTACTGTTAGTACAGGACAACCATAATCTCTAGCTGTGATCACCATTGCCATTTTACTCCATGTAATACGAAATTGTACTCCATGCTGGTGCATTGATGTGCTAATTTCTTCTTACTTGCTGTTTGATCATGGCTGCCATGTGAAATGTTTGGATGATGTCTCTTGCACTGTATGTCTTCCTTTAGTTCCATCATTATGAAATGTACTTCAGAGAAACATTGTAAAGCAAGCCACCTTTTAAAGAAAATTCTATTATAATTGCTCTATAAAGAAAGGGTAACTAAAAGGCTTGCCTGATGAAAGAAGAAAAACAAATAACAGGAGTAGGATAGTCTTTCATATGTGAAATACAGTTTGAAGAGAGGAAATGTTAAAATAATTCTGAAGAATTTGTTGAGTCTTCATTAGAAAGGTGTAATGGATTTTGTTTGTTGCATAGTTTAATCACTGCTTTCTTTATCAGTGGGTGTCTTACTAAAACATTTTGAGTAGAGTGAAATTTGCAAGTATTAACTCATTGAAGTAAAAGAATAAATGTTAATGGTAAAAAAGATAGTTTGTCCGACTTTGTCCGACTCTTGCTGATTCCAGTAGGCTTGGATTAGGAGACTTTTATTTAAAGTCTTAGAAGTGTTTAAAGTTTTCAGTGGATTTTGACTCTGTCAAAAGAATTATTGCATGTAACACTGTTATTCTGTATGTGCACTGTGACCTGATGTCCAGATCAACCTCTGGTTAAACTCTGATGAGCCTGCTTAGAATGAAATTGTGATCTGATAAATATCAAGCTCTCCAGACATGTCTAGAAGTTGCATGGGAATAAAAAAGGTTTGATAACGGTTCTTCATATGCACAAAAACAGCCTTCTTTCTCTATTTCTGTATGCAACTACAAGTTAGTGAGTGTCTGAAGAATCAAAGACTATAGTGGGCCCTTAGTATCTGTTGGGGTTTGGTTCCAGGGCACCCTGTGAATGTCAAAATCTATGGATGTGCCAGTCTCATTATATACAATGGTGTAGTAAAATGGTGGCCCTTACTGTATATAAAATGGCAAAATCAAGTTTTGCTTTTTGTATTTTTTTTTGGGGGGGGATCTTTTCAAGCTGTGGATAGTTGAATCAATGGATGCAGACTCCATGGATATAGAGAGCCAACTGTACATGTGTCAGTGCATCCATTTGATGCTGGATCAGTGTCTATGTTTCTTCCCACCACTTCATCACTATGGCCCGGGACAAACTGCCCCCAAAGGGCAGCCTACCGGTGGCCTATTTCCCTCCAGAGGGACGCCACAGCCATCAAACCACGTGGCGTCCCTCCGAAGTAAAAAGAACCCAGAAAAATTGGGTTCTTTTTTAGCTCCAGGTGGACGTCACAAGTGTGCCATTGGCACACTTGTGATGTTAGCAACGCGCAGCGATGTATGGACACTGTGCGGTGCTTATGTAAAGATGTGGATGGGAGGCTGCCATCAGGATGCCGTCTGCCCACACTAGGGTTAGGGACCATGCAGTTGGTGCACGGTCCCTAACCCTAGTATCACTGCCACCATGCCCTTTTGGCCCATCTGTCTTGGGTCTAAGATAACTAAGTAATTTATGACACCCAATCAAATGTTTGTTTGTGTGGATCCATATGACTGGGAATCATGTGGTAGTCTTGGAAGTTTATTTCATCATAACACTTATAACCATCTGTGGTCATCTGTAGCCTCTGATTCAGCATTCAGTTTCCAGGCTGCAAACCTTTTGCAGCTGCTTGGAAATGCAGAGAAATTAGGAGCTTGTGACAGTATTGTGGATGACTGCTTTCCCATGTTATGATTGGCAGTAAATAGTAAATCTATAAATAGCTACTTCATGGTTGCTGTCAATCTGCTGAAAAAGACAAAGCATGTATCTTGAGGAAGTTCTTACTAATCATGGAGAGTCCCTAATTGCAAGGGAGTCTTTATTCTTTTTAAAAACAAACAAAAATAATGCTTGGTTTGAGGTGGAAGAGTGAATTTGTGGCTTTTATGTGATGATTTGCAAAGAAGAAGAGTCACTGTTTGTACTTTACACTGTCAGTGCCTCATGAGTTTACAGCTGTGGTCGGAAAGGTGTTCTCTTTCTTCAGTATTCCCTTGGCAGAAAAATGTAATAATTTTCTCAGATACTGGTGTTATTTTTAGCACTTCTGTTTCAGTATCAGATGGGCAGTTAGCTGATTATAGTTTTTAATAAAGCAATAAAACTTTTGTTTTAGTTTAAAATCAGATATTAACAGGAAAATATGAGGATTCTTAAGCAGCAACTGTAGCTATTGCTGTTCCAATTTCCTGCATCCCACAGGGTGACTCCTCAGCAGATTTAACAATCTGGATCATCTGTCAGAGTATGTAGGTTGTCACATGGTTGCGGTAGATTCTGTGCCAGATGATTTTCCACCTTTCTCTACCTCCAAAATGCATAAAAGTGTTGCTGTAAAATATCTTTTCCCAAAACCATCCTTGTGAAAATTTTCTATAGATGTGTCATGAGGCCTCTTTTCTCTGAAACCTGTATTTTTAAAATGACCAATATCCCTTCTGTGACTCATCTGACCAGTCCTAGAATCCCAGTCTCTGCATTACGGGGTCTGGGAAAAATGAAATAAAGAGTCATTAGTAACTAGCTCAAGGGGGAATGGCTGTTCCTCTGACGACGACGACGACGACGACGACGACGATGATGATAATAATAATGGGAGACTACCATCCCTACAGAGATTGACCTACTAAAAAAAAAATTTAAAAATGTACTTAAGGCCAAATTCTAACTTCATTTTCACTACTGTTTTTACCATAGGTACAAAAATTAAATGAGCTCCTATCCTTTTGTCAAAAATTATTTAAATACTGGCCAGATATTTAGCAGTGAGGATTTGCTCTTTAATAAATACAGTATATCAACACTAAATCAGGTGATGCAAGGTACTGTTTAAAGAACTCTTTTGACAATGCTAGTATTATTTTAATGAATTATTTGTTATGTAAATATATCAGAACCTCCCAGCAGGAACGTCTAAGGTTATCCAGTTCATTATTGGACATCCTATCTCTTTGGACCTGCAGCCTGTGATGATGATGATGATAATAATAATAATAATAATAATAATAATAATAATAATAATAATAATAATAATAATTTATATACCGCCCTGTGGCGAGCCAATCCGGGCGGTTTACAACATTAAAATAACATACAGTATATTGAATGTTAGACGAAAAGAACTCCCATTGACCATGTACAGACTGCATGAAAACTTTGCATTGCATAAAAGTGGAGTGCACCAACAAACTGGTGGTGGCTGGGAAGGTGGAGAAGAAATGTCTTGCTTTGACAGGAGTGACAAGCTCTGTTCTGTCCCAAGTCCCCATGCATACAAAGAGAACACAGTAGTAGAAAGAAAGCGTTTTGTCACACTGGGAACCACTGTTCCCAGAAATCCATAGCACTGAGCCATGACAGTTAAAGTGGTATCAAACTAGATTATTTCTGCAGTGTGGATGCAGAGCTTGTCATGCTTTGGAGACAGCAGCAAGAGAGATGCTTCTCACTGAAAAAGCAAGGGCACAGTGGAAGGCAGCCACTAATAAAGGCTGTCCAGTGGTATCTCCATTGCAGAATGTCTGTAGAAAAGGTGCTTCCAAGCAGAAGGTTCCTGACACTGCCAGTCAGAATGTGTTGTTGTTGTTGTACATACAAATGATCAAATCAGTAAAAAAGATACCTGTCAATCGTGTGCAATCTACAAAATTCATATAAAACAATAGGTAATAATATAAAAGAGAATTACAGTAGTTAAAATAAGCAGGCAACAATTAAAAACAACACCATCAACTATCCAATCAAAAATCAGATAGGTGTGTGTTGTACACATATTCCATCCATCCACATGAATCAGTCTCTTTCTTCTGGTAAGGAAGAAGAGAGAAGTAGAAGGAAAACATATGAGGATTATGAAAGGACAATGCCATCTGCAGTCCAAGCAAAATTCTGGGTTTGCAGCAGGGTGATTGCAGGGTAGAAGTATAAAAGCAGGCTAAAAGTATCCATATGAATTGTTACAGTGATGTAGCCTCTCCATATCAGTTGTCGCAAGGTATTCCTCTATTATTAGACAAGTAAGTTATTTTGTTTTTATCTTGGCAGTGTTTTAGATGACGAGAGCAGCAATCTGCGACAACAAAAGCTTGACAGACAGGTGAGTTTGCAAAGCCATCCTTGTACCTTTTCAAAGTTATTTCATTATGACAGATGGTGTTGGGTTAACTGGATTTCTTCAGGATAAGAATGCCTTCTTTTATTGATACACAGCCAATAATGGTTAGATGTTCTTTGTCAGGGCAGAAATCAGTGCTAAATTGTTAGTTCTTTTGTCTTCTATGGGTGCATGTCTGACAGCGGGAAGACAATTACAAATGGGTTTGTTGGAAGGTTTACTCTAATTTAGTCATCCTCTTTGTATCACACCCCATGAACAGAATAGTGAACTGAAATGCTTTACCAAATAAAATGTTCTCTCAGCATAATAATGGTGGCTGTTAAATACTTCTATGATGGTATGGGGAATGTGTGACATTTTGGCCTGCAATTGAGTGTAACATTGTAAGAGAGGCGGTTAGAAAATGCAGACACCTTGTTATCTGAAGTACAAATATCAGTTTTTTCCTGTTCCATTGTAGACTTCAGTTTACAATTTTGTGGCTGTACAATCCCTCCTCCATTTGTATATATCTTATTTTTGCTCGACTTATGCCTAGTTAAGCCGCATTTGTGCATCAGCTTCCTTTTGAACTTAATTTATTTATCACAGGGAAGTCATTTTGCATGATGTAAATAATGTATGGGTGCAAGAGACCACTGTGAGGAGGCTGGGTTAAAAATATATAGCTTTCTGGGACTTACCTCTTTTCATTTTGCACAGCAAAGGGAAGTTAGAGACTCCCAACAAAAGGAATGAATGCAAAATTCTGGGAGGCAAATATAGCACTGGACTGTTTAAAAATGTGTGTTTTGGATGTGGAAATTTGGAGTTGTTCAAGCTGAGACACACCTCATAAATATGCAGTATATGCTGTCATAACATAAACATGAGAACATCTGGAAGGAGAGAACCATCCAGCTGGGGAATAAGTTCTCTCCTTCCTGGCTATAAAATCTGGAAACTGAAATAGAATGCAGAAATAAACTGAAATAGTTTATTCAGCATAGATCATTTTTACACTGGGCCATGATTTTAATACTGGTTTTCTAATCGGATTTTGGTTGTATCTATACAGTAGAAATAATGTAGCTTGACAGCACTTTAACTGACATGGCTCCACCCTACAGAATCCTAGGATTTGTAGTTTTGTGAAGCACCAGCACTCTTTGGAAGAGAATGCTAAAGACCTTGTAAAACTACAAACCCCAGGATTTCATAGGATGGAACTACATCCTAAGGTAGGATGGTGGTGTCAAATTGCATTATTTCTGCAGTATAGATGTACTTTTTGATCTCAAATAATTCTTAAAATCTGAACTTTTTAAAAAAAAATTAGATTTTTAGTTTTTTGTGGGTTTTTCGGGCTATGTGGCCATGTTCCAGAAAAGTTTTTTCCTGACATTTCACCAGCATCTGTGGCTGGCATCTCCAGGCAAAGCATTCTCTGAAGATGCCAGCCACAGATGCTAGCAAAATGTCAGGAAAAAACTTTTCTGGAACATGGCCACATAGCCCGAAAAACCCACAAAAAAGTATGGATGCCGGTCATGAAAGCCTTCGACTTTAAATCAAATTATTGTTTCCCTCATTTCAGGGCCCAGTCAATCCTTTTTCTGTGTCCCACATTTATGCCCAATTCTCCATATTTTGATCCTCTCAGAGACATTTTAGGGCCAGGAGAGGACATTTAAAAACCTTCTGGCTCACTTCTTTTTGGGGAAAAAAAGTTTCTCCTGGGTTTCAAAAAACTTTGAGGCTCAAAAATGTAGATAAATTGTCCCCCCTCCCCACATGTCTCTCTGTGTGTGTTAAGGGCATTTGGGGCACTATTTTTGGGAAAAAGTTAAAAAAAGGTCCCAGGGCAAAATGTGGCTCATAGGCTGCACTTTCTCCAGCTCATCTTAGATGCTTTCCATAGCAACAATTACTAAGAACTTTACTTAGTATTGATGCTGAAGATAGCACTTGTCATTTAAAGAAAAGTTGGACACATGGCAACAATTTAAATCTTTAAAATTTGTTTCACACCAACTTCCTTATCTAATGGATAAATCCCAGCATTTTTCTGAAAGTAGCCTAATTTTGAGAATTTTAACTTTGTAAAAAAATCTTTGGGACATCAATAGTTTTACCAGATTAGAAGTATCCCAGACATTTTGATTTGAGGCACAAACTGGACTTAGGGGCCGACTCTAACAATTACCATGGGAAGGATCCCATGGTAATGGTATAGAAACTGGGGTCTGGTGACAGCCTTAAGCATGATACATTAAGCATCAACCATAGTGCTCAAAGCTTCTTATTTAAACAAATATATATAGATATATAGATATTAAGAGCCTTAGTGCATGAGAAAAGAAAGCCGAAAAAGATAGGGAGAGTAAAGGCTTTTTCCATGCCTGTCTGCATGCTGATGAAGCATTTCCATTCTCTTCCTGATAGATACTGTTGTAAAAGTGTGTCTTTTGTTGCAGTGGAAAAATCCATTTAGCAAATGGCATGCTTTTATGAGCACCTCCCTTGGGAAAGAGAATGGAAGTACTATGAGAGCATGCAAACAGGCAAGGAAAAAGACACTATTCGCCTGATCCGTTTCTGCTTTCTTTTCTCATGAAGTAAGGCTCTTAGGGACGGTACAGACCAACTTGAAGAGCTGGTGTGGGAGTGGTGTGGGGTGAGGCGTTTGGATGACGCACAACCTCATGCCGCCCTCTAGTGTCACGCCACCACCCAACCAGACAGCGGGCAATGTCACAGTGCTCCTTTGGCGTGGCGTTTATATGCTGCATTTATATGCTGCATTTGTAATACACGGGAGCTGAAGTCCAGTAAAAGAAACGTTTCCAAACAGAATGTTTTACTTTGGCTTGAACTGGTTGTTCCTTTCAAACAGTGTCTATCACAAACCACATTTTCTTTTCTTTTACATTCAGTTTGTGGATCCTGAATGGTTTACAGTTTGTGAAAAGGGACTAGGCTGAGAATGAGAAAGAAGATGAGTGTAAGGTAGGGATGCGGTGAGGAGAGGGAAAAAAGGATAATGAGAAAAAGAAAAGAAGATCTTTACTCAGGAGCTGGGGTTGAAAGAAAGGGATCAGAGAGAGAAAGAAGTGAAACCAACAATTTAAAGAGAAAGGGCCTAAGAGAAAGGACCTAAGTAGCACTGAAGAAGAAATTCATGTGCACCTCATGCAAGAAAGAAAATTGTAATGAGGAAAGTGAGGAAAATGAGTACATAATTGGGAAGGTTTACAGCAAGGTAAAACAAGCTACATAACAGCAATCCAGCAACCTTAAATTCTGGTTCTGAAGGAAAAGTGGGACATAAGCAATTTGCTTTTCACTTGCTCCCACCCCCAAAAGAAGAATCATATTCAGAAAATGCCGAGGCAGCTTAGTATGCCACTATCCTGACGTATTCCCTCCCACTGAGAGAATCTGAGAATTGGCCAAGATTCTCCAGGACTCTATGGAGAATCTCCATTAGCCATTCTGAATCAGCCTGCAGTAGCAGGATCAGCAACATACAATAAGATTCTTTTTCTTTTCAAGGCAGCACTCTCACACTGAGAATCCTCTCTTCACTTTGAGACCCAGAGAAGCAGGTGGAGGCACTGAAACAGAGCTAAGCCCTGATGTTTGGGATCTCTAAATGTCAGCCTAAATATAAATATGGAGTTTGTTCACAATTGGATCATACATGTCTAGTGTACGAAACTCTGTATTTCAATGTATCAGTAATAATTAACCAAAAATCAATAATCCAAAAATGTACTACTGTTTTCATTTTGTTTCCATTGTGTGGTGATTTAGGTCAAGAATATGGATTTGTATAGCATAAAGATTGGCAGACAAACACTTCTAAGGCGAGGTACAGACCCCCCTTTGGGGCGTCCTGCACCCGCCTCTTTTCACTTGGATTGGGGCCAAGGCAGTCTCACCAGTTGCCCTGTGGCCCCAATCCAGAGTTTTTCCAGGCCATGGAGAAGCGGCAAAATGCCGCTTTTCTGTTTCACGGAAAAGAGATGTCCTTGGGGCTTGGACAGCTAGAGCCATGGGAAAAAGGGGCCACATGGCCCCTTTCTCCTTGGCAATGTTCCCACGGCCGTTTGGTTGCCGCAGGAATGATGCACGTGGCAAAAAGGAGCTCCATTTCGGAGCTCCTTTTACCGCTGATGATAGGGTGCCATAGGCACCTCCAGCAGCATGGTGATGTCTCTTCTGTGCCCTGGCGTTCAGTTGGGGCGCACAAGTGATGTCATAGACACGTGCCCCATGTAGATGGGGACACGCGTCCATGCCGCCACTGCTACAAACTATGATTGCGTGGTGTGCAGCTGTTCTGCCTTCGTGCAACCTTAGTACGGCCTCAGGCCACCACCAAAACGATGGCCAGTGTTATAGTATAGATTTTATTTTATTTTCACCATTAGTGCAAGCCATTGCTTTATCTTAAACCTATTACTATTAATTGAGATCCCGTTTATCTTTGCTTTTAACATTGAGTGTGTTCTTTCCTTAAGATTATAAAATTCTTTCTTAGAAAGACTTGTCTTGATGTCCCACTTTACATAATAATAGCAAGATAAATGGATTGCAGCAGAGTTGTGCTGGCTGTTGATGTCAAACCTAATTTTAGCTTAATTCACTACATCAGGCTGCAAAAAACTCAGGAAGCCTTTATGCATTGCCCACAGGTTTCCACACTAAAGTTAACATTTAATATGACATGGAATTCTTTTTCTTTCTTTGTCTCTTTGTCTCCTTCCTAGAGAGCTTTGCTAGAGCAGAAGCAGAAGAAAAAACGTCAGGAGCCACTCATGGTTCAGTCCAATGTGGACAGTCGCACCAGGGCACGCAGAATGAAACAATCAGAAGAACAAGCACCATTGGTTGAATCTTACCTCAACAGCAGCACCATTTATCATGGTATATACCACTTTATTGCAACTAGAGTAGAGGAGAGTGGGTGGGTTTGACTATCTTCTCAATACATGGCTTTCATAATACATTGATCATAATTTTAGGGAGAAAGTTTGAAAAAAAAAAGCCAACCCAAACGTAAGCACTAATGCTGACCATATCAACTATTAACTTAAACTGATGTAAATCACTGCTCTGTGATTTGCACATATGTTTTAATCCTGCTTTTAAACTTATTTCTGTATTTTCTTCAAGGAGTATTTTCATTATTTTTCTGCCATGGAGAAAGGGTGGGTATGAGGATAGTTCATTCTGAGACAGGCAGAGCTATTTTTAAAACAGCTACTCACTCACTTCATTCTGAAAGAAGTCACTGTTTGTTGAGGTGGCTTCTACTAAAAGTTGTAGAATGCATTAGGGTATGTTTTTAGTAATAAATTTCTTGTGGTTTTAGGCAAACCCTCAAAACAGTGCATTTACACAAAATAAAAGAGGACAGGTTGTCAACAGAATCAGCATTTCTTTTCTATGTATTATACTGAGTTTACTAAATAAAAGTTTCAGATTTTTGGTTTTTGCTCTTTCATCATAACTCCCTCCCTCCCTTCCATTAAATTCTTCCATACATCAAATGCACCATCATTGACTGAATATCTGTCTAGAATCCCCCCCTTTTTGTATACATGCTACTGATCTTCGCATTTTAATCTAGACACAGCCTAGCATTCAGTGTGGTAGTCTGCAATATCATATCCACCCTGAAATGATGATACAAACATTAATGTGTAGTCACTTATCCATGTACCTGTTTTTTATACCCATTTTTGTATTATTTTAAGTTCTTATGCTTTCATTTGCTTGGAATCCAATAAAAGCTCCGGGCAATTTGCTTCCAGTAACCTATTGGTAATTATCAAAAACTTCCACTTTATTCTGTTTAATTATAGCATAAAATGGTTTATTACCTTGCAAAAAAAGGCATATTTTTGGCGATAAGACTTTTTAAAGGTCTAAATAGGTGATCTCTTTTCCTCTTCACTATAATAGGAAAAGAAATAATTACAGAACTGATAAATCCCAGAATCACATTCCCCATTTTAATTACAGTTTAGCTGCTGTTTACATGTTTGAAGATCAAGTACATTTGATTTCGTAGCTTGCCCTGTCTGATGTGGGATTCTTTGGACAACTTTTTCCAGGCTCTAATCTGACTTATTCTTTTAGCTGGTGTTGCCATTTTTTTCAGTCACAAGGATAATTCTATTCAGCTGAGTAGACCTGAGAACAATTAACTCAAAGGAAAGAGAGGCCCTGTCAGATCCCTCATAGTCTTGGACCCCACTGTCTGCATTATGGGAGAAGAACACATATAGAGGAAAAGATGTTGTATGTGTGGGGACTATCCAGTGCTGTGAAACCTTGATAGTACAGGATTCCACATCACAGGAGGGGGCTTGATAGGTCCAGGCTCTCCTATACACACTCCCAACCCCATCCCACTCCCAGCAAATTACATGAATGATTTATTGTTGGTGGGAATACAATTGGAGGGTCCTGCTGTCTTCTCTTATGTGATTAACCAGCTGTCTGGATTTCTCCTCCTCTCAGAAGATGTTCAAACATTTCATTCAAACATTGCTTCATCTTTGGTCCCACTAAGTTCAACATAAGCAACTTGAAGCTTCCTGATGCCATAGTTGCAGCCATATGTGCTCTTGATCTCTCAGCTGAGCAGACTGTGTAGAAATAGGTGCATACATAAGCATTGCCTGAGATTAAAAAGCTGCTCAATTTGAGTCAAGTAGTCTGCCCAAGCAGGAGGGTGCCTGCCAAGGAGTGATCCTTGCTGTTGCATTTTCAGGGCTCAGTGATGGAGGTAGACAGAAGTGATTGAAAGGAACTGTGTTTGACCTTCCTGGTCCAAATCAGGTAGTAAGAAGCTGCTGAAATAGAAGAGGCCTTGGAAGAATCTGTCCACAATGTTATTGCGCAAGCCTTGTAGACCTGTCTTCTGAGATGGAGCTGCATCACCAGAGATCAACATAACAAAATGCAGATAAAATGACAATATTTTGTCTTTTCCTGAAAATGGCACAACAAAACCTCAGAGCTTCAAACCACTCAAGAGTACAGGTTATTCATATAAGTATAGCTACTTATCAATACTTTTAAAATATTTATAAGCCACTCTTCAGTTGAAAGACAATTATTGAAAAAAAGCAGGAACAGTCTGGTCTTCTAATAACAACAAATAAAACTCCAGTGTATGCTTAAAAGGTTCAAGCAAATAAGGTAGCCTTGGCATCAGAGGATCTGTCTTCATGGGCCAAATAAAATGTCTTCTTCCCTCCTCTTGGCGGGGAGTCCAGATGATTCATGGCCCAAGCTCCAGTGCTGGTGTGAACAGTAGCCAGCCTATTCAGCACCAGAACTGGGGTATACCCCCTCCTTATAATGACTGTTTAAAAATTAGTATTTGCAGCAGATTTTCCTGGAACAGCTGGAGCCTTCTGTTCCAGCACTGGGTGGCTGCTGGCATGCACATCCCACTGTGTTGTCCAGAATTGACACCACTGGCAAGAGTTGCTCCCTCTGAAGTCAGAACCAGGTGCTCAGCCATGTGATCAAGGCTTGGTGCCTCATTCTGACCTCTGAAGTGTGTGACTTGCTGCTTGTGTGCTGGATGGCACAGCAGGATGTGCATGTGAGCATCTGCCCAGCTTCAAAACAGAGGGCCTGAGGTAACAGGGGGAGGTTGGGGCAGTTCCAGGGCCAGGATATTCTGGGATGCCCCTGGAGTATCCTGGTCCATGCAGACAGGGCCAGAGTTGGTGTTCTACAATCCTTCTGTAATCCATAGACAGAGAAGGCCTTGTCCTTGGTCTTCAGAATAGTTTCTGAGAATGATATTAGGATTTGGTTAGGTTCTTGCTGGGATGCTAGGGTATATTTGGTTATTAGGGCTGCATCCACACTGCATAAATAATCCAGTTTGACACCACTTTAAATACCATGGCTAAGTGCTATGGAGTTTTGCGACCTGTAGTTTTATGAGTCATTTAGCTTTTTCTGTCAGAAGTGGATTATCAGATGGGGACAGGGATGGGAACAAAGAGGATCACTCTTCCATCCTTACCTCGTTCTTATTGCGATTGTGCAGAAGCATTTCTATCCTGTCATCCTGTCATTGACATGGAATTTTACTGCCCTTTTGTATTAACGCAAACTCCTGTTAATGCAGAATGACAGGACAATGCCACTTCAATGACAGGACAATGACAGGATATGTGCAACATCATTTGAAAGCCTTTCATGCAATCACGTTCAATTGCAGTTCACTGATGGGACACTGACAGGATAAGCGCAACATCGTATGAAAATTTTTTCACGATTGCACCATAAGGATGGGACAAGGATGTCCTTTTCCCCATCTGATAGTCTCCAGAGAGCTCTGGTGCCACAACAAACTACAATTCCCTGAAGCCATGTACCATTGAGCCATGGTATTTAAAGTGCTGTCAAACTGGATTATTTCTACAGTGCGGATGCAACCCTAATTACCAAGCTTTACATATATACAGAACTTAAGCAGAGAAGAGGAACAGTGTAGGTATTTATTGCCTTGATGGTGCCCTCTTACAGCAGCTTAACCACCCTATTGAACTCAAATAGAAAATTAACACCTATGAAACATGTATAGGGTTGTACTGTAAATGCCACATTGTAAATGTTTTAAAAATATTTTCTAACTGAGATAGAAAGTTCACTACAATGAAGTAGAACCCTATTAACCCTGCTTTAATTGATAGTCAAGAGAGCAGTGGACATGAGCCCAATTGCTCATGTTGTGACACACTTTTGTATCGGGTTATCAGCATAGCTATTTGTGTGGACACCTGCAAGACATTTTTGCAACATTATTATCACCCTTTAGGATTGCAGGAAGAGCTGTGGCTGTTAACTGTGTGTGGTTGAGGTTATACTGGCATACTCCCACATTAACATGGATACATATCTTCTGAGAGCAGGTGTGGCTGCTTATGTGTAAGAAAAACTAATGGTATTTATTGATCCTTGTTTTTCCTTGTTCTTAGATTCCTTTTATCTGAAAGAGTAATTAATAGTTAGAAATAAAATATGTGCTTTTTAAAAAGTATATGTCACTTTGGCCTGTTACAGACAGCCAAAATAAAGCTGCTTCGAGTCACAGTGGAGGGATGGTGTTTCAATGATGCATGCGTCCTAAGAGTCCAGAAGTCGCACCAAAGCCACACTCCAGCCTGGAGCATGGCTTTGGTGTGACTTCTGGACTCTTAGGATGCATGCATCAGTGAAAGACCATAACACCACTGTGACTCGAAGCAGCTTTATTTTGGCTGTCTGTAACAGGCCTTTGTTAGTTATGACTTTCTCTTAGGGTTAGAGTGGAATTAATCTGTAAGCAATAGTTTATCATTGTATTATATATATCTCAGTTCTGTCAGAATTGTAACGCATTTACAGTACAGTGCAAGCATGTCTACTTAGATGTAAATCCTACTGAATTCCTTGACTGATGTTCTCAGGTTAGTGTGTATAGGACTGCAGTCTTAGCTTTTCTTGAAAACCTAATTTTGCTGATTTTATCGCCAGGAGTAAGAGACAACAAGACAGCAGCTAAGATATGGATCAATTCTCATATAAAGTAATGTTGATTATTTAAGCTTTTGCTTGACAAGGTCATGCCTGTCTCTTAAAATTCAGGCTTTGACACCTGTTCAGAGCATTCCCTTTCTTCAGAACTAAATCTTTAAGCTGCAGCTCACAGTAACAGAGTCATTTAGCCTCAGGCTAATGCTGGTTAGATGAACAAATTACCGGTATAATAAGAAGGCAACTGGTATTCAGTCTTAAAAAGTGGGTGCATTTCTTAATCTTAAAACAAGCAATGTAGCATGCACATGCAATGTAGCAGACACATGTTGATACTCCAGATACTTTAATACACAATTTTCTTTTGGGGAAGGACTCAGGTCTGGAATGGTAACAAAGATGCTGCTTATGAGCATATCTGGACCTTTTAGAACAGTGATCAGAATCATGCAGCCACCCACATGTTGTAAGACTGCAACACTCAGCAGCCTTACCATTGACTGTGGTGCCAACCAACATCTGGAGGGCCACATGATTCTTACCTCTATGTTAGAGCAGTATCTATATGGTGAACAGTTTTGAGAAAGAATGTATAGTGTACTTATAGTGCTATTTAACTGGATTTGGAAAGTTCCAAATCTGCAATAGTGATTGTAGGAGGAATTCAGGGAACTCATCCTCTTCACCAAAGTGGGTGTCTTCACAAGATTCCTCTCTAGGATCCTGAAGGACAGATTGTATTCTGTGGATATAAAACATTGCTATTTAATTTTTTGTACTTATTTATGTGTCCTTTATTGGAGAAATGCCTCTCTCTGTGTATGTGCAATAAACCTGAATATATTGTGAAACCTTATTGATTTCCATTTACTTTATGTTACATCCTGGTTAAATAATAGTCAGTGCAATGCTAGTTCAAAGATGTATGAGTTGTAGCAAAACAGGATTAGGCAGAAGCCTCTTCATCCAGCAGAAATGTCCGTCTGTTGGAGAAACCCACTTCTCCCAATTGATCTCTTAGATCTGCCAGCCTATTGACAGAACAGCTGGCTTAGGACTGCAGGTGGAAGAGCTAAAAGCAGGGGCTACAGATGAGGTATGGTGAGATAGGGCCTGATTTACACCAGATCCAAATCTCAAGTAGCTCAAGAACAGAGTCACAATGCTAATACAACATTAGAAGAGGATGAAGATAGTCCTAAGTATTTCCCAATAGACTTAGGTTTGGATACGGTCCAGCTTCACCTATCTTATTGTCTGCTCTCCTGGCTTTTAATCATTTGATCAATTACGTATTTACTCCATTGCTGTAATCCTGTTGTCCTATATTTAGGAACAAGCCCCCCTGAAATTAACATAATATGTTTAGAAATAAACTCAAGTAGCTGAATTTTTTGTTTTATGACAGGGTTGGGCAACTGAGGAAGGTTGCCTGGGGGAGGCGGATTAGCTACCTAGGAGGCCTTGGAGGGCCGCACCTGCTCTTGTTAAAAAGAAAGACACACACATACAGTATATTGTCAACAGTTGCGAAATTTTCAGTGTTTTGAGTTTGAAAAGAGGCCCCTCCTGGGCCCACTGAGTGTGGTAGAAACAGACCCCCCACACACTAGTGGACATTTTGCTGCATTCTGAGGCAAAAAAAAGTTTTGGAATGTTTTTGCAAAAGTTGGTTTTGGATCCCATTAAGCCTTCAACTTTGGTAGAAAAGCCTTCCACACATTCTAGAGTGCATTTGAGGGCATTCTAGAGTGTGTAAACACACACACATGACCCTGTGAAGCCTGAGAAGCCACAAAAACAGCCCTTTGGAGCTGCCCACAGATCACACTCTGCTCACCTCTGCTTTATGGTATCCTGTGTTTAAGACTTGTTTTGGTTTGATTTGTTCCTGTGTGACTCCCTGTGCATTTGTAAAACATATATGCAAAAAAGAATGCTGGGGCAGTGAGAAGGACAAAAAAACAACAACACTATAGTTGTGTAGTGGTTTAAATGTTGGACTAGGATTCTGCGAAACCAGGGTTCAAATTCCCACTCAGGCAAGAAAACTCACTGGATAATCTTGTAGCAAATAGCAAGTACATTTCTATACCACTTATCAGAGCACTTAAGCACTCACTAAGCAGTTTACAAAGTGTAAGCTAATTGCCCTCAACAAGCTGGATACTCATTTTAGCAATCTTGGAAGGATGCCAGGCTGAGTCAACCATGAGCCCCTGGCTGGAATCGAACTCACAACCTTGTGGTTTCTGATTTGCACTTTGCCAACCTAAGAGGAAGGCAGTGGCCAACCTCTTCTGGGCAAATCATGTCAGGAAAATTCTAGAGTAGGGTTGCCATAAGTTGGAGTAAACTTGAAGGTAAATAACTAAATAACTAAATAAATAAAGATATATCATCTTATTTCTGGTGAAAAATTGCCCACCAGTTCTGCTGGGAATTTGTAGAAAATGTACTTGCTTGGAGGCATTTTAATTTACTACCTGAAAGAGCCAGATATTGCACTTACAGAAAAATTATTTGCTTTGAAGGTAAGTACTGCTGCCTACGGTCTGAAGTGGCTGGTTTGACGGTGAAAGAGACCCCACTGAACACTCTCTAGACATTATTAGAAACATTGCAGGAATGTGAATCCCATTTCAATATCGAGTTGAAATTAGTTAGCTATTTCTTACAGCATTGAGGTGCCTAGAAGCTGTAAGAAAACATGAAATAATAAAGGCCTGGAAATGAAATCTTTCTTGATTATATGGCACAGGGGGCTGAGTACAGATAGCACCATCACTTCCATTATATACTTGGAGACAGCTATGTAAAAACAGATACAGCTGGTTCACACAATCAACACATCCCATGAAGTGACTGACAGTAATTTGGCAAGCACTGACTGTATAGAATACAAGAACCAACATGTAGGGGAAAAAATCCATTACAAGTCTTTTGTCTTACCATTTTCGTTCTGCTAAACTAATGGAAACATATGCTTTTATAATCTGCTTTGCTTGCTTCTCTGTGGCTTCACATACCATATTTCTGATTCCTTCTCTCCCTTATTTTCTCTCTTGTTTTCTTTGTCTTGGTCTCTCTCCCTTTTGTTTGTTTCTTTTTGGTTGGGGTGCGCTGAATCTCTCAAGCAGTACAGGAGGCTGAGCCAGAAGATGTAAAGATGGTAGCGGACTCACAAGCCCCGAAATCAACTAAAAAAACCAAGGCAGGCACAGGAGGATGCCAGACTGGCAACACCAGACTGGAGAAAAAGGGAAAACACAAAGGTTAGCTGCATGCTACTAATTATTAAATAAGAATGGGATGAGCAGCAAGATACTTATACTAATTTAAGGGAATTATTTGCTGCTAATGATCTTGCTTCAGCTACATTTTGTCCAAAATAAGTTTCTTTAAAATCATTTAGTAGATGGAAATTGCAAGGTTTGACTGAGAGAGCCTATGCTGTCCAAGTATTAATATTTCCATTGCTCTGGTGGGTAGCAGTAAGTAGAGGTTTGTGGACCACACTCAATAATCCCCCTTTCACACTTCACAATTATAGTACTTTGATACTGCTTTAACTGCAATGACTCCATCCTATGGAAATCATGGGACTTGTAGTTTCATGATATGTTTAGAATTCTCTGCCAGAGCATTCTTGTGTTTTAGCAGACTACAGACCCCGGGATACCATAAGATGCAGCCATGATAGTTAAAGTGGTATTAAAAACACCATTAGCCAGCGCTATAACTGGGCAGTGTGGGGAGTGGTCTGTATCTTTAAGCATGATGCAAGAAGTGGGAGACTCAACGTATGAAATTCTAATAATAAAACAATATTGTGGTTGTGCAAATAAGCAAGGTTTATAGTCACCAGACTTAGCTATCCTCACAAACCTAGCTTAATTTCAATCATTCAAATCCACATTTTAAAAGTTTACAGAACTTGGACTACAGAGTGTTGGACTTCAACGCTGTAGATCAGGGTTTGAATCCCTCCTTAGGCATGGAAACCTATTGGTTGACAATGGGGAAATTACACTCTTTCAGCTTCAGTGGAAGGCAAAGGCAAACCCCATTTGAAGAAATCTTGCCAAGAAAACCCTGTGATAGGTTTGCCATAAATCTGAAATGACTTGAAATATTTTTATCCATATTATATGAAAGGTCTGGTAAGAGCTGGTTTTTTTCTATTTATTTTACTACCAAACTTGTAGGAAAATGTTTTCCTATCCACTTGATCAAAGACAGAGTCTTGTGTCTGTGTCTGATGTCAGCTTTGTGGATGGTGTCTCAAGAAGTTTCCAAATTGGATTGGAGACTGCTTCCCTACCATACCTATTTCTGTAAACAAAAATGATGTTCATCAAGAAATTGTTCTGAAGTTGAAGTCAGTATGAATGTGAACCCATAACAACCTACTCTTGTTTTCTTGTATAATAGGTTCCTGTGTTGCAAAATTGGTACATAAAAGAGCTGTTCCCTGTAAGAAATGTCCTTACTAGAATAAAAGTGACAAGATTTGTGTAATTATCTGTAACATATTCTTGGACTACAGATCAGGACACTGGGAAATGCCATCTGTAGTGTTCTCCCAGTCATGGAGTGCATTGAATGAAGCAGTAGCAGCAGGATCTGGGATCTCTTTCCAATAGGGTCTCTCCAGGTGCCTGTTTTCAATGTGCAGAACAGTGCAGATATCATTTCCTAGGGCCCTGATCACCAGTGCTTCGGAAACTCTTGGGGCACTGCCAGGCTGACAAGGTAGGCTTTTGGGAGGTATTATAATCAGGCATCACTTTGATGATGGAGAGCAGTCATTGCAGTTATGTCTGATGCAACAGAATAACTGCAAATACAGTACTAGCTACTTCTGAAATCTGAACTTCCAGGGTCAGAGTTGAATCCAGGAGCATACTCAAACTGCATCGGCATCTATAGGAGGAATGTAACCTCATTCATCACAGGTCGAATCCCTATTCCCTGATCTGCCTTTCAACTGACCAGGAGCATTGCCATCTTGTATGGATTAAGTTACAATTTGTTTGCCTTTATCCAGTCCATTACTGATGATAGGCACTGGTTTAGGATCAAAGTTGATTATAGGATTCCAGTCCCAGGATGCTGGGACCCTTTTTCTGCTATTAGCTCCACTGAAATTGGACTGTCTTTCATAAAGCATTCTTCCTACAGTGAAAACTAGGTGCAGGCTTATAGCCAGTGGGAGGGGAGGAATTTAAGGATTTTCCAAATCATTGTTTTGATCCAAGTGCCTCCTTGAGCAATTTGCTAAAGAAAAATAAAGAATTCAAGAGCAAAGTATGTGACAAACATTGTGTTCACACCAAAAATTCTCATACTACTACTAGTAGTAATTGAACTAAATCCAGTTGCTAGCCCCAGTTACAGAAGACCCATCAAATTAGTGGAATTGACTTATCATTCAGCAGTAGATTTGAGTGCCCCTTGACAGGGAGTCTACACAGATGAGAAAAATTCAGCTTCATCTCACATTTTCCTGGTCTGCAGTGACCCCACTAGTGAACAACTACATGAAATAACCTGGACTCAAGTTGTACTGACTGGTACACATTTCTCGTGCCCAAATTCAAATGAGTACAAAAGGGATGCACTTTTTTTAGTTCCCAGTATGTAAAACCAGATCAACAAATAGCCTTATTGTTTACCTGCCATTCTTACCAGCTTGCATTCTTTATTAGTTACTACCCCCTCCAATCTTCTTCTCTCCTTTGCGTGCCAGTGAGTGATAATGCATAAGCCTAAATGTCTCCTCTTCTCTGACTATCTGTTGATTTATTTTTAAAAATGTGCTTTTAATATCTTGTGATGCAAACACACATACAAACAGGATGAAAGCTGTTTATCTCCTTCACTTCATTTGCTGGCCATGGAACGCTTCACTCTGCTTGCTGCTGTCCCAATCCCCAACAGAGTCCTCATGCTCCAAAGCGGCTCCAAAGTCAACCAGCAGGGAGGGGATAGTCTGATCTATCCCTTCACTATTGATCTCATGGCTGGGCTTGGCTGGTGAGGGTGTGTCCAGAAGTAATGTGCCCCTTTGCTGGCAATCACGGTGAAGGAGATAGGCAGTTTTATTCCCCGTGATGTAATGGAGCAAATCCTCACCATTGCCTGAGTGAGTGAATGAGCAAATTAATGACGGAGCACCACTGCAAATATAGAGGGACAACTGCATGTAATTTTTTTTTTAAAAAAAATACTAAATACCCCACCATTTCAGAAGCCCTACTAGCCTTCAGCTACTATGCTCTGAACATGTCTGTCTGTCTGTCTGTGTCTGTCTGTCTGTCTGTCTGTCTGTCTGTCTGTCTGTCTCTCTCTCTCTCTGTGTGGTGACATACACCAAACTTGCCAGACTAATCCTGCCCTCCAATTAGCCCACTTACCCCAATTCCATGCTGATCCTGACAGATGTGTAAAAAATCTGTCCCCCCCCCCCCCCCCAAAAAAAACATGAGTTTTTAAAAACTGTATTAATGCCTGGAAGAAGTGATTTCACTAGGAAACAGGGTGTAAGTTGTGTGTTCACTTCCAGAATTGGAAGTCAAGTGAGCACAGTTTTTTTTTTTTTCTGTCTGTGTAGACAATTCCTTAGTGGGCCTGCTTTAACTGTGACTAGCAAGTGGATTTAAGGCCTAGATGCAATAGTACTACCCCTGCTAATCTTACTCATTCCTTGATCTGTAATTGGAGATTATCACATGGGGACGGGATAAGGACGGTATTGCTCTCCTGTCCTTATCCCATCTTTGACTGCAATCCCGTGAAAGGCTTTCAGATCACAGCACTATTGTCCTGTCATTGACACGGCATTGCATTAACATGAACTCCTGTTAATGTAAAATGCTGGGCAATGCTGTTTCAATGATGGGACAGTGATGGGATCTGCACAATGTTGTTTGAAAATCATGGTCAATTGTGCTTTTCGGATGGGATAATGTTCGGATAAGCATGACGTTGTATGAAAATCTTCTCGTGATCACAGTATGAGAACGTGAAAAGGATGGGGCAAAGATGTTTTGTCCCCATCTGATAATCTCCAGTGTGTCTGGCATGTACTGATTTTATAGAATTCTGGTAAAATTATGCCTTATATGCCATAAGGCAAATTTCTTATATAAGTAGTATTTCTATTGATCTGGGAAATCATCAGCTTATCTTGATATCTACTTTCTGCAGAGAAATGGCTAAGGAAACAAACACCCATTTGATTTTTGAATTTGAAAGAGCTATTCATTTTCATTGATGTAGTGATGTATTCTCTAACTTTGTATACAGCAGACTGGACAAATGCTCATTGAATGATTTTGTGTGTCTCAGTCATGAAAGCCCCCTCTTACAAATTGATCGGGGCAGAGCCAAATCCTGCAGGTGTAACCAGTACAGTATTTTCTCTTAGCACAATGCCAGGTCTGGGCCAAAATGGCTGTTGACTTAATTAATTAAATAGAAACTTAATTAATCCCCCCTCTTTTTTTCCCTATCTTTTTTTATAAAGGAAATTTGTACTTGAATATATATTTTCCCTAATTTGGACTGAATTTAAGGTCTGTTAGCAACTCAAAGCATGCTTAATTTTAGGACAGGGCACCCAAAACTAGGTATAATTTTCCTGTTTGTATATCTAAAAGACACTAGCAGTGTTCAGTTTCTTTAAAAATGAGATATAATCCCTTTAGGAAAACAAAAACAACTTTTAAACAAAGTACATTGTATTATGTACTAATTAAAATATGTTCTATTTATTATGGTTATTTCTGCTTTTGCTGGATATTCACTTACGATGACTACATTTACTTATGCATGTATAACAATGCATGTGTATAGCTAACATTTGCAGTTTTAAATTAAGACTTGTGTCGGGCCACATCTGAGTGCATCTACATTGTAGAAATAATGTAGTTTCACACTACTTTAAGTACTGTAGTACTGAATGTTGGTGCCTCACAAAACTATAAATCCCAGGATTGTGTTGGAGTAATGACAGTTAAAGTGGTGTCAAACCGTATTATTTCTACAATATAGATGCATCCTCTGTCTACGAGTGGAACAAACACTATTAGCAGAACTTTCCTCCCATTTCTTTCACATGACATTTCCAAATCTGCTTCAAAGGTTCAAGGTATCCTTTCTGGGATTTGGAAGGATGGAAGGGTAAAGTGGGAAGGCAAGGAAGGGGAATTTCTGTTGTTGAAGTCTCTTTTCAAAATGTTGGGTATCACTCATATTACATATTTTCACCCAATGTATACCTTGTTTCTTGAAAGTCAGTTTCTTGAAAGCCAATCTAGGCAGTTAGATTTGGTGGCAATAAGCTAAAACAGAAAGATTTCAGATTATGCTAGTGTTTCAAATTTTTAAGTATAAATTACAGTACAAGCAAAGAGTAATGATTTATGTTGTGAGCATCATCCCTTACAAAGGTTGTGCTCTGCATTCTAGCTCCACAAAGACATTCCTTTGTTCACAGAGATCTGTGTTGTCTATTAAAG
>NC_056522.1:275853430-276018745 GCF_019175285.1 Sceloporus undulatus
ATAACCTGACCTGTCTAAGACTGGACAGAGGGCAGATCACACATAGAGCATATATTTAATATTTCTGCTGGATTTTTAATATCACACTATAATTTCAGGAAATGGTGGGAAAGAAATCTCAACAGAGAAATTTAAACACTTTGTTCAATAGTCTTTTTTTACAGATTTCCCCCCAACTTTTCTATGCACATTTATTGGGAAAAGAACAGCATTTTCATCTACTTACATCAGGGACATAAGGATGCTGGGGGACTATCATCTTGAATCAGCTCAGGTTTATATTTGTGTGGAAACAAGATTTCTCTGTATCTATCTGCAGCTGAAAGCATGAACTTTGTATATGCAAATAGGCTCTGCAGTCTGTGATGATTTAACACCTGAGTCTCTATCCAAAAAATCCTTTTATAAGAAAGCCTCTAAAATTATGCTAATCTGCTGTTGAAGAACTGAAGTGTGCAACCTGATTTGTGTTCCCCGCGCCATTACATATTCTTTTATGGAAACATGGATTTTGAGCTTTTTGAAAAAGGCTGTGCATGCACAGCATCATGCTGGATTGGAGATAGGAGACTGGAGTCAAAGGTTTAGAGATGGAGTACGCGTCACAGATGCCAGCCAAATTAATCCCACTCTGGAGAGCCATGCAGAAGTATTCACCACAGGGATTGACACTATTGCTTGGTTTATATCTCTTGAAGTGCAAAGCACAATCTTTGTAAGGTATGGTGTTCTCAAAATACATCAGTGGTTCTGTGCCCACTGTACATTTTTGAAAATTAAGATTTAAAAACCCTAACATAAAAATCCTTAACAATGAACAGACTCCCATAAAACAGGATTTAAAGCAACAAAAAGTCCTTTCACGTGTTTCCAGAGGGTATCCACTGACTTAATATATAGAGTTGTGTTTGATATTTTATCTGAAGGAACAATAGGAAAGTGTAGTTCAGTAATAAATAGAGTTCTGATATCATGAAATCTCAAAATTCATTTTGCATGTATGCTGTAGTCTATATTAGGTTGGATCCAGCAGACTGCCTTATGAATTCTGTGGTTTTCTAAGCCAACAGTGCTGCAGCACATGGAAGACCATACCAGCTAGTTTGGGCTCCTTTTTTGGAGGGCTGAAGGCATTCTATCTTGGCAATCATTTTGATAACTTGTAGGGATGTTGTGCCCACCTAGGCACTTTTGGGGTTTTTTTTTTTAAGGGGGGGGTCCTTTATGTTCAGAGTGTTTCAGGGTGAGGGGCCCACTGAAAGATGATTGCTTACAATTTAAAAGAATTTGTATTTTCCCCCCTGCCCAAACAGAAAATTTGGGGGTGAAATCTTTTGGGGAGGGAGAGTGTGGATTGGCTATAATGTCTTGTGAATTTCTAACAAGGTGTTTTTAACTTGTAAGCTGAGTAGAGTCTTGAACTGGGAGTAAGGCAGAGTAGAAATAATAACAACAACAACAACAACAACAACAGTAATAATAATAATAGGTCAATGGGGGGCCACACCAGAGTCTGGTGGTTCACACCATTCTGGTCTAAAGCTATTGTAAAATTACCCATTCATAGCATGGCTGACCTCTTTGTGGTAAAAGGAGCCCAGTTCTTTTTAAAAATGAATAATCAGCTAATTCAAATACTAAAACTGTTGAATTATATATGAGCAATACTAAAAATCTTCCTTATAATAACTCAGTGAAGGACTTCAGATATGAAATGCTTTTCGGAGTGACTCTGTGACTGATGAAGCTGTGATCTGAATAATGTGCTAAAGATGAGCACCAGGGAAATATTAGGCTTAATGAAAATACACTTTTCATAAAATGAGAGAAGTAGTTGCTGGATATGGCTGTTTGTGCTGGGTGATTGCACTTTTCATGTTCTTACAGGCCAATAAAGATATATAACTTTGGCATAATGCATAACAGCTATCATTAGAATTAGCACGGGGGCATATGACCCTTGAAAAGGATGTAAATCACAAATTTCTTATTTATTTTAACCATCCTTTTTGTAGGCCAGAGAATAACAACAGCAAATTGCAAACACAAACATCATAATATCTCAGTTGTATGGTTATAGTGACATTTCTGTTAGATTACTGATTAAGTGTATGCATTTGTCTCCTGTAAATCCAGTTATTCATTGGTGTAAGATGACACATCACATTGCCCTATGACCCCAGAACAATTTGACTGGAGTGATTATGATTTCTGAAATGAGTTCCATTTCCAGCCCAATCAGTCATTGGCATGCTAATTAGAAGAGAGTGGAGAATTATACAATTCAGGCAATAGAAAAACTTGTTAATCACTTAAAATGTGTGCAGCAAAAATTAAATCCCATGAGTCACTTGCCACAATTGCAACTTAGCAAATTACAATTTTAATACCATAGCCTCATTCTATTATTACAAATTTGCATGTTATGACATTTAAGACAAATAATAAAAAGAGTAGTGTCATTTTATAATATCCCAGGGGCACATCCAAATCTGTCTGTCTGTCTGTCTATTCATTAGGCTTTCTTTTTAAGGATGGGATTTTATTATGCTTTAATGAAGATGAAGGCCTCCCTAATTCCAAGGGTATCAATCAGATCCCTTGGCAATTTAAATGAGATGAGACTAAGGGGTGATTTGTGAATGATTAGTCAACAAACAGCTCAGGTCTGAATAGACTTCTCATGGACCAGGGTTCCTTTCATATACCGTATTTTCCGGTGTATAAGATGACTGGGCGTATAAGACGACCCAAAACTTTTCCAGTTAAAATATAGAGTTTGGGATATACTCGCCATATAAGACTACCCCTTTTCCAATGCACACCAAATAAAAATTTAAAAAAATCAGATTTGATTTCAATATGGTAATTTTAATTCAAATGCTTATGACATGCAGGTACTTAGCAGGAAAACTTGTTGTATACAAAGCTTGCTTGGATTGGTCAGCTCTCCCTGCCTGTCCAGCCCTCCCTGTCTCCAAGACTATCAGAGCGGTATTGCAAAGACGGCTCTTTTTTCCATACCCCAGGCGTTCCGGACGCCTGCAGCTTGCTCCGCCCTTCAGTTACATATGCGGCGACTGCAGATTCACCAGTCCGGCTTGAAAGTTTCAGCACCAGCCCTATAAGATGACACCCGGCATATAAGATGACCCCTGACTTTTGAGAAGATTTTCCTGGGTTAAAAAGTAGTCTTATACACCAGAAAATACAGTAATTAAAGTGCTGTGTTTCCATTTGAACTGCCATAGCTGCACCTTATGGAATCCTGGGATTTGTAATTTGGACTGAGGCTAGGCTTGCCATAACCCGGCTGCACCCGTGTATTTCCCGTTTTGGGGGGCCCCGGGCCTCTCCTGGCACGGGTGCAGCCCAAAAACCGGGACCCCCCCGGTTGCAGCCAAGTTGCTGCGGCCTGAAGGCCTCGCTGCCTTCCTCCTCCGCCTCGGGGAGGCGGGGAGGAAGAGGAGGACAGCGAGGCCTGCCTGGGGCGGAGGAGGCGCCTCCCCGCGCGCCCACACCACCCTCCTCCTCCGCCCCCTCGCCCCCAGGCTTGGCGCCCGCCCGCAATATAAAGCAGGCAAAGGTGGATGGAGCCAGCGGCTCTTGCGTGCGGGCGCGCAGGGAGGAGGAGAAGAGGGGGCGGAGGAGGCAGGGGAAGGTGGCGCACCCGCGCGGGGAGGCAGGGAGGGTGGCGTGCCCGCGCGCAAGAGGTACTGGCTCCGTCGGCCTTTGCCTCCCCGCGCGGCCGCGCCACTCACCTCCTCCTCCTCCGCCCCCTCTTCTCTAGCAGGCCGCGCGGCCGCGTGGAGGAGACGAAGCTGGAGGCGCTTTGCCTCCTGCGCGCAGCCGCGCGCCACCCTCTTCCTCCGCCCCGTCTGCCCCAGCCCCCAGGCGAATGGAGGAGGGGGATAAGGAGAAGGAGGAGGAGGAGGAGGAGGAAAAGGAGGAGGGGAAGGAGTGAGTGGCCAGAGAGGCCTCAAGGTGGGGGTTTTTTTGGGGGGTGTGCTTTTAATGGTAACAAGTCTCCCTTACTTTGACAGTGATAGTGTAGTGGTGATGATGATGATGAAGATGATATGAGTGGGTCATCTTGAGAGGCATGCATGCACTGTTTCAGAAGCCGAGAGAGTGTGACTTTCCAAAGTGCCTTTTCTGTGTGGTTTTGGTTCTGAGGCCTGGTCAATGTAAATTGCTGTGATTTTTACAAACTCATGCGCAGTGAAGAAAAACCAAAGTCCCTTGACACACACTTCTGAAAAGTACACTTGGTGCAAGAACGGTGAAACCACCTTGACATGTTCAATATGCATAGCCATGTTAAACCATTCTAAGTGTTAAACCCAAGGGGTTTGGTTATGGAATAAGCCTCTGATGCAAGAGACCATGTTCAGTAAAGCCATGTGAGATGCCCAAATGTGCTGTTGTGTGTGTTTTGGAATGGAGGTCGGGGGTGTTTTGCCAGAAAGGGAAGTCCATTTCTGCCATCTGTCTAGAAATAATGCCCAAATGTCCTCCATTTTGATCATGCCTAAGAAACAGGCATTTAGATTAACATTTTTTTAAAAAAAAATCAATTTTTTTCGCATGTCCTCCATTTTTTTTTAAAAAAGTGTCCTACATTAGAAAAATTTGTCCTACATTTGTCCCGGTTTGGAGGTCCTGACTTATGGCAACCCTAACTGAGGCACTAGAGGAGATTTTTATAGTTTTTTGTGGGCTTTTTTGGGCGATGAGGCCATGTTCTAGAAGAGTTTATTCCTGATGTTTCACCAGCAGCTATGGCTGGCATCTTCAGAGAATTCCATTCCAGTATTCTCTGAAGATGCCAGCCACAGATGCTGGGTGAAACTCCACAATAAACTCTTCTAGAACATGGCCTCATCGCCTGAAAAAACCCACAAAAATTTATGGATGCCGGCTGTGAAAGCTCAACTTACACCAGAGGAGCTCTTTGGCTGAGAATTCTAAATGTCCCTCCCAAACTGCAACCCAGGACTCCATTAGATGGAAGCATGGAATTAAATGGATCACCATCGAATGATGTGATATGAAAGGGTCTCTAGATAAGCACAGAAGAAAAGTTTTAAGTTAAAAAGAATCAAAAAGGACAAATTCCAAATAAAATAAAATGAATAAAATGTTGCCATCATGAGTTTCAAAGTGGACAGATAGGAAGACATGCAATTGGATTAATTTCCAATATAACATGTTTCATGTCAGTGGGACCTTTGGATTTATGGGGTTTTTTTGTTCCAGCCCCCTCACTCCCCTGGATAGGAAAAATATGAATGATCATGGCCCCATTATCAAATGGCAGGAGCGTTAACATGGATATGCCAAAATGTGCATGGTCACATTGCTACCATTTAATAACATGGAGCGTGGAACAATTATAGTCAATCAAAACCCACAGCTCCAGATGCCTACTGCATATGTATTGCTTACATGTTAGATCTGGACTGGAACCGTGGAGGTGCAGTGAAGTGGGTCAGACCTTCCCCTTCTACAATGTGCCAAATAAAAATACCCAACTCCAGAATATGATTGGATAGATGTACTACTTACATTTTACTTAACAGAAACTTTATTATAATAAATTAGTTAACAAAACCAGTAAAATGTCCAAGTAAAAAGTGCGTGTAGCAATATCTCTTTACTAATAAAGCACACAGACTAGAAATAACTTGATGGTAAGAGAGATTTCTGTTCGGCTGGCCTGAGGAACACTAACAATAGCATGCTTTGCTGGACAGACACAACTCTGTTGGTCAAGATTTTGTTTTCATTCGATCTAATACAATGCGTGGAAGCTCAAAACAATATGAACAAAAGGTGGATGCATCCTCGTTTTCTGTCCCAGGTTTGATAGATGGAGATATCATGCCTCTGATGATGGACATTCCATGTAACTATTTAGTCAGCAGGAATCTAAGTATTCTGTATGGATAGTACAATAATATCCACAATCTGCAAAACAGTGTTATCTTTACTGAGTCAACCAAATGTCCACGGGCATAAAGGTGTTAACAATCAACAAGAGACAAACAACCAAACCCCACAACGGTGCTAGTCATAAGGCCTGCATTCTATCAAGATGTTGTGGTTGTTGTTCACGGTTCAGAAGGTATGAAGGGTGTCATACTTTTCTTTCTTTCTCCTTTATGAGTTTTAACACCTTTGCAGATGAAGAAGCCAGTGCAGCGTCAAAACTTGCAACATGTATATGTGCATTTAGTTGGCCCAATAAAATATCACTGTTTTGTGGATTTGGTGTTACTATGCTTTGCTATATGGCCAACACAGCTACCCAGATACGTTTTTTATAGGATAAGGTACTCATTGCCTAAGCACTCCTCATATATTGTAGAATGTTTAAAAAGGGCAAGCATGGTAGATCTAGGGCGCAGTGGTAAATGTGTCATTTCCTTGCACAATTAGCAGTAAAAATAATGTTTTTAAAAAGGCTTACTGTCATAGATAAGTTTCTTAACAGGCAAGGAATTCAAAGAAGTATTCGTCTGTTTGGTTTGCTGTGATTTAAATAAATGATAGTGCTTAGAGTGTCTTTCTGGTAAGCTGGTAGATAAAATAATGTTTAATATATTGTGCTTTTATTTTTACTGCTAACCTCCTATCCTCCTCTTAATTTCAAAGCAGTCCAGGTTTCTTTGAAGTATTGCCCTGCCAAGTTTTCAGCCGGATGGGCGATGATAGTGTTTTGAAGCAATGCTTCAGAATTCTAATGCGCGCATGTCACTCCACTGTATACACTAGGCTTTGAGTGCAGTAACTACTCCAGGAAAAAGAGCCAAGGATTCTACATCCGATGAGACAAACTGGTGTTTTCCTCCTGTATATGTAACACTGAGCTGAAACTCTCACACGTTTCATTTCTGTTTTCACTGGGAAATCACCTAAAGTAAAGAAGACTGATTTTATTTTTCTTATAAAAAATATTATTTCAAGATCAACATTAAATTTGAATAGACATTTAGTTTGCATATGTGCATGTACATGTTTAGCATACAAAGCACAGGAAAGAGAGGTTGGCCTTTCATACACACAGTTATGGTTGCCTTGGTCGATGATCTCGTCTGGGCATCGACAGGGGAGCGTGTCCCTGTTGGTGCTCTTGGACATCTCAGCGGCTTTCGATACTATAGACCATGGTATCCTTCTGGTTCCGTTCCTACCTCTCTGGGAGGTTCCAGATGGTGCAGCTGGGAGATGTGTGCTCCGATAAGAGGGCCCTTACATCTGGGGGTCCCTCAAGAGCCATTCTGTCTCCCATGCTTTTAACATTTACATGAAACCGGGGAGAGATTATCCAGAGACATGGGGCGCGGGTTATCAGTACGCTGAGGACACCCAAATAGTCTTCTCTATTCTCCGACTGCCGCAGTGACTGAGGATGGCATCTCTCCTCGCGTGGCCTGTCTGGGTCGGTAATGGGCTGGATGAGGGAAAACCGACTCAGTCTGAATCCAGAGAAAATGGAGGTGCTCGTGATAGGTTCCCCCGGCCAGGATGGCGGGGGTTCACACCCGTCCTGAACGGGATCACGCTTCCCGTGAAGGACTCGGTTACGCAGTTTGGGGGTGCTCCTTAATTCGTCCCTCCACCTGACAGCTCAGGTGGATGCGACTGTCAGGAGCACCTGTTATCAGCTTTGGCTGATTCGCCAACTGCGTCCCTTCCTGGACCAGAGGCACCTTGAAACGGTAGTACACGCTCTGGTAACCTCTCGTTTGGACTTCTGCAATGCGCTCTACATGGGGCAGCCCTTGTACCATACCCGGAAGCTACAATTAGTGCAAAATATGACAGCCAGGCTGGTTACTGGCATATCCAGAGCCAGCCACATAACACCAGTGCTCAAAGACCTGCACTAGCTGCCTATTCGCTTCCGGTCACAATACACGGTGCTGGTTATTACCTATAAAGCCCTAAATGGCTTGGGCCCAGGATACCTTGAGGACCGCCTCTCCCCATACAATCCGCCCCGCTCTCTCAGAACATCTGGGCAGCAGTTATTGAGGGTCCCAGGGGCCAGGCTAGCCTCCACGTCTAGGAGAGCCTTCACCATCTCGGTCCCGACCCTCTGGAATTCTCTGCCCTTTGAGCTCCGCTCGGCCACCTCCCTGGCCCAATTTAAAAAGGGGCTTAAAACTTTCCTGTTCAGGTCAGCATTTCCCGACACATGCCCCAATTAGCTCTCCCCCCCCCCTCCATGCCAGCGGTGGCAAGCTGGTTAGATTGTTTTAATGCTATTGTATTGTTGTGTTTAATTTTAATTGTAGATGTATGTTATTTGTATGTATGAACGTTTTATAATGTTGTACACCGCCCTGATTACATAGAAGGGCGGTATAGAAATAATTTTTTATTATTTATTTATTATTAGTTATAGTGCTGTGGTTCCACTTTTCTTGCCATGACAATATCCTGTGGAATCCTGAGATTTGTAGTTTGAAGAATAAGAATTTAAAATTTTTAGTCAAAGAGCTTTTGTGCTTCAACAAATTACAAACCCCAGGGTTTCTTAGGATACAGCCATGGTAGTTCTAGTGGAATCATAATGGAATAATTATGTTGTGTGAAAAGGCCTGGAGACATACAAAAATGAAGGGGTAGCCATGTTTCTTGAATATTTCTTGAGAATGTTTTCACTCTGGGTTTTTTGAATTGAGCAAGGGGGATGGATTTATTA
Source organism: Sceloporus undulatus (assembly GCF_019175285.1). NCBI lineage: Eukaryota > Metazoa > Chordata > Lepidosauria > Squamata > Phrynosomatidae > Sceloporus > Sceloporus undulatus. Next base: position 275,862,144 of record NC_056522.1, read on the forward strand.
GTCTACAAGGCCTCCTGCAATTCTAATACTCTTGAATCCATCTGCATCACATCTTTCATTGTATGCATCGTCGGAGGCATATCTATTATCACACTGTGTATTGATGATTTGCGATTTAATGAGTGTGCTAAAGAAACCCTATTAATTGCTGCTATGAGTCCAACTGGTGGCCTATTATATGTGCTGTTCTGCGTCTGGCAAATCTTCAGCAATTGTTGTAAGGGAACTGTCAGAAAAATCTCTATTGTGAAGTATAAGTTAGTTTCCATGGCTACTTTTGCTTCTTTCATTATTTGTAGAATGATTATGGCTACAGTGTACCTTCTTGCTCCCTAAGAAAGTATTCCTATTTAATTTTTGAAGATTTACAGTATATAGCAATGTAAGGCAAGACAATTGTCACAGTTTTATGCCAAGTTAATTCTTAGTTGCAAATCCCTAGAGAGAAATTAGATGATAAATTAAATAACTAGTATGTAGATGAGGTCTCTTTTACTTACTAGTAAGCATGAGGAGCTCAGATGTGGATTAGGACCACTGGAGTCACAAGCTTTATTATCTTTATTTATTTACCAAATGTAGGGGTATTTAAATGTCTCCTATTTATCTGTGTGGATTTATTTAGCTGCATGCTGTGTATTTAATGTATCATGTACCTCAGCTCTTAAAGGCATTTCTGAGTTTTGCAAAGGTAAATCAAGCATCAGCATAATTCACAATGCTTTTTCAATGCACTTTTGAATGTGTGTTAAGAATTAATTAAATTTCTTAATTAAAAAAAATGGATGAAGCAAATCAAAGTTATCAGCTGAAGAGGGAATTAGGTAATGTTTGCCCAAGGTACTTCGTATTTAATTTTTCTGTTTGTGATCTATCATATTAAGATGTTGACATTTTGTAATAACCAATTGCATGTTAGTAATAGCTTCCCATTTCTGTCTTGATGAGTGAGTTTTCAGCCTGATAGAGCAGGAAGCATGTAAACCTTTATTCAAAAGAATCAAAATACTGTATCTCATATAGTACAAAGCAATTTTTGAAAAAGGTGACTGATTCAGAATTATCCATGTCTTAACACGGAGATGAAAAGTATTTATATTTTTTAAGATCACCTGCCATCATAATAAAATGTAACTGCCCTTCCCCTCAAAGAGAGTGAAGCGAACTTTTATCTCTACAGCTTGGTTCTGAGCTCAGTTGGTGAATCATCTGAATGAAACCAAGCCTCTGTTCCATACATGGATGTTTTAAGTAGCTGGGTGGACAGGGCTGTGTTCCATGTTTAGTGGTGTTGTGGATAAGACATTTTTTTGCCATTCATTCCCTACTTCCAGACAAAGCATCTTATTCATTCATTCCCTATTTCCAACCAAAACAAGAATATACTGCTTAATAGTGAACTCAGCACTCTCTAAGTGGTTTACAATCTGTAAGCCAGCTGCCCTCAACAAGCTGGGTACTCATTTTATTGACCTATGAAAGGATGGAAGGCTGAGTCAACTTTAGAGCCCTGGGATCGAACTCACAACTTTGTGGCTGCAGTACCTGCATTAAACTGCTGCGCCACCTGGGCTGTTATTAGTGGTGGTTTATGGGCTGCGAGAGGGGAAGCTGCACCATCTGTGGTCCATGAGCTGCCCTGGTGTGGTTGTCTCTTTGCTGCAGCGTGTTGACTGTGGAATTTCCCTGCCAAAGAAAGTTAGGCAGGTTCCATCTTTTCTGAGCTACTGGTGAGTGTTACTCAGCATGGCCTTTGCTTCTTGAAACTGCTCTAGCTCTTAGCAAATTGACTGAAAATTATTTACAACTTATTTTAAAGGAGTATCTTTATTTTCTTTTAGATTTTAAAATCTCTGATTTTTTTTTAAAAAAATGTTTTTATCCATTGTGCATTGCTTGGGGGCACTGGTGGGCAGAAAAGCAATTTCTAGATGCCTTAAACAAATAAATGTGTGGATGTGTTTGAATAAAATTCTCAAACTTTGGTAAAACTTCTCTTCCTGAACCTGTGGGCCCTCAAAGTTCTGGCAGTCAGGAGGTTCAACCCTTATGTTTCTCTTTTCCCCACATGGAGAAAATGTCTGTGTAGCAATTTCTTTCCCTCACCTGGAGCTAACTGCTCTGCAGAATGTTTTCTTGTGTCATTGACATCAATACAATTTCCTGATTGTTTTTGCTAAAAGATCAAGAGATCAAGACTTCTGGAAGCAATTCAGAATAACAGGAGGGCATTTCTCCCTCTCCGCACCCTGTCCATGATTTTGCCGTTCCAATTATTGTTTAAATTGAATGCCAGATGTGACTTCATAGGTAAATAAAGGTTGAAGCATGTTATTTCTTTTTGATAATGGCACTGGTTTTGTTTTTGTTTTGCTTTTTTGCTGCTTGGTAGGCATTGATGGTCCAGCTGCTTTCCAAGATGATGTAAAGGAAATTGGGAGCCGGGTTCAGATCCTTACTGTTGGAGAAGCTGGTCAAGATGAGGATGATGGTGAGATAATAGCTTCCAGTCAGCAACAAGGCAAGCAGGATCTTAGAGTAACGATGCAGAAGAAAGGTAAGGTTTCAATGTACCCTGCTGATGTTCATGCCAATTTGTTCTGCTCTATATGATTCACCTAAACTCTGTTGTGAACCAAAGGCCAAATCATAGAAAGACAAAGAAAAAGATCTTCATAGCCATGATCTAGGCCAAAATATGACTTGACTTGATTTTTTTTAAAACTTTGGGGCTTCTTAACTGAGAGTTTTCATAAGAAAAGGCATAACCCTGTTAAAAATTACACATTTGGAACCCATAGTGACACTTTGTGGAAAAGAGCTACAGAAGAACACATCAGTAGATTATACTAGGTCTTGTGTAGGAGTACAGCTTAGCTGTGCATCCCTCCAACTCATAATGCCAGGGGATTATATACTGTCATAGAAAGGTAAAATGCATCAGTAGGGCTCAACTGACACTATAGGCCTTGAAAACATTTCTATCGGTAAGCAATTTTTCTAGGTTAATATTTAGGTGAGACTTTCAGTAACCAATGAGTTAGCCATATGGATACCTGGGAAGTGTGCAGTTCTTCTAAAACCACATCTCCTTATCTCCAGTTTTGTGTTATGGTTATAAGCAATGGCGAGGTGTTCCCAGAAAAAGTTTGTGCTACTAGTACTACTACTACTACTAGTAGTAGTTTTTAAAATTGATTTCTTAGTTAACTCTCCCCATGGATTGAGGCCTTTAACAACAACGATTAACAAATGCATGACATCAGTTAAAAACACATTAGTTAAAAACACACATCATTTCTTTTTTTAAAAAACCAGTAAAATATGGATATATTAAACAATCAATCCATACTTTAAAATTCACAATTTAAAAATGATCTGGATAGGCCTGCTGGAAGAGACTGGGCTTTAATGCTGTTTAAATTCAGATGGTGTATTTAGCTGTTGAACCTCTTCTATCAGGTTGTTCCATAGTCTGAGAGTGGCTGAGAAAAATGTCCCTTGGGTGACAGTTGCCAACCTGGTCCTGACTGGCTGGCATAAATATCTCCTAAAGAATCTGAGTGTACAGGTGGACTAAATGGAAGGAGGTGTTTCTGTAGGTAACCTGGACCCAAACCATGTAGGGCTTTAAAAGATAACTGACACTTTGTGTCTTGCCTGGAAACTAATTGGCAGCTATTGGAGTGATTGTAATATTGGTGTGATATGATCACTCCTGGATATCCCAGTAACCAGTCTGGCAATATTTCTTGGAATTGTTTGGCTTTGGCAGGTAATTCTGTTTAAGTTGTTCAGCGGTGGCAGGGATGTGTTGTGAACTTGTTTGCTCCTCAGGAAGCATCCAGGAGGTCTTATCTGGGTCCTGTAGGTAAGTGAAATGAGTAGGAAACACCAGTTAAATAAAGAAAAGCCAATTGTTTTATTTGGTACCCTTTATAAAGATATGCCACACCAGCCCCTAGGAAATGTTCTGCCATTTCAATTTCAATTTTCTTTTCTAGCAAATCTAGTCTAAAGAACTGTGCAATCATTCCCTTCATTTTAACCGCTTTTCCATTTTCAGATGCTATCATAACCATTAATGTCATTGAAAAGAATCAGCCTTTAATGGACCTTAAGCGGTCTCAATGGCATTGTACTGGTAGGCAGAAGCTGTATTTTAGTAATTCTGAGATGTCATGTGATCATGTATTTTGTGCAGAAGTGAAAAGAGTTACATCCTAAGAAGTTTAGGCTACCATCCTGTACACATTTTCCTGGGAAATAATCCCACTGAATTCTATGGGACTTATATTTTAGTGTGACATCTGCAGTAGTGTTCTATAAACACAAGGTTTTATGTTCTTCTATGTGTATTTGTGGACTAAAAAATGAGTGCTGCCTATATTGCTTCCCCCCCTCCATGTACCATTCAAGTGTGAAATGCAAGAGGTAACAGAAATGTATTTTAAACTATTTTAAATTAGTATTTTAAAATAGGATTGTTTGTTTAATATTTTTAAAGCATTAAACTTGTATAATAAGATGCCTTGGGACCTGTGCCAGGAGACAGGTGGAATATAAGTTTATTGAATGAATGACTAACTATTGTAGATTACATTTCCCATACCTACTTAACTATTTTGCCTGTTGGCATAATATTAAAGCAGTTCCCAGTTTCTATCTCTACCAAACAAAGAATGATGGATACAAGATATAATATAAGATACAATATTGCAAATGAGATGCTTATTAGATGTAAATAATTTGAATATGCAACAGTCTTGCTTTTTGTAAGTATGATGGATTTCCTTTAGGTATTTCGAGTAGCATGAATTTTGATGAAGAGGAGGATGAGGATGATGAAGACAGTTCAAGTTCCTCACAGTTGAATAGTAATACCCGACCAGGTTCTGCAACAAGCAAAAAATCAAACAAGGTGAGAAGTCAGATGTGATGCAACCAGAAAACATGTCTCAGAGATAATCTGGCTCATTTGTTTGAAACAATAGAAATTTTTATGCTTAGACCATCCCAGTAGGTTCTTTGTTTTTTAAATGAATTTTTTTTCCTGGAAAATGCAAATGTCCTGTTTTTTCCTTCTGCTGTTTCTCAGTTGCCCAATCAGCTTCACAGTTTGGAAGCAGCCCCTGACAGTGTGAACCAGTGCGGTGCAGTGGTTTGACCACTGGACTATAACTGGAGACCAGGATTCAGCATGGAAACCAATGGGGTGACTTTGGGCATGTCACACTCTAAGAGGAAGGCAATGGCAAAACACCACTGAACAAATCTTGCCAAGGAAAACCCATAAGTTGGAAAGGGCTTGAAGGCACACAACAAGAACATAATTGTAAGGCATCATTTCTTGCCTTACTCTTTTCACATGATTAAAAAGTATATCCTGAAACTCAACTGTGCCGTGAGAAATTTAGGAGAGCAATTTATGAGGCCATCAAATAGGAATGGAGGGAAGTGGTTTAAACAATATGAGGTTTCCTAGATTCCTGATTCCTACAGTATCAAACACTGAGGAGAATCAGGGGTGTAGCAGGCCAGGAATAGGGGTATTGTCCTCCTAAATGAGAATTCTGATCCTCAAATTTTCTGTCATTCCCTAAATTTCTAACATTGCAGAGAAGGAGGCTTTAAAACTCATTCATATTTACAAGCCTTATATTTGCTGAGTTCATACCCACTTGAGAACTTTCTCTGGCCTTTTTCTTTGGATGTCTACACTATATATCTAAATGCTCAACTAGTAGAATTCTTATTTTGGGAACAATATCCTTATTTTGTGCCCCCTGTAGCCACACCCCTGATGAGACTTAAAAATATTTAACAGATAACTGTTCCTGACATTCTAGTTTTTATTTCCCAGATAGATTGCTCCTGATCAAAAGCTGTTGCACCAACACACAACAACCCACCTTGTTGTCTGTTGCTGACTGACATCACTTACCCACAGTTTTATTGCAGCCTTCCTCCTCCATTGCCCGTGCATATGTCATCTGCCAACCTATGGGGAACCCATAAATTTCATAGGGTTTGCTTAGGAAAGGAATACTCAGAGGTGGTCTTGTCAGTTCCTTCCTCTGAAAGCCTTCAGCACCTGATATTTGTTGGTGGTCTCCCATCCCTGTACTAGCCATGGCATACTTTGCTTAGCTTTCCAAGATCAGATGGGATTTGGTAGCTTTAGAGTATTCTCCATTAAGCTGTATCAAATGATTCGGCCATAGTTACTGTGTTAAGGTGGAATGGAGCCAATGAGAAATAGCAAATAAACTGTTCTGCCTGACTGGCTGCCCTCAACAACAACAACAATTTCTTTCCTGCTTCTCCCTATGAATCAAGGGAACAACAACAGATTAAAATACAACACATAACATCAGTTAAAATACACAAACCAGATAAACACATAACATCAGTTTAAAAGAACATATAAATTCAGATGGTGTATTTAGCTGTTGAATTTCTTCTGCCAGGTTGTTCCAGAGTCTAGGGGGTGTCTGAGGAAAGGGTCCTTTGGGTAACAGTTGTAAACCTAGTCCTGATTGGCTGGCATGAATGTCCTCTAGAGGACTTGAGCATAGAGGTGGGTTATGTCGAAGGAGGAGAGCCCATTGGTAACCTGGGCCCAAACCATGTAGGGATTTAAAAACAATAAGCATCACTTTGTACTTTGCCTGGAAATTAATTGGCAGCCAGTGGAGTAATTTTAGTCTTGGTGTAATATGATCACTCCTAGATGTGCCACAAACCAATCTGGCTGTCACGTTTTGAACTAATTGAAGTTTCTGAACTTGGCACAGAGGTAGCCCAATGTACAGCACGTTGCAGAAGGCCAGGTCATTTTTAGTTCCTCAAACTCTAGGAAGGGGCACAGCAGGCATAGCAGCCAAAGCTGATAGTAAACACACCTGGTTCAGCTGTCTTTTGGAGAGATGGGTCCAGAAATACTTCCAGGCTGCAAATACAGTCTTTCAGGACTCATGCACATACTCTCAAATTCAGGTCAGGTTAGGACCCTTGACAGTAAGCATCTCAGTCTTGTTTGGATTCAACATCAGATTGTTTTTCCTCATCCGACCCATTGCCTCTTCTTGGCAATCATTCAGAGGATATACACTATCCTTAGCTGATGTTGCTTTTGCCGGCTTGGAGAAATATATTTGGGTGTCATCAGCATATTGATAGCACCCCACCTCAGGAGTAAGCAAGCACATGGCTGTTCTTTTACCATGCTGAAACCATACACAGCAGCAATATGGTGCATGATCTTTAATGGATATTCCCTTTTTCAAATTGTACTCCAGTACACGTGTCCCTCCTGTCCCACCCAAAGATGCACTGTTGACAGAGAGATGATCTGATCCAATAAAGCATGCCAGATCTACTCTGGTTTTCACTCAGGCTTCTGCTTACATTTACCATCAAAATGAACTGATCTGATTGTTTATGTTTCCAGTACATTCTCATTTTTCTCCCTCTTCTAGGAAACAGCCTCAGGGCCCAGCCCTTCAACTAATAACCTTGTGATAGATGTTGATGACCTGGAGGAGTTTGCTGTGAGGCCTGCTCCTCAGGGTGTTACTGTCAAATGCAGAATCACGAGAGACAAGAAGGGGATGGATCGCGGAATGTACCCTACATACTACCTCCACTTGGAAAGGGAGGATGGTAAAAAGGTCATAAGACACATTTTGCTGGTTGTATATGAAACAGCAGAGCAGAAATGGAGTTGCAGAAGTGGGGGAAAATTCTTAGGCTCATCTTTTGGATCCTCCATTCCCCAAACGCCTAACATATAAGAGTGTATGATAGTTAGTATAGTATGTTTAGCAGCCAGAAAGGCAAACATTTATATCAGCGTGCTTTCATCTAAATTCCTACACATTCAGCTTTCAGAAGAGAGAAAACTCAATGTAGTTTATTTATGGGGAGGATGTTTATAGGATTGCACAGTTAAAGAGCATTCTTCTCCATGTGTCATAAGGTCTACAGGATGAATAGTTGTCGGAAAGTGATCATCAAATGGCCTTGTATCATCATTTCTCATGCTGCTCTTGCACAAGTTTATTCTACTGAAGCATTTATGCACCAGTGTGGGGTAACATTTTGAGCACTGGACAAGGACACTGGGAGATCAGGGTTCAAATTTCTGCTCGGCCATGGCAACCCACTGTGTGACCTTCGGCAAGTCACACAATCACACAATCTCAGCCTCAGAGGAAGACAAAAGGCAATACCTCTTTGAACAAATCTTGTCAAGAAAACCCTGTGGGAGGTGTTCGCCTTAGGGTTGCCAGAAGTCAGAAATGACTTGAAGGCACACAACAACAACAACAATCTATTTTATTGTACTTCTCTTGTGCAAAAGTGTCCTAAAGCACACTTCTGTGGCAGCTGGTGGTGGCCACGGTCAGTGATGCTTTGAATCTGCACAGCCCTATTGACATGGCTCAAGGAGCCTTCCAAGGGGCTGAACCCTATTCCCAAAAGAGGCAGCAGCTAAGGTTACCATATTTTGAAAAGTAAAAAAGAGGACACACTTGCCAACTGACTACTGTCAGCCCTCTTTCTCCATGGATTCTGCATCCATTCAACCACCCACAGCTGGAAAATATTTACTGTATTTATTCTGGAGATATATACAGGTATATCTCCAAAAAGCAAATCTTAATTTTGCCATTTTATATAAGGGACACAATTTTACTATGCCATTGTATTTAATGGGACTAAAGCATGCACAGATTTTGGTATCTATACGGGATCCTGGAACCAAACCCCAGTGGATACCAAGGGCACACTGTAGTTCAAACCACCAACAGTTATGGTGACTCTTAACTTTCCCTCTACTGTAGAAGCTTTGATAATTACTAGTAGAAATGTTCCTAACCTTTATTGTATTTAAATAACAACAAGTTTGGCTTTCCTTTTCTCCTTCCTCACCTTTTCTGAGAGCTGCCTCACTCAATCCATGAAGCTTCCATGATCTATCATTCCTTCATGATCTCTCTCAGTAACTCACCTTCTCACTATGGGTTTGTCTCTCTTTCCCCTCCTTGCCTTGAGTCTCTTTCTCTCTGTGTCTCTCTTTCTTTGTGCACTCTGTCAAGCCAGACTGCATCCTTCTCCTAGTGCAGCTGCCAGTGGAGTCGGGGAGACAGTAATGAGGAGGCAGGAGTGATGAAGAAGTGAGCAGGAGGTGAAGTAGGAATGGACATTTTAAAAATCCCAGGACATTTCAAAAATCCACCCAGGCAGAAAAATTTAGCTCTGAGAAAGAGGACATGTTGGGAAAAGGAATGGAATGAGGAAGAGTCTCTTCAAAGTGCTGTCCTAACTAACAAATTAATGCTAAGATAATATGCAATACTGTGACTAATGAACATCACGTCCAGAGATCCATTTGTGCAGAAAGAAACTGTACAGTTTTCTTTTGATTCTGCTGATGTAGTTGTTTTTATGGGTTTCAGAAAGTTGTACTTTAAGTTATTATTTCATGGCCTGGAGGGAGTGAAAGGACAGGCCCAACGCCATCGGGCCCGGCCTCGATTAAGAAAAAGAGCCCTCCCTCCAGTCCATCTGCCTTGGTCCAGGCCTCAGAGGGAGAGAAGAATGCTGGACCTGATTCCCACCCCCCACCATTCCCTTCTCCTTTTGTGTCGTGTCTTTTAGATTGTAAACCTGAGGGCAGGGAACCGTCTGTTATCCCCTCTGTTGTAAGCCGCCCGGATTCCCAGTGATTGGGCGGCATATAAATAAATCCTATTATTATTATTATTATTATTATTATTATTATTATTATTATTAGCAACTGAATCCAGGACCTTTTTGTATGCAGAGCATGTGCTGTACACATGAGCTACAGCTCTTCTCCCATTATGAGTATTTTGACGATATACCAAAGATATGCAAACATATAATTAAATTTTAGGCTGTTTTATAAATTGTTACAGTTGCAGAGCCCCTTGTTGGGCTAATTTAAGACTGTGTGGCAAGTTAAGGATAAATAAACAAACATTGTGTGGTGCTTTTCATTAACAGCAATATGTGTAAATGTTGTTAATATGTGCCGTGCATAGTTACAGCTTGGCTTGGAATCCCTTGCTTTTCTCTGTGTTTTAGCAAACCTCATAGGTTTCTTACATCATATATGAGTTTTCATTGTACATGCAGACATCATATATGAAAATTCATATTTGAAGATGAATGAAAGTTTAGGGACACAAAGTAGTGTTTATTCCCCTCCCCCCCCCCAATGACTTCAGGTACTTTTATTTCCGTTCATTGAACTTTATCCTTAGCAGACATCATGCTTGGAGTCTTGCATTGATTAGCAGTTGTGTTCTTTACACTTCTGACTCAAACTGGCATCTATTTTTTCTTTACTTGAAGGAGACGGTTGAAACTCAAATTAAACATTTAACAGTGTTTCCTAGGTTTAATTATTTAAATCATAAATAATGAATTGATGTGAGTAGTTTCCTGTGCTGATTTTTAACTCCCCTGCCTTTTTTTGCTGTCGTTTGACCTTCTATATTTTTGCTGCTGCTGATAAGCCACAAGAAAATTAGATTCAGTTTTCTTTTTCTAATGGTTTTGTCAGATTTTCTCTAGAGTGTTTTTTGTTTTTTAAATGTTTAGGTATTTTTGTTAGCTGGAAGAAAGCGAAAGAAGAGCAAAACCTCAAATTACCTCATCTCCATTGACCCAACAGACTTGTCACGAGGCGGAGAGAGTTTCTTTGGAAAACTGAGGTAAATTGGAGAAAAAGTCTTCATGTTGATGCAGATGATTGAGTGATACCAATATGCTTTTAGTAATAGTTAAAAATTTACCAGAACTGACGTAAGAATTGAACAGTTGCTATTACTCCTCTTAATTCAGATTGATTACTGTTTTAATCCACTTTAATTATCCTTTTGTTTCTCTATGCCAGAATAATTAAAGTGGTACAAAATCACCAAAAGAGGAATCAAAAGGAGAATATCAGGGAGATATGAAAGCTAGTTTGATAGTGGATAGAACAGTGGACTTGGGTACAAACTCTCTCAGCCATGAAACTTGCTAGGGTCAGACTCACCAACCAGTTAGACTGCATTTAAAAAAGAAAAGCACAAGATAACAGAAAGTAATAATTCTCCTTTGTTTTATACTTCAACCGGATTTGGATATTGTGTCCCTTCTGGATCCCACATTTTAAAAAGGACGTTGTCACACTAGAGCATGTTTAGAAGAGGAATATGGCCAGAACTGGTTATACTTAGTCCTGTGGAGAAAAGAATAAGAGAAGGCATGACAGTGGTCTTCAGATAGTTGAACAGCTGTCAGCTGAGGAAAGCATAGACTTGCTTACCATTGCTCTAGAGAACCAAGGGGTGGGAATTGCAGGGAAGCCAGCATTTTTAAAATCTTTGAAGAAATTTCCCAGGGGGAAGAAATGTGCAATAGTGGACCATCCCCCACTGGAGATGTTTCAGCAAAGGCTGCATGGCTCTCTGTCAAGCAAACTGTTACTGCATCTCACATTATAGACTATGCATTGAGAAGGTTTTGGGTGATGATCTGCAAGATACTGCCCAACTCTCTGATGGGTAAAATTTGGCCCTCCAGATGTTGTTGGGACACACTCCCAGTATTCCTTTCCACTGCTTAAGGCTGTTGGGAGTTGTAGTCTATCCACATATTGTCAACCTTCTGTTCTATATCTCACTGGATGATTAAGTGTAAGAGTGAAAGAGGATGATCCCAATTTGCTCCTTGGAGAAGAGATAGTACACAAATGGAGTAAGTGAACATGTGTTCATTCTGGATCAATTAAACCAGAATAGCATGTTGATCCTCATAATTGGGTTCTCGTGAGATTGCATCTCGAGTATTTAATTGTATCTGAGATGTCATGAAAATTCTGTCAGAATTGTATAAGAAAGGCTAGCTCAGTCTGGCATTCCTTCTGTTATAGCCTTGCCTTCTAGAGGTGCATTTTGATCTGGGGTTATCAGATGGCTATACATTATATTGTTTTTAATCATCCCTGAGTGCTTGAGGCTTAGATAATGATAATGAATCAAGTCTCTCAGGCACTTTGTTTTTCTTCTCTTATAGATCAAACCTTATGGGGACAAAGTTTACAGTTTATGATAATGGAGTAAATCCAATGAAAACAACATTGAGTTTAGAAGCAAGTAATCTGCGGCAGGAGCTGGCTGCTATTTGCTATGTAAGTACCATTTGTAGGACAAGCAAAGAAACTTATTTCAATAAAATGAATGATAACCAGGCATATAAAGCTATATAAACCTTTCATCCAACTAATCATTGAGAAATAACTACTTCCCCATCTGCTACATTTGCTTTATTCCTAAATTTGGGTTGCACATGGTCCTTGTCTCATGTATTTGAAGTCTTGCCTTTGCCAGCAATGTGGGAAGGGAACCTGAGAGTGGAACTGCTTTTGCCTTCTCAAATGATGCTCTTAGGCTTCCTTTCTGACATAAACTAGCCACCAAAACCACCAACATTGCAAAAATTATTAGCTTAATTTATATCCTTCCTTTATCCCAAAACATAACCCAAGGTGGCTTACAATGTAAATTAAGAATAAAACACAACTAAAACCAAGATATAAATAAAACATTTTAAAACCACCAAATAGTCAATACTGTTCACATTAATTTAAAAATTGATTTAAAAGCATTTGAAAATATGTTTACAATATAAAGATCAGTTCAACACGACCCATTTTATAAAATTCTTCTGCACAATCAGTTAAAAGTGGAAGACTTGTTAAAATAAAAATGGTTTTACCAGCTGGTAAGGAGAGCAGAGAGGGTGCCATTGAGTCTCCCATGGGAGGGAAATCCATAGTCTGCAAGCAGTCACTGCTGCAAATGCTCTCCCGTGTGTCTTCACCAAGTGGTGGGGATGACAGAATGTACAAAGATCTTAAAACTTGGGCAGGTTTACATAGGAAAATGTGGTCATTCAGATAGTCTGGATTCAAACTGTATAAATAAGACAGTGCCCAGGAGCCATCTGCAGTTATGGGGACTCTTTATCTCAAGAAACTTTATCTTCTCCAACCTGTGTATCTAGAAGGGAGGAGCAGTGACATCCAGCCTAAAGGTTAACCCTCATGTTCATTTGATGGAGGAAATCCAGCCCTTAGTGGGTTATTTCCCATGCTCCAAAATCTGGAATGACAGAGGTAGCTGTTAGGAATTAGATGTGGTAATTAGGCATGTTTCTTCTACGTATATTACCCTGTCAAAATGGCTGCCTCTGAACTTATCATCCACGTTGACACGTCTTAGAATGATGGAATGTCTGTGTGAATCATAGCTTAATTAAAAAAAAAAACTCCTGTAAAACAAATTGGAAAATGGGACAAATGGAATTAGGACATTGTTGATGGGTTTGTCAGATGGGCAGAGCTAGCCTGATCTTCAGCATGTCTTCGCCTACCTGGTCTTCAATAGTTCTAAAAAAAGAAAGAGGCTTTAGTGTTTATACAGATTTATTTCTGCTCTAATGTGTTGCATGTAGAGTTGTCTTTGAAGCCATTCCAGAAACTCTTATTTCAAATCACAGTGTGCCAGATTGGTATTGCAGCCCTCCCCACATCAACATGTTATACCAGAGCTTAAAAAGCTTCATTAGCCACTAGTTTGCTTTTGTACCCAATTCATGATACTGGCTTAGGCCTAAACAGCCTGGGCTCTAGGTATTGTGAATGTCCACCTTCTCCCACATGAATCTGCCTACTTCTTAAGATCTTGTTTGGAGACCGTCTTCTGGCTGGCCAGTCAATTGTGGTGGATGACTCCAGGACTCTGCTGCTGTTGTTTTTACAGTGGTATCCAATGTGTGGCTTGCCTCCCAAATTGAATTTCACAGGCACCTTTTCACTTAGCACTTAGCAAAGTTTGAACCCTATTCTTAGGCTTTTACTGGGATCTTACAGCACTGATGCTTTGCTTTAAACTTTGAGTTAGCATTGCAACTACTTTTATTTTATTTCAGGTGCTTTTTTTCTTTAGTGTAAACTTAAATATTTAGGTTTTTTTGGGGGTTTTCGGGCTATGTGGCCATGTTCTAGAAGATTTTCCTCCTGATGTTTCACCAGCATCTGTGAGGAAAATCTTCTAGAACATGGCCACATAGCCGGAAAACCCCAAAAAAACCATGGGTGCCAGTCATGAAAGCTTTCGACTTCACATTAAATATTTAGTTTTCTTGTTTCTTAGCTGCCTTAAACTTTAGTATTAAACGTGAATCTAAATTTTTGAATATATAAGTAAAATTATGAGAAGAGAACAAAGTGAAACATCTGAAAAATACTTTAAAGTATCTTCATTATTTCTTTCATATATATCTTAATTTTATACCCATTTTTCCAATTTTATACTCATTTACCTGTGACTAAGCCTCACTGAAGTCAATTCTTTGTGATAAAATGTGCTGGATTTCATTAAGGGTACTGATACTGGTGTCTTGAATTGGGTGCAAATGATTAGTGATGCAAATCCTGATTAGTTAGTGATCATGTCCATAGACTGATTCTTTCCACAGGCAAATTAATTTTTCAATGATAGTGAAGGTTGTGATGACTCATCCAGTTATAGCACAGATGTTCTCAAGGTTTCTTTACCCTCAAATGATTCTTTTCCATTCAAGTCCTGGGTTTTCCTGGAGCAAATGCAACTCGCTAGAATGAGCATCTGATATACCAAATGCAAATGCTCAGATCTGCACACTGCATGCTCTTTGCTCATGCTGATCATGTGCTCCTTTGGCTGCATTTGGGTCAAGCTCACTGCTGATTCCACTGTGCTTCTGAGTCATCCCGCTAGGTTTGAATTGCATAAGCAAAGTCAAAGGTTGGCAGTTACTTCACAACTGATTGCCAGATGTACAAAAGAATGAGAGGATTGGCGAGAAACCCTAGTCAGCATTTAATTTGTAAATTGAGAAATGGCTGGCATGAAACGCCTCAGGCAGCTTGCTTCTGAATCATTTTCTCTACTTTGGAAACTATTACCCTTAATCCTAGACATATAGGACCCGGCCAAAGCTCTTCAGCAGTGCAAAGAAGTTTACTCCACACATGATCAAAGACACTTTTCTTTCTGCTAAGTCTTCCTTTGTACAAGGATTCCTATAATGACTGTCTCCAGATCAGTAGCAGAAAGTGAAAGAAAACCATGAAAGAAAACCCACAAAGGTTTCTTTCCTTGATGGATTCAAATACTGGTTGAATCTCCTTTGCCCAGAATTCCAAAATTTGAAAATTTCCAAAATTCAAAATTATCCACATGGATGGCTAAGACAGTGACATCTTTGCTTTCTGATTATTCAGTGTCCACAAACTTTGCTTCATGCACAAAATTATTAGAAATATTCTGCATAAAATTACTATCAGGCTATGCATATAAGGTATATACAAAACATAAATGAATTACAAGTTTAGGCTTGGTGCCATCTCTAAGATATCTCATTATGTGTATGCAAATATTGCAAAATCTGGGGGGGGGGAATCCAAAATTCGAGACAGTCCTGGTCCAAAGCATTTTAGGTAGGAGAGATTCAACCTGTATTTCCTTCCCCTCAAGATGTGCAAGCCAGTGAGACTATTTTTTTAAAAAAGTGTTTTTTTAAAAAAAAAACATGATTTATTTCAGAAAATATTTGCTTTTAAAGTTTTTTTCTTAAAAAAACCACCACATTTTACAGTTCAGTATTTAAAGTGTGGGCTTTTGCAAATATCCTTATAGAGGGTATAAGTGTGGAAAATATTTTTTCGCAGTTGGTCCTTTGCAGCAAAATTCAGGAACCAGTTGCTATCTTGTAAGAAAGGCTGGAAGGCCACATGATTTCCTCTAATAAAACATTTTTGTCAGAAAATGTATATGTTGGCAATTTTTCAGACGGTATCAGCTCCCTAAACATTTACCTAGCATGCATAAACCTAAATCTGGTTGTAAGTCTCAATTAGAGTAAGACCTATTAAATCAAAGCGACTTACACAAATCTTAACCCACCAAGTTCCCATTGATTTAGTGGGTATTCTCTCATTGGGATTAAAAACTAGATTTAGAACATATTTATAAAATCCTATGTTTACACTCTCATGGTATTTTCAGAGACTGATTACTTAATTAAGAGCATGTTTGGGTTCCTTACAGTTTGCTGTCCCATAGGAATGGTGCTGAGCAATTTAATACATCTTCAGCTTCACCTAATGGTCACAGTCAGAACTGCAAGTGAAGAAGAGAGATTCCAGCATGTTAGTCAGCTAGCTGCTAGGAGGAGAAACCAACTCGTGTCATTCTTTTGACCATTTCCATGTAATTTAGTTTAGATAAAACAGTGCTAGGGAGCTCATTTTGTAATTAACAAGCTGGGCTACAGCATGGCAGGCATTTATGTGCCTAAGAACCTTTTAGTTAATTTCTGTTGTATAACCAGAGAACATTTGTTTGGAAAGATTGCCACCCAAAGGGAAAAATGTGTGGTACTCAAATAGCCTCTCTTATTTGTTTATAAACAGGAGACAAATGTTTTGGGCTTCAAAGGTCCTCGCAAAATGAGCGTCATCATTCCAGGCATGAATATGGACCATGAGAGAGTTTCCATCAGACCACGCAATGTAAGGCATTCTCTTCACTTAAAGTCAACAAACCAAGTCTACTCCAGTGATAACAACAGATGTTTAAGGGGAATTTTGGTGATCCAAGGATTAACTTGGAAATTAATGTAAATTCAAGCAAAGTGAATGTGACAAACATTTGGATATTTCAAATCATTTCCTCACAATGGCCAGTTTGCAAAACTTTGTATTGGATATTGAACTTGGCATGACCTTTCTTTTTGTTGTGTGCCTTCAAGTCATTTCTGACTATGGCAACTCTAAGACAAGATTTACTCAGAGGTTTGCCATTGCCTTCTTCTGAGGCTGAGAGTCTATGAGTTGCCCAAGGCCATGCACTGAGTTTTCATGGCTGAGCAGAGATTCAGACACTGGCCTCCTGAAGTCCTAGTCCAACATACTATTACACCATGCAAACTCATCCACCCCAAAATACAGTGTGCTAAAAAAAAAACCCACCATCATATAGCAGAGAAAACAGCCAGTGGTAGTATTAGAGAGCCAGCCTGGTATAGTGGTTTGAGCATTGGACTAGGTCTGTGAAGACCAGGGTTTGAACCCCCGCTCAGTCATGAAATCCCCCTTGGGCATGTCACATTCTCTTAGCCACAGACAAAAGCAAAGGCAATCCCCTCTGAACAAATTTCTTGACAAGAAAAACCCAAGATAGTTTAACATTAGTGTTGCCATAAACTGGAAACAACATGAAGGTACAAAACAACAATTGTATTTGAAATGCCTAGATACATTTTCAAGTGTTAATTCTTTGCCCAAAAGATAATAGGGTTGGTGCCAGTCCCTTCTTGGCAAAAACAAAGATGTTTATTAAAAGCTTTAGTTGATAATGGTGAATTTGAGATGTTGCATTTTAAGAGGGCTTTTTATATCCTAAAGGCATGAGGTGGGGAAAATTCTCATGTTAAATAAACAATGTGTAGAAAATAGCCTTATACTGTTGTCTTTTTCTGTTGTACAGGAACATGAAACACTTCTCTCAAGGTGGCAGAATAAAAACACTGAGAGTGTCATTGAGCTGCACAACAAAACACCTGTCTGGAATGATGACACTCAGTCTTATGTTTTAAATTTTCATGGTCGTGTCACACAAGCCTCAGTGAAAAACTTCCAGATCATTCATGATAATGATCGTAAGTATGACTTCTCTATCTAAATTGGGGAAAAATATTGCTCATTAGACTACAAAAAAGCTGCCGAAAAGCAACATGTAGAAAAACAATTCACATTTAGTACAAACATATGTACCAATGTTAAGTGGACATAATAAGTAAGTCCCCAAGTCCCCTTGTCAAATTACCACATGCTGTTAACATATGGAGGAAAAATGAATGTGAACACTTCTTGGAGACTGGTCTTTGCCCCTCTCTCTGCCACATACTTTCCTTGTACAATTGGCTCTCCTGTCCATAGATTCTTAATCCACGGATTCAACCATCCACAGATTGAAAATATTAAAAAATATATGAATTCCAAAAAGAAAATTTTCATTTTGGCATTTTATATAAGGGACACCATTTTACTACACTATTGTATTTAATATGTTTTGAGCATCCATGGATTTTGATATCCATAGGGGGTCCTAGAACCAAATCCCAGGACACCAAGGGCCCACTGTATTTTGATGCATTTGTAGAATCTTCGGCAAATTCTTAGGCTATGGAAGCCTTTCCCAACTTTGAGTTTCTAGAGGCTGGATTACATCTACTATCATCCCAGTCACTTGACCTAACTGGGGATGCTGGGGGTTGAAGTACAGCCACACCTGAGGACCTCCAGTTGGGAAGGTGCAAAGAGTCAAGATAGACATAAAGTAGAAGTTGATAAGGTAAGACATTAATAACTGGTTCTTACAAACAGCGAGTATTGTGATTTAATAATGACGCTTAGATGTTATCACCCAATGGTATCTGAGACTGCCAGAAATTTACTGAGAAGTACATCATTTCTGGTGGGATACACACTCGTTTCTTTTCTTCAGTTGTTGATTTGTCTAGCCAAACAAATTCTGCAGGCTGGAACAGAAATAGTGGATGAGTTATCCTGTGAAGTCTTTCCCGAATTCAGGACATGGACAGACTATGCACCCCTTAATGTGTCTCACAGGATATCAGAATATTCACTAGGGAAGAGCTAGAGAAATATTCGCCTCCCCAGTAATGTTGCCACTGTAATCTCTCTTTGCTATAAGGTCTAACTTACAGATGTTTATTTGGAATGAAGATGAATAATGTCTCAGTAAAGTGTGTTGGCAGGGATTCCAGCAGGCAGCATGTTGGGAAGATGAGGCAGGGTTAAAAGGGTGATTTGCCTAGCCTCTTCCTGATTCCTGCAGCTGTCTTCCGCTGCTCTTTTCTTCCTTTCTGTATCTATGTATCCTTTTGCTCTTTCTGTATCCTGTCTCTGCCCTTTATGAGGACATCTGTGCTGTGCCCAGAGGTGCCAGATAATTCACAGCTGGGCATTAGCTCAATTAGATCCTTTTCAGCACTGAGGGGAAAAAAATCCTGGCTTAAATTTCAGCTAATTGAGGGAAGGAGAAAGGCCTTCCCACATCCTCTTTTAAAAATAATGATCCTGTTAAAAAACAACAACATGATTTTGTTAGTGCCATACAAACAGAACTCATGTATGTCAAGTTCTTTTGACATATTTTCTACATGTCTTTGGTTTCTTTCAGCTGACTATATAGTGATGCAGTTTGGCCGTGTGGCTGAGGATATTTTCACCATGGACTACAACTATCCAATGTGTGCACTTCAAGCTTTTGCTATTGCCCTGTCTAGTTTTGACAGCAAGCTGGCTTGTGAATGAATAAGCTAAATCCAGGCCTCTCTACAGCCAAAACCATGTGCCACCGGAAGAAGAAAACAAACATTCCACATTTTTCTCTGGTGTTAGTGGTTTCATACTGTCATGGGGCAGGTAAATTTTCTTTTGCAAAGGACCAACCCTTTCGCTGGAGAGAAAATATTTTAAAATTCAGGACTTTCAAGAAATATCTCCCTCCCTACACACACCCATTCTCTATTTTTCTGGAAGTGGCAGCAGAAATGTGTAAATAGAAGTCCTATCTATTGTTCTCAGTTATTTTATGAAGATGTGTCATGATGTACTATATCATGGCTGAAGTAAAATCACCACTGAGAGTGGTGTGTCTTTTTCTCCCTAAATCCACGAAAGCTACTACAACGCAAATCTGGTTTTGGATTTAAGAAGTATTCAGAGGCAGTAAGGGTATCTCAAAATGGCATTAAATACCATGAGAACTGCACATCATCCACCTTAGAAACAAGACCACAAGAAAGCTGCACTTTTTAAAAACAAAAAGAAAAACAGATAAAGGTAGCATTTAAGACTGCACTTCATTTGGGATATTATTTATGTGGGCAGGACCTGGTGGATCTTTTATTCTGGCTGAGGATGGAGGGGGGAGAAGTGGGAAGCACAAATTAAATATTGCACAAGTCACTTGTATTCCAAGGTGTCATAAAATGCATTTTCATTTCAGTCTCACTTATAAAAGCAAATTCACTGATATTTTATAAAGGGTGGTGGTGAATACCTCAACATTGCCATATGAATGCTAGTAATATATGTTGCACTACAATAGTAATTCAAAACTGGGATAATTCTTTTTGTCAGAAAGAGTGCATGTGCTTTACCTGATGTCTCATGCTCCATCTATGACATGTTCTGGTAAGACTCTGGAGCATCACAGTTGGGAAAGACTTCTGCCTATGACCCTGGAGAACTCCTGCCCCTCAAGACAGACCAGAGGGTTGAGGTCTGACTTGATATAAGGCAGCTTCATAGGCTGTAATGATTTTAAGTAATTGTAGTTTCACTATTCAGATGAAGACTTCTTCATACACCTGCCTCTTTAAGGCAGTCATGTAGACGATTCTGGAACTATTATAAAATGTCCTTACCATTTTGACTTGTTCCTTTCCATATACAATATGAGTTTTTGTTATTTTCCATAGAAAGATCTATTGGATGCATATTGATGTGAGTATGAAAGTGCCAGTGACTGAGCAGAGCTTGGAAAAGTTACTTTTCTGAGCTCAGAAACTGGGCTGGAGCCTGTTTTTTCCACCTAGATGTTAGGCCCTTATCACACAGAGGGTTTTGCAGCTCTGATCCAGAGCCACTGCGGGTCTAACCTTGCGAATTCATGTTAAAACATGATGTATTATCTCACATGATTGCTTTCTATGGGGGATTGTTCCGAGGTGGATCCACAGTCAATCCAAAGTGACTCCTGATTTTTGTGAATTCAGTAACAAGCAAATTCACAAAAATTGTTTCCAAGCTCACTTCGATTTCAAAATGAATTGGTCTGGTCTGGAATGCAACTTTGCTTCCGTCCTAGTACACCCCTCCAAACCTCCAAGGTCCTACATTTCCCATGATGCTGTGCTGCAATTTTGTTTCCAGTGCTCCTTCAAGAATGGAGGGCACATTTGGGTGTAGCTGACAGGGATGAAGGGAATGAAACAGGAGGCTGGGGGGAGAGATGGGAACAATGGAGGGGGCCATCGGAGGCTGGGGGGAGCAACAAACTCCAACTACCAGAATTCCATAGCTCTGAGCCAGGACAGTTAAAGTGGAGTCAAACCGAATTATTTCCCCAGTGCGGATGCAACCTAAGAAAAGGCAACTGTTACAAAGGGAAGGAGAGTGGATTGGATTCAGGGAGGTGGTACTTTAGGGAGCATGGAGAATAAGGGAAAACGGATCATTTCTGCAATCCTCCAATTTACTTCCAAGTAAACCTGCAGCTTCTACACTGACTATTTTGCAGTGAAAGAAATATTATTATTATTGTTGTTGTTGTTGTTGTTGTTGTTGAAATATCATTATTAATAAAATGTCTTTCACTGCATAATAATAATAATAATAATAATAATAATAATAATAATAATAATAATTTTGCCAGTGATACATTTGGATGAAGCAGAGGACATTTAGAGATAGGTGACATTCCCTATCATTCATGTGAGGCTAGCATTCACCTGAAACTGGAACCAGGAAGTGGCCCCCTTCTTCACCCTGGAAGTGCAAAGGTTCACGATGCGTTCAGAGCCCCACTGAGCATGTGCAAGGGTCGCAATTCAAATCGTTGAATCCGCGTGGTATGTACCGGTGTGATAATTTAATGTGCATTCGTTCCGCTTTGACTCATGAATCACCATAATTTCGTTCTTCGTGTGTGATAATTCATCACATTAATTGCCTTGGATTCTAATTGACTCTGCTTTCCCTTCACTTTGGATTGGCTCTGGATTGGAGTTCCAGTCTCATGTGTGATAAGGGCCTTAGAGGGAGCATGTGAAAACATCCAGACTAATTTGAAAATTGTTTTCTATTAATATCTATAATATTACCCTTTTTGTTTATGGATCAAAATATTTCAGGATACAGCATATACCATTCTCTTGGATATTTTTACAGCTCAAAATACTAGCGATTGATTCATAATTCTGTTCTTAAAGAAGAATGACTACTTTAGCTCTGATTGTAGGTTAGTTGCACACAATAAGGTATTATAGGAAATACACTGTACAAAAAAGACAAGGGGGCAGAGGTCTTGATGTTGTATGAGGATGTACTTTCCTGGCCACATCAGGTTGAATGTGAATACCTCTGACCAAGCTTTAGGAAGGCTATCAATATTGCTTTGAGTGGCTTTTGTGCATGAGTAAATGTAGACATGCATCCAGTTCTGCAGATACACAATCAGTTCTATGCATCTGAATCAGTTTATGCCAATGTAGGAATGCTGATGGTGGATCTTTGAATCTGCCGTTTAATATACTCAAACTGGCATTCCTGTTGTACAGTCAGATCAGCACTAAGTAGATAATTTATTATTTCTTTTTTTAAAAACAAAAATTCTGAACTTTCAACTTTTTACTGTCAGCTAAGTTGAAACACATGACAAAGAAGCAGTGACCGTATCACTATCTGTGGAAAGATCTAAATAAGTACACCTCACCCAGCAAACTTCTGATATTGATACGAGGTCAGAAGATAAAGTGCAAGAAAGTGGCTGCTGCATTTTGGCAGGTTAGGAGAAGAAAGAGGCAATAAGTCAGAGACCTATGGGACTCCACATTATGGATTAGTGAGGGCCAGTGCCAGAAAGTTGCAGGTCGTCCCTTTCTTAACAGTGCATAACATGGGATGAAATTAGCACAATTCTTAAGAGGCTTATTGAGCATTAGACTTACATGTAGAATTAGACTGCAGTGCTGTGCATGCATATTTGAAAGTAAGCCATATAGGTGTCACTGGTGCTTACTTTTGAAAGGCATATATAGGAACTGTACTTTTATTTAGACTCATTTTAGCAAAAGTACTTCCTAATAAGGGTACATGGGCATGCAACTTCAGAACACTATCATTAGTTGAAAAGAGTACTCATCGTGATAGGAATCTGTAGCTTACTTTTAACAATACATTTCTATTACCAGATAGAAATGTATCTGGTTGGATTCAGATTTAGTGATACTTAGAATACACCCGTTGGAATCAATGAGACCTAATTTAGTAGGGACTAATTAAAGTTCCATTGATTTCAGTGAAATCTATTCTATGTTATGGTTACATATTTGTCTGTGCTGTTATACAGTAAAATAATGAGATCCAATCTTCCTAGCTTACAATTTCCCCTGTAGTCAGAAAGGGCTGGCTTATGATGACAGGACAGTTAATGCTCCTCTGGACTATGTAATTTCATGGAATCAGATAGATCAGTTATGTGCATTTGCCCTCTGGGTGTTCCACAAATGTTGGGAAATTTCGGTGGACAAGTCTGTGTTTGTATTGTAGCTTTTAAAAATGTCCTTCCTTCATAGAAGAATTATGAGCACTCTCAGTGGAACCACCCCCCAAAAGAGCAATGCTTTTTGATGTGAGGAATAGAAACCCTCTAGATTTTGGTGGGAGTTGTTCATCCCGTCAGCCATGCCACCCAAAATGTTCCAAATAATGCCAGTAATTCTATATATGCATTCTATATACACAAGGTTCTCTGTATTCAGATCTTCTGTTATAGTGAAAAAGAAGAGGAGGGGAAACCCCCTTTTTGGAAAGATTACCATTACACCATGTTCCTTTTGTTCTTCACTACAGCCATTAGCAGATTTGGCTTTCTAGTGAAGTGGGTTGAGGGAATGGAGTGTGAGTGACGGCAGGTCACCCCACCCCACCCAACCAAGAGGAGGCCCCTTTTCCTCTGGCCACTTTCCAGCCTTGATGGTCACTGTCTGGCTGCAGCCAAAGCCAGGTGGAGTATATTTGAAGCCTACCTCTCCTGTCATTCTGGAGGCCTCCCTTGGCTGCTTTCCAAAGCAGGGTATTGTGGGGGCTAACTTTGAAGGACAGTGCTATTTCCCAGCTTCAGCATGGCTTGCAGAAGAGAAACTGAAGGGTCATAGCTGTTCAGAGTCCCCCAGGTGCCTCTGTGCCTTGCCAAGGGGTTCTTTGGCAGCACGGCCAGTTTCCGTTGCCTCACTGTAAGGAAGGACTAAGCAGAGGGAGATGGCTGAGGGGAGAAGTAGGGGTCCTGGATCTTTCTGCCTGAGGCTGCAGGACATCTGGCAAGAAAATATATTTTAGCACCAAACAGCTCCAGATTTTAACTTAAGGGTGAATTTCAGGACCATGACACTGTTTGGGGTGAAGAGAAGGCTCTGTCACTACCCTGACTGAAAACGAAAATAATTTCCAAATGCTAATTTAGGTGGCTCTCCTACATCCCCACTTGTTACTTTGGTCCTTGAAATAATTTAAACTGAACCTCAGCCTCAAGCCTAGTAGTTGGGTGTCCTAAAGAGGTGTGTTGTTTCAAATAATAACATGACAGTACTTTGAAGAAGGAACTGTTTTTCATCTTTGTAAGA
Source organism: Sceloporus undulatus (assembly GCF_019175285.1). NCBI lineage: Eukaryota > Metazoa > Chordata > Lepidosauria > Squamata > Phrynosomatidae > Sceloporus > Sceloporus undulatus. The sequence continues at coordinate 275,886,708 of NC_056522.1, forward strand.
ATCTCTGTGTCATGTGAAATCGAAGGCTTTCATGGCTGGCATCCATGGTTTTTTCTGGGATTTTTGGGCTATGTGGCCATGTTCTAGAAGATTTTCTTCCTGACATTTCTCCAGCATTCCCTGAAGATGCCAGCCCAGATGCTGGTGAAACGTCAGGAAGAAAATATTCTAGAACATGGCCACATAGCCTGAAAAACCCACAAAAAACGAATCTCTGTGTTAAGTCACACCTGGCCTTGAGCAAACCTTGAAAAAGGCAAATGTGCAGGAGAATAGAAAGAGAATGAAAAGGGAATGTAATAGAAGATTGTAAAAGTATGCAAAGTATGAAGGAAATTGTAATGATGATTTCCCCCCCTTACATCAGATTATAGTACATGACATCAGCCAACAGATTAAAAGTAAATTCAAGATAGACAAAGAAAACAACCAAACATTTCTTCACATGGTGTGGAGCTAATATATGGAAATCATTATCACAGGATGGAGCAATGATATATCCTTTAAAAATGAAAAAAAAATGACCAAACATTTTCAGAGATTGGAAAAGTTACTTTTCTGGAATAGAACTTCCCCCATGCTGACTAAGGGGTTCTGAGAGTTTGTAGTCCAATAAATAAATAAATACCTTTTCATATTCTACTGTTGTGGAAGGTATACCTATCAGCAAATATTAGTGCATGTTTAATAGTGGTGCACCGGTGCAGATGCAGTATATCACTGACTATGCTACCTGCTTGGTAAAGTGGCATAGCTGTGGGAAAGGGCTTTTGCCTCCATGCCAGGCTTGTGGAATCTGGTTGGTACAAAGAGAAAGGACATGGTGGTGTTAGATGGATCTTTAGTCTGAGTCAGCAGGGTTTCCTGTGTTATCAGGCATATACATGATGGCATTTTCTAAGTGCACCCTCTAAGTGCACTTAAAGAAAAGCAAGCTTCCCCACATCCAATCCTACCTATTGGATACTTACTGTTGGATACTTAAGTTCTCAAGGAGAGGAACTCAAGCTTTCCAGGAAGGCTTACTTTGACCCTAGGTCTATAGTATCTGGTTCTAGTTCTTCACTAGATGAGGAAAAACACTCTGCATGTGCTCAAGGCCGGGAACTCATATTATTTCACATAGTGGGCTTTAAGCCCATTGGCATTTGAATCAGGTGGTGAGACTGAAACCTAGTTTAAAATAAGCCACTAACTCCATTCCATCTGCCATAGCATACTTAAATGTCATCATGTTTGTGCACAAGAGTAGGATTTTGTAAACACACACACACACACACTACTTATTTTTAATATTTACTAATTGCTTGTCTAATAAAAGCCCCTAAGGCAGTGCCACAATAAAACTCAGCAATCACATCAGCATGAATGTGCTATCTAATGGAAGCATAGCGTCTTCCCAGTTTTTTTTAACAGTTGTATGTGAACATTGAAAAAAATGCCATGTATGCATCCTATTGGTCATAAGTGCACCCTCTTGAAAAATGTGAGAACTATATGCCACAAACTAGAAACAGGTGTGCATTACTTGCACAGCAAATTGAGTGTGTGAAAAAGAACACTGAATATCCAACCACCTTTCCAAGAGCAGGCACCATGCATACAGAAGTCACCAAATAAACCCTGGTGGTACAAAATCTCTCATCTATAATTCCATATGAAATGGAAACATGCATTCAAATGATCTGACAAAGATTTTTTGAATTCCAGAATACTGAAGTAGGCACTATGCACTTGTCCAGTTCTCATTTTTACTTCAGTGGAATTGTATTTTTCTCCCCATGGTGTTGGCTTCCTGTGCACTAGAAAATGGAAGTTATGTTTCTAAAATTGGGGATAATTTAATGTTGAAAAATGTATAATGGTGTCACTGCACAGATAGTGTTTTCAAAGTTTTAAATGTCTCTAGCAAGAGGAGCTTGGAAAATAAAGCATATAACAGTATAGTTTCCTTTTGCTGCATGTGCCAGACAGTATGTGTGAATGTGCATAAGTAAGTAAGGACATCTGTTGTTTGAGGTCTCATTGGCATTCCTGACAGAGGTTACTGAGCAGTAATTTCAGGGATTCAAGAAGATGCCACATTATTTTCAATTACGATTTCCCAACCTCAATTCCATTGGCTCTTTCCATGGACAAATATTGCCTGTGTAGAACTATGAAAAATAAAGGTGGTGCTATCTTGAGGACTATCAAGACCATGCCTATATGGGAGATTGTTAGGCAGTGATGTAACAAGTAGTGTCTGTGAAGGAGGTATCCTTCTCTCCCCATACTCTTCCTAATAGGCTGCAATTGCACTGCAAAAATAATCATTTACACCACTTTAACTGTCATGGCTCTGTGCTGTGGAATTCTGAGAACTAGTTTTATGAGACTAGTTTTCTGTCAGAAAACTCGGGTGCCACAACAAACTACAAATCTAAGAATCCCATATCATTGAGCCATGACAGTTAAAATGGCATCAAACTAGATTATTTCTGCAGTGTGGATGCAGTCATACAGTGCTTACCCCCTCCATGCAAACCCTGCAAAGGACTAAAAGCTATGCTTTCCATATTGTATAGATAAACTATACAGAGATGAACTGTATACAGGTGTACCCAGAGAGCAGAAAAATTGTTACCAATGCTTCTGTATTTTCTCTAGTCACTGCCCTTTTAAAAAATAAATAAATCTTTGCATAGTTTTCTTTGCTGTGGTGGTGTTACTCCAGTAGCAGAAATATCAAGGTAATTGTTGTGTAAATGTCAGGAGAGGAAAAGTTTAGTGTGGGCATAGCCATGTCACTTGTGCTGAATGAAAATGAAAATGAAAAACAAATAAATGAAAGCCAGCTTATAAAACACTCCAGAAATTATATTTATTTTTATTCCTTTTGCATTTCTCCCAGAGTTAGCATGAATGAAGTTTAGCCTAAAACTTCATGCATATTCTTTGACTTAAATCTTGAAACTGTCACCCTTAAAATGCATACTCATGGTCAAGCCCAACTGAGCACAATTTTATTAAAACTGGAGTGTATTCATAGGATTGCATTGCTAGTGTAGTTTGGTTTTCTTGTACAGAACTGCCCTTAAGATTAATGAGGTATGGCTCATTTCAGCAGCCTCGAAAGACAAGGCACCAAGTGGTACTTAGCACAAGTGTCTATGGTGTCCAAGATACCTCATTATGTATGTATTCTGAAATCCAAAACACTTCTGGTTCCAAGCATTTTGGATAAGGAAGACTGCACCTGTAGTAATATTTGAAGCAAAGGCCTGTTACAGACTGCCAAAATAAAGCTGCTTCGGGTCTATTTGGAGGTATGCTATTTAAATGATGCATGGGTCCTAAGAGTCCGGAGGTTGCGCCAAAGCCACACTCCATTCCTAAGCACTCGAGTCCAGCTTTGGTGCAGCTTCCGGATTCTTAGGATGCATGCATCATTTAAACAGCATACCTCCAAAGAGAACCGAAGCAGGTTTATTTTGGCAGTCTGTAACAGGCCAAAGATCCCTTTACATGGACATCCTATGGTGTCTGGAGTGCCATAGGTTTGCTACTCCTGGACTAGAGTATGGTTTGGAATGAGCTCTTTCACTCCTATATTTGTGTCTTTCTTGTTGTAAATCATTTATTTGGGATTTCACTGATCCACAAAATAAGAGCACTGATTACATTAACACTTTTCTTAAAAATAAAGACAGGTACCAGAAACAAAAAGTTTATCTATGTAAAGGGCTTAAACTAGATTAACTTTTTCTGCCCCCTTTCTTCTGCAAGAGGAGCTAGGTATACTGTAGTTTTCAGATTATGTTTCAGAGAATTCAGGTTGCTTGATAGTCAGTCAGTGAGGAAGTCAGTAATGATGGTCAAGCTTTCTGTAAGAAATCTTGGTCACTAGTAGCAAACATTGCCTGCAATGAAGTGTCATTGTTCATTTTGGCTGTTTTTGTTGCTGTCACAGCCATCTGATGTGATGCTGAGGCTCTAAAAAGCTTAGATAGTATACCTTATGACTGGCCTGTGCCTCCAAAAATGTGTCGCAGAGTCCTCTGCAACATATAGGGCATTTGTGGCCAATGTGCAAGAGTTCCCCAGCAGAAACGTCTATGCAGAAAAGGTTTCCTGAACATAACAAAGTTTGAAAAAACACCACTACGAGAGAATCTCAGCACCCTACCAAACAGTGATTCCCAGGAAACTATGAAGCTATGTGTGATAGGAAACAAACCTGTTTATAGCATACACATACCCTGTATTTTGTACTTTGATGTATACTATTTTACTGTATTAAGATGTATCCTAGTTCTCCTGCATCCCACTACAGTCAGCCCTCCACATTTGTGGGGGTTTGGGGTGCAGGATCCCCCACCCCCCCAAATAGGAGAAAAAATCTCTAGGTTCCTCAAACCTTAACTCACTTGATATTTCTATCTCTATGGGCTAAGGAACCTAAGCGAAGCACTGCTTCTGTCCTACTGTCGAGGGGCATGCTGCGCCTTGTAATCTTGTATATGACAAGACAGGAGGAAAGTGGCCACGGCCAGATGACCAGAGCTGGGTGAGGCTCCAGGGGTGGAAGGGTAAGCAGGGATATTCTGTGTTATTTTATGCATTTATGACTTCCTAAACTTTCTTTTAGTTTTCTTTACTTTTTCTAGTCTATGCATGTCATCGGTGATTTTCCGCAGTAGGTTGCAAAACTCCAAAAAAGTTCCCATTTAATTATTGATAGCAAACTTACAAATAATCATATCCATGAAAGATAAACCCGCAAAAGTTGAGGATCGACTGTACATACTTTGGCCATTGACTTAATGTGCCTTATTCATGAGACACTTCATTAGTGATAGTCATTTAGCTTTTACTGAAACGGGGGTGAGGACGCACATCAACAAAGAAGCAAATCACTTATCTCCAGTTTTGAATACTGACTCTCTTCAAACCTACACAGCTGTTGAATCTCTAAAGAGGATCTTGAAAGAATAAAGAATTATTTAAGATCAGGTTTGTTTATATTTTGAGAAATATACAGTTTGGATAAGTAGTTTTCCTGCCCATTGAAAGCATAGGCTTTTGGCATGAAATTTAAATCCTATGCCTTTTCCAAGTAACATTTGAAACTTCCATAAAATGACAGCTGTACAAAGTGCGTATGTTTTAGCTATGCACTTCGTAGGTATAATAGAAAAAGAAATCCTGCCAGATGAAAAACAAACCTTAAAAGCTGTTCCATGCCAATATACTGTGGACAAAATGTACCATATTACACAAGAGTGCATTTCCCCTAAAATAACTTCCAGAGAGCTTGTATTCAAAACAACAAGCCTTGAGGCTGTACAACAATATGCAATATGTACAACCATCTTAGGTGATGTTAGATTTCTATTAAATGAAATATAAATGTTTTGAGAGCCAGATCCATCTATTTTAAAATGCATTTCTATATCAAGTCAACTCTAAATCCTGTTACACTAAGGACTGATTTCTGATTTTATTAATAAGGAGGCAGCTGATTTATTTTTTCAGTTAAGCTCTGTTGCTTAAGCAAAACTGCACCATCTGAAGTGCAACTGGGGAGAATCATGTGTGAATGTTCTCAACTCTTTAAAAAATAGTTGCTAAAACTTCGCTAGGCCCTTTCACTTAATGATTAGTTTTTTGATATGTACAGATATTTTAAAATGGTAATAGATTGCATCAGTTATCTTGCCCTTGCCCTTCTCCTCCTGTCTGAAGTAAGTTGCAACCAGGAACAGTCTTGTCTCATCACTTTCTGTCTGTATAGACTATTTTTTCACTGGTTGGCACACTTATTTGTCCATGGTGGCTGCTCACAAGCAGGTTGCCTAAATGTAAGTCCCAGCTGCCAAGCACTGGATTTCTCTGCATAAATGAAAAGTAGGATTTTAATGCATAAAAAAGCTAGTAAAAGCATGTCCATATTTTAATGCATTGCTCACTTTCATTATTGTCCAAACATTATTGTTTTGGTGTTTCCTGCAAACCTCCCCACACCGCAAATGCTCAGGGCACATTTGATTGTCAGGAAGATTGTGTGTGGTCAACCCTACAAATCAGTGCTGGTTAATGAACAGAACTATAGAAAATATTACAAAAAGAAAAGAAAAGGTAATTGTCAAAACAAACAAGGATGTCAAGGAGCCCTGGTGGCGCAGTGGTTAAATGCCTGTACTGCAGCCATTCACTCGAAACCACAAGGTTGTGAGTTCAAGACCAGCAAAAGGGCCCAAGCTCGACTCAGGCTTGCATCCTTCCGAGGTCGCTAAAATGAGAACCCAGACTGTTGGGGGCAAATTAGCTTACTTGCTAATTAGCTTACTTGCTGTTCACCGCTATGATCTTTGGAATAGCTGTATATAAATAAAACAAATTAAATTAAATTAATTAAATTTGATGTTATTATACCTTATGTCCTGAAACAGCCAAATTACCATTGCTCAAAAGAGTCCAGCACTGGATGGCATATGGAGGCAGGTCTCTTATTTGGCCCTATTGTTTATGCCAAGTCCTGACTCTGAAGTAGTACAATAATATATAGTGCAAAATAATGGTCAAATGTTTAATGAATCACTATTTTGTAATATAAATTGAAGGTGCAGTAAACCCAATCCAGAACAGCCAGAAGATTAGAGACTTTCTTGTCTCCAAGATAGGGAGCCAAGAAAGATGGGGAGATTTATATTTACTCAAGGGTAAATACACTCTCTACAAATAATGTTTGCCTCTAGTCCTATAATTGATATCCAAGATGAACATTGTTGTGGGCTAGACAGTGGGAAGTTACTGTAGTAGAAAGGAGAAAAATGGTTAACTGATAATGAGCTCTAATATATGTCTCAGTAACAACTCACTAACTGTGGTTGATCCCTTTCTACTATGTTTCTTCACATCTCTGTTGTGTGCAGTAATTCTGAAGGGTGCCCCCCATCAGAAACCAAATGGATTGTGAAACAATATAGCCAGGCATACATATTTGTAGGACTGAGCCCAGACTATCTGGAATATTTAACTGTATTTTCAAAAATATGTTTTGTCTTTAAATTCAGCTGGCTTTTCTACTGTAGAAAGCAGGAACTGGAAGTGCTAGGTGAACAAAGTTTGCTAGCAGTGCTTTATCCCTGGCTAACATTTTCTAATTCATCACTGTGCCTTTCTTAAAGTAAACCAATGATCATTCTAGTAGAATTTGACAATGTTCTTGTCTCAATTTGTTTTAAATTGTGTTTGAGTTTAAAAAAAGTGGGGTGGGTGGGCACTGAGAATTAGAACTGAGAACAAATATTTAAGCAGTCATATTTTTGCATAATGCTTAGAATGTTATGTCAATTTGCACAAGACTGTTTTGTCCTGTTTGAGCAGTTGAGCATTTGTTTGTTTCAAACTATATGGCGTTTTAGATAAATCTGAGAAAATGTGCTTTTATGAAGTCAATTTTTAAAAAAAACACTTTGGTATTCTGAAGCAAATGTATTTATTTATCAGTATGTGTATAACTAATTTGGTATTTTCACACAATTACATTGTGTTATGTTGTAGAGATTATCGTATATGTCAAGACAGAAAACCTGTGCAGAAAAAAATTAAAACTTGAATTTGTTTCAAACAATTGTGCCTTCTTCCTCAAAGTAACCTTAAAGTGAATTCTTTTCAAGTACTCATGGATCATGTATTCTAAAATTACTGTTTTTTAATAACTGCTACTAGTTTACTCTTGGCACCATATTACAGAAGATTCTCCTGCAGTCAAGTTTCTGTCTAATTTTTATAAAACTTCCTCTCTATAATTTTTGTCTGTAATGCATTAAAAGTAGAAGAGAAAGCAGAAATGGTGGTCTAAATCCTATTGTTAGTCCAAACTATAGTATGACCATTTCATCAATTATATTTACTTATGTGTTGATTCACCATTTAATAATAGATTGAATGGTCTACTGCACTTGGACCTTACCAATAAGATTCCAGCTGGTATTTTACTTCACCTATTCGAAAAACGAATAAGGGGAAACTTAAGCTGGTTTTCTTTGTTTTTGTTCTGCATTGTAACAAACACCATATACAGTACATAAACAAAAAGAAAAATTGTATTGCAATGCTGTCCTGCACTTTACTCAAATAAGGTAAATATAAATATCAAGTTAAAAGGAGAAATATGCTCACAATATTTCATTTACCATTTCCCATTACTTTATTGCTGCAAACTCTTCAACTCATGTTTCTCTAATCCACAAAATGTTGCTGAACTGTGATGAACAACTTCATAAAGGTAGGCTTTCCTGAAACTCTTGCCATGTAGAATGATCAAAGTTTCTTATTTCTGGAACAGAAGCAGGTAAAAACATCTGCTGACCAAACATGTGACATTTCAGCCTCTTCTTTGGCTAATGGAACCTTAGGGAAGCAGAAGCCATAAGGTTCCATTAACACACATCCACTGCAGCCCTGTTCAGCCATTCAGTAAGCCCATTTGCTCCACCGAAAAAGAGAGCATGCTTACAAGCGGAAAGCTCCACACAAACTGGAACCTCTCCACTTTATGTCCATCACTTCCATGTAAGGAAAAGCAGTGACAGGCTAGATGCTCCTCTATTCCCACAATGAAGAAAATGTCACGACTAAACGGAGCTAATGGTTCTATGGAAGTGGCTCAAATACCTTAAAAATGCCTCTGTGGTTTGTGTGCCTTCAAGTAACTTTTAACTTATGGCAACCCATGGGGTTTTCTTGGCAAGATTTGTCCAAAGGATTGCCACTGCCTTCCCCTCAGTTGAGAGTGTGTGACTTGCCCAAGGGTCACCAGTGTGTTTCATGGCCAAGCTGGGAATCAAACAAAGGTCTCCAGAGTCATAATCCAACACTCAAACCACTACATCACACTGGCTCTCTAAAATGCCTATATACTGTTTTAAATAGTGGTGTCTTAAAAGGATAGCTTATAGTTTTTAAGACTCTTTTTATCATTATTATTTTTTTAGCTGTACTTTGTTTCAATCTATGTTGTAGGTCACCTGCAGTCCCGTGTTGGGAGAAAGGCGGAAAACAAACATTGCCCCCCTCCCCTGAGATTCCTAGCAAATCCCCGGACAAATGCTACATAGGTATGATGTATCAATGAGTGACATGCCCACTGGCAGTACTGTCCTATGCATCTCTATTCAAAGGTAGGCTCTGTAAAATTCAGTGATAAATCTCACTAAATTCAGTGAGGCTGGCTACAATTGTATTCCATTCTCCCCTGGGAGCAAGCCTTATTTGACACACTGGGGTTTGCTTCTGAGTAATCATGCCTAGGATTAGGCTGTAACAGACCGGAATGAGAAAAAGTGATCTTCTGCATTCTTTTTAAAATCAATTACATAATGAAAAAATGCTGTAATAAATTATTATAATTTATAAAATATAACTAGTTCTATCAAAAATAAAAATAAGAAACCCTTAGTAGGAAAAAAATCCCACATATTTAAGGAAGGATATTTTAAATGAGAAGGAGGTTCATCTGTCCCCCTCTAGTGTTCCACTTTAGATAACAGCATCTGTGGCTGCATCTGGAAAAACAAGAGAAATATAAATGAGAAAAATGAAGTTTGGGCCTCAAAGAAGGAATATTACATTGCTTTGTTATGCATTCCTTGACCCTAGGAAGTCTCTTTGTTTCTTGGGTTTTCCTATGCTATGAATCACATTTTCTTCAGCTTGGAAGTTATTTCTTTAAGCTGCAACTCTCCATATCCCTTATGCCATGGCATGTCTAGGAATTGCAATGCAGTGCCAAAAATGAAAAAGAAAAACATTCCCTAAACCACCGGACTCCTGTAGATGCTTATAACTTCTCTGCCACATCAAACATGCTGTCCATTGTTAACTGTTTTGTCCCCCTACATAATCATTCTCTTCCTTCTCCTCAGTTATAATTCAAGCAGAAGTAAATTTTGAAAAGGCTGGCTACAAAATTAAGTGAGCATGTGAAAGAAGCTGTGAGCTGAGCTGAGGGCTGAAAATGCTGAGCTGCAGGTGATGTGAAACTGATCACTCATTCCCCTTTAACATTATTAGTGACTGAGAGAGCAAACCTTTGCTTTTTGTTAATTACAGAGCGATAGAATGAATCACTCAGTTAATATACAGTTGCTCTCTATCTCTCAGCTGAAATATACAACTAGTATTTGCTTGAGAACAAAGACATTAAAGCATCCTTTTCACTTTCTCATAATGAGATGATTTGTATCTCTTCTCAAAAGACAAATCAATTCTCTGGATGTTTAATGGCAAATGGTATCTCCTAAGAGGATCAAACAGAAAAAAAATAGTATTTAATTATTACCTGTGATGATATCTGAAATGGGCTGCCTCAACCTGCCTAATGGTAAAGTCAGAGGTGCCCACAGCAAATAAACTCACAGGCAAATGATACTGGATGACTTTTTGTACCTCATACAGGACTAGAGGATGCAGTGAAACTAAGCTTCAGGCCAGGAGACAAAAAGCTGTAAGAGAAAGTGCACATGGAAACTATCGGAGAATTATCTTGTTTTCAGATTCCTTGGTTGGCTAGAGCAAGCAGTTGGCACTATTGTTGCTGGACTAAGTGAGTCAGGAGAACCATTAACTCCTGTCTGAGACAAACAGCCATTGCTATGGGATTTCAGCTAGGTACATGACAGAAGAGGTACACTTTTGTCCCTTGAAGCAAAGATCACAGTCTATAGAAATGATACAAGAGGACATTGTCCTCATTGTCCCAGTAATTCTCCTCCCTTTGTGTTTCGCTTCCTCAGAATTCCAACATCATCTGGATCTCCATCACTTTGATCTTTGGACACTGAGTTTTCATGGTCAGAATCCACCAATGACTCCTCTTTGGTTGGCTCTTCTGTGTCACTACAGCTATCGGAGAAGAATCCTGCATTCTCAGCTAACACAGCAGGGTCGTCATCTTCATAGTGACAACAGTAGCATTTTTCAAACTTGCGGCCATTCCCACTCTGGTCACAGAAAGTGATGTGCCGGTCCTTCTCATGTCCTGCTTCAGGCCCATCATTCACTATAGCGAGAGCAGACAAAAGCGTTTCACTACACAAATAATCCTCATCGTCCACAAATTCCATTTGCTCTGCTATCTCTTCAGCAGAAGGCTGGCTCAGGTCAGGGCAATCCACAAGAATTGTGTCCTGTCTGCGCTTCAAACAATCAGAATTATCATAGACAGGATAGGTCTCTTCTGGATAACCTTAGGACATAAAATAAATTTGTCTTAGATGGAATAATCACCCTAACACCTTATCATATAACAGCACTAGATCTGCACAATGAAGGGATTTCAAACTTTGATATTTGAATATTTGTGGGAAATGCCATTAATTTCCATTTGCACTTTTTTCTACTCAGCGGAATTAGTAGTCCAGACTATTTTGTTTCTCTTTTGAAATGTCAACAGATCAGAACTGGAGTGGAAAGCTACAAGGGGGCATAATTTATACACATGAGTGTGCGCATGGACATGCACGCACGCGCACACACACAGTTTCAGCATTGCTCTCAGCACAACTGAAAATGACATCTTGTCCAGTTTTTGCCCAAAAATGTATGATTTTTTTGGATGAGAGGTTGCTTTGGTGAGGGCAAGGTACCCAGACCACTATGTTTTTGTGATGATTTGAGAATTTGGTGCCAATTTTGGCTGAAATATTGGCCATTTCCTCCCCAATTTTCAGGAGTTTGGGGACTCTCCTGAAGGCTTGGGCTTCTGGAAAAAAGGGCTTGTGGATGGCATATGGCCTGTGATCCATATGTCCCTGATCCTTGGATTATCCCAAATTCAATTGAACATTACTAGGCTGAAAATCTCCATTTGCAGCACTGCTTGCACTAAGTTAACACATTTGTACAAGCAGCTGTGCAAAACCACTTGCACAGCCTCTTGTGCTAGCCTTGGTTCTTTTCGCAGCCCTTCCCACCCAAGTTGGGGAAATGATGGCCCCATACAGATAGGCCAAAATAAAGCTGCTTCGAGTCACTTTAGAGATCTGTTGTTTAAATGATGCATGCGTCCTAAGAGTCCATAAGTTGTGCCAAAGCCATGCTCCAGTCCTTATGACCAGATTGTGGCTTTGGCACAACTTCCGGACTCTTAGGACGCATGCATCATTTAAACAACATACCTCCAAAGTGACTGGAAGCAGCTTTATTTTGGCCTATCTGTATGGGCCTGATGTTAACTTTAATGACAGCTCCAGATACTATCAAAGGGCCCTCTTGTCCTTCATTTTTTTAAAAAAAAAAAATCCTGCTTAGCATGTGGTATAGCAGAAGTGAGCAATGTATGACTACTCCAAGGTGTATGGGGAGGGGTGGGGGGTGGAATTGGCTTATGGATTTCTTGAAGTTGTCAGCCCTATATTGTAACAGAACATACTTGTAATCTGAGTCCCTGTAGTGACTTTCTTGTTCAGGTCTTCAAAGTATGCTCATGTCCCTTGAAACGATGATTGGCTTCCTCTGAGAAGCTCCTCTTGAAGATGAAAAACAAGAGAGCTAACCCCCAGGGTCACTTGGGATAATAATGAAAAGTCATCTTGCTTACCTTCCCAGTCTTGCATATATGGAGCTTCCTCAGCTTCTTGTTCTGGGGAGATTCCATCAATAAGTTTGCCTTCTTTCATAACCTTAGTAATTTCTCGGAGTTGTTGAAGCAGTCTTTTCTCTTGATCAGTAGTACCATTTTGGGCCCTGCTACATGACAAGAGTTAAAAAAAGAACAAACAGCACCTAGAATGAACCTACCACTGCTCATGACTCACAACAGCTGAAAGTGCTTTTAGAATAATAATAATAATAATTTTTATCCCGCTTTTTGCCAAGCAATCAAAGTGGCGTACAACAGACTAAAATATATCCATATATACACAATACCCCCTTAAAACAATATTAAACAGTATAAAACTAAAACTAACATTTTAAAATGCAAACAATAACCATGGGCAGAGTTCAATAAATAGGGAAGTCTTATTCATGGCCAAGTATTTTATTCCTGGAAGGCCTGTCAGAAGAGATCCGTCTTAATGGCTTTTTAAAAAAGCTCTCTAGAATGGTTCTCAAAGCTTTGTCCTGCTGAGGCTTCCTGGGATCTGGGGGGCCAGGGGAGGAAGCACACAACTGTTGCTCTCAAAAAAAATGTCAAAAGGAAAGCCCGAACACACAGTTGTTCAAGACCGAATTGTGGGTAGGTGGGTGGATGGATGGGAGAACAGATTAAAAGAAGAAAGGTGTGTGAAGCTACCTTACACCACAGCAAACTTCAAATGCCCCTAAATCAGAGGTGTGAACAATTTTCTATCTCAATTTGATTGTGTTCCTTCAGATGAAGCCTGCATTTTCTCCCATCTTTTGTTCATATCAAGGCTTCTCCCCACATTTCACATCTGGAAAATATGCATTTTTGTAAGCATTTTTTTCCATTAACTAAAGCATGATTGCATGCATTCTTTCAGTTATACACAGTTGTGGCTGTCACATTTTAAAATCCTACATATGGCTTTATGCATGCAAATGTTTTTTTTTCTCTGAAATGCAATTCAATCTTTACAAACATGTGAATTCATTCAGCTGATATGCTTTTGTTTCCTGACAAGTATTAGGATGTGTGAAAGAGATACTTTTGTTGACAGTCTTGATTCCAGTGAAATTCTCTTCCATCTCTGCTCCCCAGAAGTGCATTCCAGATACAGATGTACTGAGACAGTAACAACCTATTGCTTCATATAGTTTCTGGCACTGGACTGCTTGGACAGAAATATGGTGGCATTCTACTTAAGCTGTTTTAGATTTCATGGACTAGTCACAAAAATTCTAAATACTGCAGTGAAAGCTAGAGACACAATATGAAGGAAGTAAAGGGTCACAGAGGTGAGAGAAGGCAAGTCACCAGGGAGGATGTTGACCTGAAACATGATGACTAGAAACAACTATCCAAAACCTTTGGCCAAGTCTCTATTTCTTTAGTTAGCAATTCATGTCAATGTTTAGTCAAAGATATTCTAGGCACTGGGCAATTATATAATATGCTAAAAAGGCATTAGTAACTACAAAATAAATGGAAAGAGTGATTTTTAATACATTTTTATCTCCTGAAAAGGATCAAATAGTTCATAATTTTTTATTACCATATTCTCACATGCTGAGTAAATATCACAGAAAGAGCTACTTATGTAATTTCCTCTCAAATTAAAAAGGAGACCAGCGACAGGCATGAAACAAAGAAAGTGTGTCTGGCACTGATCTTGTATTTCCCTTTGTCTCAAACCTCAGAACGTCATCCTAGCCTTTGCCTGACCTCCTTTCTCAGTCTCATTTTCCACATTACATAATAATCTAAAATGAATGAAACAGAAGAACATCCACCTCCTGTTTAAATTCTTGTGTTTCTTAGTCAGCATCCTCATTGCAGGCAAGGTGAGAAAATAGGTCTGGATCTACTGGAACTATGTCTAACTCCTAGCTTGTTAACAATTGTGAACTGCACCCTGCCTTAAATTATATTGCTGAAATGAAGAAAGTTTGAAGTAGGCAAGAATGAATTTTTGTGTGGCAGGACTCTGAACTGTGTTATTTAAAACAACCTCAGAATTCTATTCAGAATTTTTAAAAAACAATGTATACCCCACCTTTCTGCTGGAATGAGACACAAGACAGCTTACAAAATGTTAAGATAAAAGGTTAGATTTAAAAACTTATTTTAGGCACGGTACAGAGTGCCAGGAAAAGGGGGCCAGGAGCCGCCTCTCGTTGCTGCGTAGCGGTACTGCAGCAATCAAATTTTGCGGTACCGCTGTGCAGCAAAAAAGGAGTGCACAGAAGCAGCTCCTTTTTGTGGTGCAGCTGTGCCACTGCAAAGTTTCAGAGACAGTGCAATAATATCACAGTTGCGTTGCGCCATTTGGATGTGGCGCAGCAGCGACATCATCACTACACATGCCATCTGTACAGCGCTGTCTAGTGGTGACACCCTGGCCACATGCTAGGGTTGCATGGCGTGCAGTCACTCCGCTCCTGGGTAACCCTAGCACATGACGGCGTCACGAAGGGCCCATCTGTACCGGGCCTTAGAGAAGTTTTTTTTTT
Source organism: Sceloporus undulatus (assembly GCF_019175285.1). NCBI lineage: Eukaryota > Metazoa > Chordata > Lepidosauria > Squamata > Phrynosomatidae > Sceloporus > Sceloporus undulatus. The sequence continues at coordinate 275,901,834 of NC_056522.1, forward strand.
AAGTACACAATTCTATTAAAAATGCACATTGTTAAAACAATTTAAAATATACTGAAAACATAACTGAGATGATACAAGGGGAAAAAACAGAACTTATTACTTTTAGATACTGTACATATAACTCAAAATCAAAGGCCTTAGCCTGCCTACAGAATAAAAGCAGGAAAGAACTTAACCAGACCTCCTGTGAAAAGAAGTTCCACAGGTGGCAGCAGCCACTGAAAAGGCTCTCTTCCATGTCCTCACCAGACAGGTCTCAGATGGTGGTAGAACCAAGGGAAAGCCTCAGGATAGAATCACCTGGGAAATGTGAAGAGAGGGGGCTAAATTAGCCCCTCTATTCAGTTGCATCTCCCCTGCAAAAATGGAGGCTCACACATATTCAAACTCCATAGGCTTGAATGGGGAGCATCCCTGTGCGTGCAAGCCTGGGCGCATGCACCATTAAAAATATCAGAGGTCACCCCTCTGTGGATATTTGAGGTCGCAGTTCTCAGATCTGCAAGTTAGGCGAGGGCGACTGTACTGTATATACTTGACTATACATTGACCTCATGTATATATTCTGGGGCCAAACTTATGGATTTTGATATGACTCATGGATAAATCAAGGGTAAAACTTAGGGACAAATAACCAAGGATGCAAAGGATGAAGCAAAGAAAAACCAAGCACGCTGCCATTTTTCCACCCCAGTATTCAAAAAGGCCAAAGGTGGAGGTGGTGGAGCTGCAGCAGAGACAGTCCAGGGGGTCAATGCTTCTTTTAGTTTCTCCCAGGATGGACTAAGCTCTTGCCTTTGGCCACTCTACTCAGAGAAAGGGATACTTTCTATTTTGATAAGAGTTAAGGTACAGTACTTACACTGACCCATAGATAAGTTGACCCAGTTTTTTGGAAGTTTCATTTTTGACTAAAATTTCTTTTTAGATTATTACTCTCCAGTTAAGCAAGACTAAAACATCTAAAACACTGCCAAGATAAAAATAATTTACTTGTCTAGTAAGAGAGGAATACCTTGCAACAGTTGATATGGAAAGGCTACATCTCTGTAATTATTCATATGGGTACTTTTATCCTGCTTTTATACTTCAAATTAAGCAAGAGTGGAAGGAGCAGAACTAGTTTGCTCTCATCCATGCATTTAGAGCACCTTGTCTTGAATACCTAAACTGGGCTTACGGGAATGCTTTAGAATGCTTTATGTGCAAGGCTTTGATTAGTGGACCATAGGGTCTTAGTAAAAACAGATTCCACAAGCTTTCTATATCTGCCCATCATTTCCCTGATGGCTCTCAAGCTAAAAGTAGCTTTTCAAAGTCTGTAACTTCTAGAATGGCTGAAAAATCAAAGGTTTAATTTGCTTCGCATCTGAACTGGCTTGCATACTGAATAGAGATTTTTACCTCACAGAATAACAAATGAAGTATTGTGGTGAGGTGTTTCAGTAACAATGAAACCAGCAGGATTGAAAGGGTTAAAAGAACAGGAATTTTAAAGGAAATGTTTCTACAGAAAGGAGACAAAACAGTGCTCTTACAAGAAATCCTACAAAAAGGCATTGATAGGGATTTGTAGAATTGCTTGCTTGAGAGAGTTTGCTAGTCTTACCACAATTCATGTGGCTTCCCTCCGCTTTCTGAAGGCATTATTCCTTCTGCGCACAGTTTTACCTCGCAATGTACATTGGGTGAAATCTGAGGGCTGATGGTTATCCTGATTCTAAGTTTTATTAATGTTTTCCAATGGATGGATAGTTGCCTGCTAGACTCAGATTATCAGCAGAACATCCAACAATGGTGAGTGCCAGACACAGCTCAAACTGATTATAACAAGTTGTATTAATGCTTTCTGCAGCTTCCAAGTTTGAAATGCTGAACCCTACTGAGAGAATTCACTAGTACCATTTTAGAGTTCAGTTGCTATGAAGCATTCCCAAAGATCTATTAGATGTCTGTCACAACTTCAGCAAGCATTTGTATGAACAAGCAAATAGCAAAAAACTAAAAAGAGACAATTTCAAATGCAGCCTATGGTGTTTATTTATTGCCTTTTTTTAGTTCTAAAAAAGGATAGCAAATTGGTCATTCTCAGAGATCAAATGTGGAACGAGCAGGAAGGATTAGGTGGCATTTTAAATTCTGTATTCATAAATATTCCTATCACAGTGGACAGTAAAGATGATTCAAACAAATATGATCCAGACAAATACAAATGGCAAATAGTAAGTGTGCAGAAGAAACTCTCTATCAACCGAATCTCCTTAAAGAAACATATTTCTTTCCCTTCCATCCCCATGGTGATGATCTCCATTATTCCAGACATCTATCTACTGAACACAGAATATAGGGATTTCTTCTGAAATTATGTAACATAGGTGAATATTTTGTAGATGTAGAAAACATATCAGTCTATTCTGAGAGAGTATAATCACACAAAACTGTTAATGTCTCTTTATCCATCTCTGTGTCTTTTAACAGACCAGCAAACTACTAGCCAGTAGAAATACTTACACTAAAAATCATATGGGTGCATTCTAGACAAAGTGAACATTTTGATTTAAACACAGAACTAAAAAATAGAAGAGGAAGGAGTGCAGTACCTTATAATTAAACAGAATAATAAAGTAACTTCTCCTTGATCATCTTCAAGAGATGTACATTTTGAATTAAAAACATATTTGTATTTGGGGAGATTATATTTTTTTATTATTATTCCCCTTATTTATCTCCCACCTTTTTGAACAATGAGGATTTAGGCTTTAAGCTTACAAACACACCAGATATAATATGAATAAAAATATACAAAACATTAGAATGAAAATATGTTTAGACTATCAATAATATTAAAACAATAAACTACAGTACTCTATTAAAGCCCATTCTTTAGTCAATCCTCAAAAGCCTGCCAGGATTTTTTTAAGTATTTGCCTGTTGATTGAAGGTTAGGAAAGGATTTCTGGAGTCTAGGAGCATCCACTGAACATTTTAAAAAGTTTAAAGTACTGTATGTTCTAAATAACAAGTACAAAACAACAATTCATGTGTGGAGCTAAATACATAATGCACACATACCTTTCACAGTTGGGTCCCACTCTGTTGATTAATTTCTCCATGGCTTCTTCAGTCTCTCTCAGCTTTTCTTGAAGCTGGGCCAGTTCATAGTCAGCTGCAATACAAACAGGATCCCCAGAGGCATCAGTCAGTCGCTTCACCTCTCAATTCATTCCTTTAAGTCGGTATGGCTTGCCTTCAGAACACAGCAAGCACAAATAGAACTTGTTCTGAGCAAACCATGAGTGGTGACTAAGAGGGTTTTGCTAGTCAACAGAACTAATGGAAAAGGTCTTTTATTCTTCCCAGACAGGAGATGAAACGGGAGATGTTCCTAAGGTTAGTGAAAGCATATATAATGCAAACAATTGCTCATCAGTGGTGGCTACCTGCTGAGTAACTGCCTGACTGAAAATGCCTACAGACAAGAAAGGCTGAGACACAGCAAGCCACCTAACCTAATGGCATCAAGAATATTCAGCAGGAAAGCTAATGACTATTTTGGTCAAGAAGAAAATCAAGACTGCTGTTCTATGCACAGTTTCTTGGGAATTAGACTCATTCAATAGGGTGGGTTTTCTTTTTATACACATGACTGGACTATGACTGGAGACCAGGATTTGAACCCCAGCTCGGCCATGAAAACCCACCGGGTGATCTTGGACAAGTCACACTGTCTTAGGCTCAGAGGATGGCAATGGCAAACCCCATCTGAAGAAAACCCCATGATAGGTGCCATAAGTCAGAAATGACTTGAAGGCATACAACAACAACAAACAACAAATAACAAAAGCAATCAAATAAAAAAGTGGGCTTAAGAATCCTTTTGTTGTTTGCATCCATGAATGTATATACACTATGTAATTATAGCGGTTTGATTACAATTTAAATATCAACGTTCTAGTCTCTGAGATGTGGGATTTGAAGTTTGGTGAAGTACTTAGAATCAGAGAGTTCTAGTGCTGAAATTCAGGGAAGAGGCTAGAGCAGTGATTCTCAATCTTCCTAATGCCATGACCCTTTAATACAATTCTTCATGTTGTGGTGACCCCCAACCATAAAATTATTTTCGGTGCTACTTCATAATTTGTATTTTCCGATGGTCTTAGGCAACCCCTGTGAAGGGGTTGTTCGACCCTCAAAGGGGTTGCGACCCACAGGTTGAGTAAACTACAGATCCCAGGCTTCTATAGCTTTGGGCCATGCCAGTTAAAATGTTGTCAAACTGCATTATTTCTGCAGCGCAGATATAGCCCAAATCTATGAAAGCTTATGCTACAACTTCTTTCACACAGAGGATTTTACAAGATCCCTTTGCACTCAGTTCAATGGATAAAATAAAAGCTAAAAAGCAATTAAATAGACAGCCATATTTAACACAGTTGAAAAGGCAGTAAAAACATAACAATGATGATAAAAATGCAGCCAATTCTGAAACATCTAGTTAATGGTCAAAGGCCAAGGTAAATAAGAAGACCTTTGCCTGCCAATAGAAAGAGAGCAAAGAGGGAGTCAATCTAGTCTCCTGAGAGAAGGAATTCTCTTCCATTTCCTCACCAACTGTATTTGTGATGCTGATAGGAGCAAGAAATAGCCCATAAGCTATCCAATAAATAAAATTTAAATTTAAAAATATGCCTTGCAAGAAGACAAGCATGGAAATAGGAAGACAAATGGAGACCATAATTATCTCTGAATAATTCTTGTTGTGTGACTTCAAGTCATTTCCTATTTATGGTGACCCTAAGACAAACCTGTTACAGGTTTTTCTGGGTCTGAGAGTGTGTGACTTGCCCAAGGTCACCCAGTGGGTTTCCATAGCCATATGGAGAATCAAATCTTGATCACCAGAGTCATAGTCCAACGCTCAAACCACTATACCATGCTAGCTCACACCTCTGAATGATACAAACAGTAAAAAGAACCTCCATTCACTTATCAGTGCTGCTTTCCCCCAATTACATTACCAGTCTATATGAACCAACAGTGTGATGCTGCAGCAAAGAAGGTAGATACTATTTTAGCCTGCTTTAGCAGAAACGTATTTTCCAAGCTGAGAGAAGTAATAGTCCTACTATATTCTGCACTGATCAGACCTCACTGGAATACTGTGTTCAGTTCTGGACACCTCATTTAAAGAATATGGACCAGCTGGAGTGGATTCAGAGAAGGGCAACAAGGATAATAAGAGGTAAGGAAAATGAACCAAATGAGGAATGGGTGAAGGAGCTGGGCATGTTCAGCTTGGTCAAGAGAAGACTGAGGGTGACATTATTGTATTCTTTAAGTATCTCAAGGGCTGTCACAAAGAAAAGAGTGCAGGCTTATTCTCTGCTTCTCCGTAGAGTAAAACCAGTTTTTAAGTTATAGAAGGGTAGACTTTGATTGAACATTAGACAGTAAGAGCAGTTAGGCAATGGAACCAATGGCCTTGAGAGATGGTCTCCTTCCCTGGATGTCTTCAAAAAAAGGATGGAAAGATACCTGATGAGGATGCTTAATCTAGAGATCCTCCACCGAACAAGGGATTCAATGGCCCAATTGGATTCATTGGCCAATGAGGCCCCTTCCAACTCTATGATTCTATGGCCCTTCTTATGCTTGGTGCTTCAAACAGATGACTTCAAATACAGGAAACACAACAAAGAAAGAAATAACCCTACTATTCAGTAAATCTCTGCACAGCTATTTCTCCTCCCTCCCCCAGTAGATTTTCCAAGAGAAAGAAGCATTAGGTAAACACAGGAAGGTTCCAAGTAAAAGATTATAATGTCTGGACCCAACAAAAAACCTGTGATTAAGGGATTATTTGTGTTATGCTCTGATAACATTTCATATGATTTATTAATACACTGGTCATCAAATTGCCTCTTCTATCATCGTCCTGGACTAATTTTCAAAACAAATGCCAATTCTGGACACAATTTCAAGACAACCCTGGAAATGCTACTTACTGATCTTCCTGTTCATATTTCCAGATGCTGAAGATGGACATTTCCGTTCAACCGTCGTGGTTTTCCCCTTAGAAGAAAGCTGTTAATTTAAAATGGTTACTATGGTGGCAACAGTGGCAAAAGCGTTTCTCAAAGACATTCCTCAAAGAGAGGGAAGGGCTCAGTTCAAACATAACAGGGAACCATCACTGCCTGTTATGCAAGTGAGCTGTGGAAAACCCTCCCTCTTTGCATGACAGAGGAGAAAACTCCCACTTCTAGTTATAAACTAATCACCATTGTTTATTCTGTCCAAACTCATGATAATATGGTTTGCTTAAACTCAGTTACAAACAAACCTCGATCAGGATTACATGACAGTTTGAAACTGGTGTATTTTTAACCAGAATTGGACAAAGTAAAGCCCCTCAGGCTATATTTATGGTACCCTGCCACCTGCAGACTACGTTTATTTTATTTTTATTGGCAAAAAGAGATGGATTCGCATTTCTAGACATCACAAATAAAGGTTAAAGGTTAACAAGGAACAGTTGTTCACCTTGTGGATAGGTTACAGCCCCTCTATGTCATACACTGTTTACCCAAAATGGTTTTTCAAAACCAGAAGTGTACTTTACTTTAAGTTCTGTTTTTGATTTCATTTGGGGGTATTTTTGGCAGACCCATGCGTCTCAAGGTCAGAATACTGGCTCTCCAACATCTGGAAGTTGCCCACTGCTATTTATACAAACTCCACACGCAAGTCATTGGAAAATGTGGGCAGTGGAACTGAAAGTTTAAGTTGCCAAATCTCCTCTGACTCTGACCTACCATCAGTTTTCTGTTATGTTTAATCGGCAACACGCAGGAAACAAGGGGCAATATCTCATGCTATGCAGGCAAAGAAAAACTAATAAAATGGATCCTTCCTTTTTATGCCTGCTCCCTATATGACCTACTAGGGTACTCCAGAAAATTAGGGGAACCCATTAAACATAGTAGGTCACATATTAATAGAGTGCAATGGGAGGAGACTATTACCCCAACTTTGGCGCAAGTTTCCTTTGCCTAATTTCTGACATTTTGCCCTCCTGCTACAGATAATATCAGATTTGATAACTGCTCTCTCTCGACACCCAAATAAACTTATGAGTGAGTATGGGGAAACAGAAAGATCCACCGTGAAGGCCTTCCCTCTGCTCATGCAACACTGGATATCACCCAATAAGAAAAATAGAAGTTTGAGAATTTTGATGGTGGTGGTGGTGGTGGTGGTGGGGAATAAACATTGACTCAGCCTGATAGAAACCACTGACCTTCTGGTTAACTAAGGCGGTTTACAGACCATCCCTTTGGGGCGGCCTGTACCCGCCCCGTTCCCCAATGGATTGGGGACTCAACTGCCACAACGGCAGCCCTGAGGCCCTGATCCGCTGCTTTTCCAGGCCGTGGGAAGCGGCAAAAGGCTGCTTCCCAGCAGCCTGGAAAGGGGGTGTCCTTGGGGCTTCATTCCCCCCGCAGCGGGGAAAGGAGAAAGGGGCCGCTCGGGCCCTTTCTCCTTTGTGTTGCTGGGGCAGCCGTGTAAAGGCTGCGCCAGCGACACAAACCCAGGAAGGAGCTCCGTTTCAGAGCTCCTTCCAGCACCGTGGAAAGGGCGCCACAGGCACCCTTCCGCGGCACCAGGACGTCACGTACGTGCCACTCCATTTGGAGATGGCGTGGCTGTGACGTCCTAATGGCGGCGCCCATGTAGAATGGGTGCCGCCATTTTGTATGTACTGTGTACATACTAGGGCTGGGGGCATCTGGAAAGGGCCTAAGAAAGTTAAAGTCAAAGGTAGTCCCTTGACATGATGTCTAGTCGTAATTGACTGTAGCAGGTGGTGTTCATCAATGTTAGTAAGCTGAAGAGCCAGCATTGTCCAAGGACTACTCTGATGTCATGTGTGACTGCAATGAATGCGGTTACCTTCCCACCAAAGTGGTACCTATCTATCTACTTGCATTTGCCTCCTTTCAAACTGCTAGGTTGGCAGAAGCTGGGACTAGTTCTGACAGGAGCTCACCCCATCATGCAGCACTTAGCCCTAGAACTGCCAACCTTCCAATTATCAGAACTTCCATCTTAACCACTAAGCCTCTGCATCTCTGGTTAACTAAAATATGCCCCCCCCCAAAAAAAACCCAGCACAATTCAATGCAATTGATAGATGAAAAAACAACAACTGGGATTGTTCTCAAGTCTCCTCCCTGTCCTATTTGAGAATTGCCACTATAAGAGGAAGTTAAGTTGTGAAAGGATTTTAAATTCCAGCTCATTTGTTTTCCATTGTGTGTTTGAAAAAAGAAAGAAAGAAAAGATTTTCTGGCTGTTCAAAGTCTGACCTCGCAGCATCCAAATCTGCCACAAAGCCATGTGCCATCCATTTGTACAAAGGCTCAGTGGTGGCTCTTTAACAGTGCTTCAACAACCCAGCTTGGTTCCACAACCTGTGACTACAGCACATGCTGTAGCAAAGTCTGTTACAAGGAATGCACCCATCTGTTATTCAGGCCTTTCATTCCATCTTGGCAAGTTTCAGTGGAGCTGGAATAAATAGAGCCTTCATCATAACAACTCCCTTACAACTAGCTCCAGACTGAATTCTTCCAAGAAACTGAATCAATGCAACTATAAATTTAAAGGCAATAGATCAATTTCTTACCTTAAAAAGAATGTACAATATGTATAAAAGGATCCCAAATCCATATATTGGGATAACTTGTCCCACAAGTCCTCGTCCGGTGCCGCCACCTCCACCTCCTCCTCCACCTCCACTTCCTCCTCCGCCACCCTTGGCCTTGGCAACTGCTTCTGCAAGATGAGACCTTGGAAAATGGGTAGCAGTTGGTCTGACTTCTGGAGATATTTGGAGGTGCATGGTTGGAGGAAATTGACTGGCCTTCCCTGAAAATCAAGGCAGAAAACACCTTTTCTGAAACCAACATGGCAGGGACAAATGTGCAAGGAGAAATCTAAACAAGCCATTCTTATAGTTATGTTTTCTACATATAGACTGCAAATATTACACAACCCTATATGTTTAAAATGTCTGCCACATACCGTAAGCTTACACTACCCAAGTATACGAAGTTCACTGCAGGCAGGGAACTGTCTGGTTAAAAAATAATAAATGTAAGCCGCCCTGAGAGCCATTAGGGCTGAAGGGCGGGATATAAATACCTAAATAAATAAAATAAATAAATTTAATAAGTTAGATTGTAGTTGCACCCCCTGTGCCTGTTCCTTGGGACATCATATCTGGCTATTGTGACACATGCCTTAGTTACATCCTGGTTAGATTACTGTAATACACTCTATGTGGGGCTGCCCTTGAAGAGTTTTCAGTAACCTCAACTAGTCCAAAGAGCTGCAGCCTGGTTACTAAGGGGTGCTGGCTACAAGGAGCAGTTGCAACTCCCTTGTTGCAACAGCTCCACTGGCTGTTGGTTTGTTTCCAGGAGCAATTCAAAGTGCTGGTTATGACCTTAGAAGCCCTAAGCAGAGGCTGGATGGCCATCTGTCGGGGATGCTTTGACTGAGAGTTCCTGCATGGCAGGGGGTTGGACCAAATGGTCTTTGTGGTCTCATCCAACTCTATGATTCTATGATTCATAGAATCATAGAGTTGGATAAGACCACAAGGACCATCCGGTCCAACCCCATGCCATCCAGGAACTCTCAGTCAAAGCATCCCTGACAGATGGCCATCAAGCCTCTGTTTAAAAACCTCCAGGGAAGGAGACTCCACTACACTCCAAGGGAGTGTGTTCCACTGTCAAACAGCCCTGACTGTCAGGAAGTTCCTCCTAATGTTGAGGTGGAATCTCTTTTCTTGGAGCTTGCATCCATTGTTCCGGGTCCTGTTCTCTGGAGAAGCAGAAAACAAGCTTGTTCCCTCTTCAATATGACATCCCTTCAAATATTTAAATAGGGCTATCATATCACCTCTTGACCTTCTCCTCTCCAGGCTAAACATCCCCAGCTTTCTAAGTCATTCCTCATAGGGCATGGTTTCCGGACCCTTCACTATTTTAGTCGCTCTCCTTTGGACACGCTCGTTTCTCAATGTCCTTTTTGAATTATGATGCCCAGAACTGGACACAATATTCCAGGTGGGGCCTGACCAGAGCAGAACAGAGTGGCACTATTACTTCCCTTGATCTAGACACTATACATTTATTGATGCAGCCTAAAATTGCATTGGCCTTTTTAGCTGCCACATCACACTGTTGACTCATGTGGTCTACTTGGACTCCTAGATCCCTTTCACATGTAGTCTCTTTCAGCCAGGTGTCCCCCATCCTATATCTGTGCATTTCATTTTTCTGCCCGAAGTACAGTACCTTACATTTCTCCATGTTGAATTTCATTTTGTTAGCTTTGGTCCAGCTTTCTAGGCTATTCAGGTCATTTTGAATTTTGATCCTGTCCTCTGGAGTATTAGCTATTCCTCCTAATTTGGTGTCATCTGCAAATTTGATAAGTATGCTCCCAATTCTGTCATCCAAGTCATTGATAAAGATGTTGAATAGCACTGGGCCCAGGACAGAGCCCTGTGGGACCCCACTGGTCACTTCTCTCCAGGATGAAAAAAAGTCATTGTCTTTCGTTCATATTGGAGAGACTTCTTTGCAAAACTGTTTTCATAACCTTACAGCTTTCCCAATGCATTCATATGGAGTATACAATCCACACAGAAGATCATCACACATAATAAACTACATGGGAGTTATCATGCTAGATGGTTAAAGACAATTAGACAAGAGAATCATCATACAGTTCTCCCTCCATTTTTGTGGACTTTGAATCTGCGATCTCAGTCCTTCACAGACCAGCAAGTGGGGAGGGTTAAAATGGTGTATGCGCCGATGGCGTGCAGCCAATCAAGCCAATGGGGATTGAATGTGTGAATTTCCACTTTTGCAGGGGAGTCCAGAACAGAGTCCCCCACGAAAATGGAGGGACAACTGTATTTCTTTCACTTTCCTAAAGAAGCTGCCATATCTTACAAATACACATAACACACACAACAATATACAAGAAATAGCTGCGATTTTTTCCCTCTTTAATTTTTTGTAAAACACTTCTGCATTTGCTGCACAGGTTTTTTTAACACTGGAATTTCCTTTTACCAGTTTTCAGAAAGATTTATTTTTCTGTGACTAAAAACTAAGATCTAAGAGTTCAGATGCTTGAAACTTCTTTGCCAAAACCAATTAAGCTCTTCTGCCTATTTAGCACAAAGAAACAGGATTTGTCTCTCCCAATTTCAGCCACTTTCCAATATTCTGTGTACATTAAGAAAACTCATTGGTCACTGGGTTCATATACTTGGGACTTATGGGTCACTCCAACCTACAGAATTTCCTGTTTTCTATGTTGTTGTTGTTATTTAGTTAGTATTGCAAACCTTGGTGTTCCCTTGAACCTACTGCTACAATTTCTTTTTGACTATATTAATTTAACAATATCAGAAACAATGATTTCTCTCTCCCATCCCTATGATAAGTTGTTGATATGAATGAAGCTTGAGGGGTTTTCTTTGTGTAAAAGACTATGGAATCCATTCAGTTTTGGTAAAATGGAACCCAGTGTAAATGGCAGACAAGAATATCAGCCTATGTAAAAGGCTATTAAAGGGGCAGGGGGCTAATACACAAAGGTTAGTAGTAACAGAGAAAAGGCTAAAACCTATTTTATAGCTTGATGATTTGTCTCTCTTCTGCATTGGGTTCTAAGGAAAAATGAAGGTTCTGCAATTCTGAAGTCTTCTTACCTGCTGCAATGAACTGTTGGGTTTTAAAGGTGCTACAAGATTGTTGTTTTGTTGCAACATATTAAAACAGCTACCTTCTGGAAGATATATCCCAACTATTTCCCCAGCCATCAAGGAAAGGGAAAAGAGAACACGTATGAAATATTGTTCAGTGTTTTAAAAGACTATACTGTACAGCCAAATATTTTCTTCATCTTTGAAAAGCAGACTTCCATCTCTTTTCTAAAGTAACATATTTTTCTCCATAAAGGAATCCATTATATTTGGAAAGCCCCAGGATTAAATCCAATTTTTAGTTCCTAACTAGAATAGGCCCATTGCCTCAATGTGAAATTCGTTGATTCTGCACCCCATGGGTATAGCATAAATTTCTCCTAGGGCAGCTATGTGCCCTATTCCCCTCATTATTACCTTTCTTAGTGCTGGGGTGCTCACCATGGTCATTTGTTGGCAAGGGATTATAGAGATGGCAGGCACAAGTGGCTTGTTGGTGTTTGAGCAGCCAGCAACAGGAAGAAAAAAGATAATCTTCCCCAACTTCCTAAGCCGGACTTCTGGAGCTTTGAGGATCATGCTTCTGTTGTTCTGTGGCCAGATCCCTTTATGCCCCAGCTATTGAATGAGCTTGTAGGTGGTACCAGATAAGGTAGGGGCTCAGGGGAGCAACATGGATAATGGAGTTAAATTATCCCATCCACACATGCAGGCATTAGTTGGAACAGAGACAGCTTTTGTGGAAGACCTACACAGAGGAAATGTGCCCTTGTTGGTTCTGCTGAACCTTTCAGTGGTTTTCAATAGCATCAGTCATATTATCCTTTGGGCTGCCTTGCTGAGATGGAATTTGGAGGCACTGGATGAGTGAATCCAGAAGGTGGTACTGAGGACTCATGTTTGACACCCTGGCAACTGACCTGTGGAGTCCATCAGGGTTCTGTTTTGTCCCACATGCTATTTAACGTATACATATGTTGGGAGAGGTCACCTGGAGTTTATGGGTAAGATGCCATGAATGTACACATGACACCCACCTCTACAACTCCTTTCCACTCCAACCCAAGGAGGCTATCTTGGTTCTAAACCAGTGTCTAGATGAGGGCAAACTGAAACTTAATACAAACAAGACAGAAGTACCCCTGGTCAGTTGAAAGGCAGATCAAGGGATAGGGATCCAGCCTGTTAGATGGAGTTACACTCCCCCTGAAGAGGCAACTTTGCAATTTGGGTATACTCCTGGACTCAGCAGGGAAACTTGCCCAGGTTTCTGTGGTGACCAGGAGTGTTTTTGTACATTTAAAGCTATGTGCCAATTGTGTCCATTCCTTGAGATGCTGGCTATGCTGGTACATGCCTCAGTTACATCCCATTTGGACTACTGTAATGCGCTCTACATAGAGCTGACTTTGAGCAGTGTTCGGAAACTTCAGCTAGCACAAAGACAGTGTTAAATGGACAGGTTACAGGGGCCATACTACTCCCCTCTTAAAACAGCTCCACCGGCTGTCAGTTTGTTTCCAGACACAATTCATACTGCTGATGCTGGCCTATAAACCCTGTGTCGGTTAGGCCCAAGCTATCTGACAGACCATGGTGCAAAGCATACTGCAGAAAGAATCCAGTTTGAGACCACTTTAACAGCCCTGGCTCAGTGCTACAGAATCCTGGGACTTGTGGTTTATTGTTGCACCAGAGCACTCCTGACAGAGAAGGCTAAATGTCTCAAAAACTCCAGTTCCCAGAATTCCCTAGCATTGAGCCAGGACAGTTAAAACAGTCTCAGACTGGATAATTTCTGCAATGTGTTTTTGACCCATATCTCCCTACATGAGTCTGCACAGACCCTGAAATCATCTGGAGAAGCCCTTCTCAGCCCCAGAACCATCACAAGCAGGGCTGGTGGGGACTCAAGAGAGGGCCTTCTTGGTGGCTGCTCCTAGACTCTGGAACTCCCTTCCCAGGGAGGCCAGAATGCCCTCCCCATGCTTTTAAAAGACTGGGCTGAGATGTTTTAAGTTAAACTGTTTTGATTGCTTTTTCTCCTTTAATGGCAATATCTTAATTCCATTTTAATGTTCACTTTTCTGTATTTTTACCTGTAGTTTTTAAAATTATATTCCACTTTGAGTCCCTATTCTGGAAATCTGAAAACCTCAAAACCTCAAACACCCAATACTTTTAGCCACTTCTGCCTTTGAGGTGGCAACTGCAGTGCTTCTGCTTGTTCATCTCTCAGATCCCAAGTCTCTTTCCAGCCTCATGTCTCACAGAAGGAGCAAACGAACGAGACGGAAGGCTGGAGAGAGATGAACAAGCAGGATGGCCACAGCTGCCACCTCAAAGGTGGAATCAGGCAGTTAGTGGCAAAAAGATACAACACTGAATAGAGACTGAGGAGCTGTTAAATGGCAGGAATTCAGGCATAGTGCTTGGCATGAATCCATGCCTTCTATCATTTCTCAGATCTTGCATTGCAAATACTGTACAGGTATGCACTATGCTACTTGTATATTTATAAATAAATATATAAATATCTGTCTCACTTCTGAAGTGCTTCTGTTTCCAAGCATTTCCGATAAGGGACACTGAACCTGTGGTAGTGATGATGATGTCTGCGTGTATCACAAATAGGATGCTGGCTTTGTAAATAATTTCTTCTAATTTTAATGTGACCACTCTTCTTGAGACTAATAATTAGATTTAGCTCCTAGTTTCCAAGTGATTCATATTTCCTGTTACATATTAAATTTGTCAAATCAATTTTTGAAAGCACTGTATCTGGATTATTTAAAGGACCTGTTTGGCTCATGCTAGAACTGTACTGATCTTCAAAATGATGGTTTCTAATTAAAAGTACAGATCCATTAACATAATTGACTCAAAGGAACAAAAAGTAGTTATTTACAATTCTGCACAGTAATTTTCACTGCATAACTGGTGCTGTTATTGATAAATGCCTCAGTGATCTACTATAGGGAGGCATGCACAAAAATAACTTATCCCTACCTCCAAATGATGCATTATCTAAGTGGTTTTTATTTAGCTTTTAAATATACAGATAACCAGTCACAAAGCATACTCATTCATCTACCACAAGAATAGACCTTTCTGAATATTTTGGGTATGAGAATAAAACGTGTCATGCAACACACAGTCAAAAATTTCCAAGCCAGCTTCTGGCACAAAGTCAATTTTAAGTGATAATGGAAACTCTGGCAAGTCCTCTGGATTACAAAATGCTCTGAAGGCCCTGAGAGACCTCCGAATTTGGCAGTGAAAGTCACTGAAATGAAATCCAAAGGAACAATTTATAAGATGCCTGAAGAAGTGTAAGAAGTATAAAGATCACCATGTAGGCTGCATCAATCTGTTTATAACAGGGGTGGCAACTTCTTCTCACCGATGCTCAACAATATCAACCAAATCAGCCAGATTTGCAGTTTATGCAAAACTTAGCTGATACTCAGAACTATATGGATATTACAAAACATCCATTGACATTAGATATCTATAGTCCATAGTTTTCAACCTATATTTGGGGAAATCCTGAAATTCTACAGAAAGTCATCAACCCAAAGCAATTCTGGACAAAATTACAAGTCAGCTTGTCCACCAATGCTAGTATTTCCCTGCAATGACTAGCTAAGGAAATGTTTTCAGTGTACTTTAGCTCTTATTTTTCAGTTAAAAAAAGGAGGGCCCCAACAGTGTTGTCTCATGACTTAGCCCACACAAAACAGGCATCCAAGCTAGAACATGCCCTAGAGGTCTCTGAAAGGTAAAATTCTATAGCAGATCTGCAGATGCTTCTTGGTGGACTGGGCAGGAGAGAGAGAAGGAAGGCAGAAGCAGGCATTGCTTAAAGACAAATGGTTGCATCTCCAGTGACTGCATGATTGATTAGTTTTGATTTCTTAGACTTTCTGAATTTGCCCCCCCCCTAACATTATCCAGTGGTAACAACCAATCCAAAAGTGAAATGATTTTCATATACAAAAGTATGGAATCCATAGCTCTATATGAAGTTCTGTGTTTTTGAGTCCCAATTCACCACTGGCCTTAGAATATAAAATATTGGCACCACAACTATAAAGATAAAAGCCTAGAAAAAAACTTGGAAAATTATGAAAGAAAAATTCAGGTTCTGTCTTCCCCTCCCTTTTTCTGGAAAAAATGATCATGGTATATTTGCTTTTAGAGTGATTGATCAAATGTTTAAGACAAGATATTTGTTCTCCCACTTTTTTTAAAAAAAAAAAACCAACATTATACCAGGTAGGCTATTATATAAGTTTATCTACAGTGTGTGTTTCACACTCAAATAGTGCTCAATCACTTTCCTAACATGTGACAAAAGGGATTCTAGACTGAGCCCTTCACATATGTTTTATGATGGCTAAACTAGACATTTAAAAGATTCTTATTTTGTCATTTGCTGCAGTGTTGGAACTTTAACAATTCGGTGACAGAGTTGTAACTTGATTTATAACAAAAACTGCTGCAAGCCACAAATGATCATGTCAAGTTTTACCTAACCATACAGATCAAGCAGTTACTGATAAACTTTCTATCTGGTTTTGGGTCAGGGTTAGGCTATTATCTGATGTATTTTCTTATTACTAATATTGTAACCTACAGTTTTCAGCTCAAAAGCTCTTGGGATGTCTTGTCACAGATGTGTATTTTTAATAAAAATTTAATTTTGTTCAAATAATGATCTGTGCAAATATAACTGAGTGAAACCTTTTGATTTCTGATGATGTAAATACACCCCAAGAGCTACTCCTATCAATTGTTGTCAGCATCTTTGCATGAGACTTTAATGGTGGCACCACATGAAATGAATGGGGAAGTAATGGCAAGCAGATGAATGAAACATGCACTTTAGCCACCTAGCACAGGAGAGCACAGGTTAGCTTTCAGGTGTAAAATCAAAAATAAATACTGAAATAACAACCATAACAAAGACTTTCTTTCATACTGAATACTGAAAATGATGTCCATAGCATGTTTGACACAAAGGCTGATTACTCAGAAGGATTTATTTTTATTTTATCTTTAAAAAAAAAGATTGAAATGAATAGGAGAACACAAGGAGTGCATAGTTTAAATGAGTTTTTATTTTTTTTTACAGAATTTCCAAGTATGTATCAAAAGCAAAAGAATGATGGACATGGGGTTTTAATGTATATTCAAACAAACAACAACAATAACAATAACACACAATATGAGTACAATGGTTGCAAGATGCTGACGAAGAAATGCTTCAAGATTTTAATGGGGAAGTAATTTTAAAAGTTATAATGTCAAACTACAAAAGAAATAAGATAAAAGAACATTAACAGTGCAATACTACACATGTGTACTGGATACAACTTTGCAATAAAATATGATAAATGCAACATGTAATATTTTGTTAGAATTACAGTTTATTTTATTTTCTGCGTAGCTCACTTCATCCCAGGTCATAATGATCTATACATAAAGAAAACTTTTGTGTGAATCTACTGCTTACTGCCTTATTAGTCCTGCACTTGCTGCCTCTCCCAACTTCACCTCCCATTCAAAATTACAGTGTAGAAAGAGCAAGGGCCAGAGCAGCCATTCCCTGACTTGTTTACGTGCTGCATTAAAACGCCATCATTCTTTGCTGGCTGGGGAAGATAGCAGTTTTAATCCAGCCTATCTAGAGGGGATGAGACTGTGGAAGGTGAGGAATACAAAACACAGCACCAGGAGCAGTACGAGTGGCCCGTGTGTAGTTAGAGGCCTTAGCTCTAACCAAATGCAAGCCCCATAGGTAGGGCTTGCAATGCTGTAGCCCAATGGCTCCCAAACTTTGGTCTTCCAGATGTTTGGACTTCAGCTCCTTTAATTCCAGGTGGCTGGGGCTTCTGAGAGCTGATGCCTAAAACACCCTGGGAACCAAGGTTTGGGAGCCACTGCCTTACAAGAAATAACCAGAAAAGAAATGCAATGGATTGGCCTGCTCTTATCCCACCCAATCGAGCTCCATTTGATAACACCGCATTTACTTTCCCTGGTAGGGCTGCCAGAGTGAAAGCTGCACAAAAGGCTCTTACAACTTTATGAGGTGTTCAGAAGAAGCGATTTCAGCAGATGTTGCAGCTGGTTACCTGGATGGATGACAAGTGGCACCTGCTTAAATATGCCCTCTTCCACACAACCCCCAAAGGCAGAGGAGCCCTCTCCAGTTCCCACTCTGAACAGGGTGACTAGAGGTTCTCCTTTTCCAAGACCTGTCCTCCATTTCAGCCTTCAGTCCAGGAGGAATCCCAAAACGTCCTCCCTTTGGGGCAGGACTCAGAAGCATGACTTTACATTTATATGAGTGTTTCTAGCTTTGGATTGGGAATGCCCTCTATTTTCCTTGAATGCTCTACATTTTGCACTGCCTTGCCCTCCCTTTGCGGTTAGGACACATCTATTCTGGTCACTATGACTCTGGCAGAAGAAGAGATGGCATTCAGGGTGCGTCTACGCTGTAGAAATAATGCAGATTGACACCACTTTAAGTGCCATGGCTCCATCCCACACAATCCTGGCATTTGTAGTTCTATCTTTCTCCCACCTTTCTCTCAACATGGGACTGCAGGTGACTTGCAACACAGATTAAAACAAAATGCAGGTAAAAAAATCCCATAATAACAAGGGATCTTAAATACTATAAGCTATCCTTTTAAGACACCACTATTTTAAGCAGTATAGAGCAGCTGTTCTCAACTTGTGGGTTGCAACCTTTTGGGGGGGGGGCTCAAACAACTCTTTCACAGGGATCGCCTAAGACCATTGGAAAACACATATTTGATAACAAGGGTCCGATGGTCATTGGGACTGAGATGAAAATAATGTTGGGGGTCACCACAACATGAGGAACTGTATTAATAGGTTGCGGCATTAGGAAGGTTGAGAACCACTGGTATAGAGGAATTTGGTCTGAGCCTTGGCCTATGAGTCAGGAGAGCAGGGTTCGAATCCCGGCTCGGCCATGGAAACCCACTGGGTGAGATTGGGCAAGTCACACTCTCTCAGCCTCAGGGGAAGGCCATGGCAAACCCCTTCTGAAGAGATCCTGCCAAGAAAACCCCATGATAGGTTCGCCGGAAACGACTTCAAGGCACACAACAACAACGAGGCACCAGCTGAAAAGAAAGCTGAAGACCTGTTGTGGTTGTTGTGGTGTGCCTCCAAGTCCTTTCCCGACTTATGGCCACCCAATAACAATAATAGTAACAATAACCATTTTATTTCTTACCCGCCTCTCCTTACGGCAGGTTACAGCATAGTCAAGGCACAATCATTACATAAACTCTGGAATGACCTACTGGAGGAAAACACTGGCTGCTCTATCTTTCCCACAATGGCCTCATCTTAATGTGGGTTCATTTTACTGTGATTTAATAACCTGGTTGCATTTAAGGTGCCCGTGTTTTAATTGGGGGGTTAGGGATTTTTGTTAATTATGTGTCATTATGTTTTATGATTGTTACCCGCCACAATCCTCCAGGGAGAGGCGGGCTATAAATACACTATATTATTATTACTATTATTATTGCTATATTACTACATGAAACACACACATTAAGCTGCATAAAACGCGCATGTTAAGAAATCTGCGCCGTGTTTATATTGCAATACGTGGGTCAGTAATTAAACATTGAAAAATCGTGTTTAAAATTCATGATTAAAAACCTGCGGGAAGAGATAGGTCTTCAAATGTGTTCACACACACACATATATATATATATTCCTTGGCAACCAAATCCCTTCAGAGGGGCTGCTGCCACGGCCTTCCCCTGAGGAGGCTGAGAGAGTGTGACTTGCTAAGGTTCCATGGCAGAGCCAACCCTGGAAGGACTACAATTCCCAGGGTTCCAGAGCCTGATGCTGCTGCTGCTGCTGCCTAAAGCGGCGTCAAACTGCGCTACTCCTTGAGCGCAGGCTTACCCTCGGTGGCGGCCCCCGTGGAGGTGGGCATCGGGGCGGCTGAGGGCCCCTCCTGCTGCCTCCATGCCCGCGGGAGGAAGGCCCTGGGCAGCAGCAGCGAGACGCACAAGACCAAGCAGGAGGCCAGGGCCACCCGGCGGAACGTCGCGTACGCCATGGATGCCCAGGGGCCGCCCAGGCGGAGCGGAAACAGGGGGGAACCACTAAATGACGTCACATCCTCCCTTTCTTTCTCGCTCTCTCCTTCACTCCGCCCACCGGCGCCTTTTGTGCCACTGGGCATGCGCGAAGCTCCTGGGCATGCGCATTGCCGCCCCTGAAGTCATCGCCCATCCCTTTGTTTTGCCCACACCGTAAGGGGGAGGGGGAGCCATTTTGTCCCACTGCCAATAAGGAAAAAGGAACCTTTTTGTGGTTCTTTGAAGGAGGACAAGTTTCTCTTAGTATAAACGCTCTTTCTATGATGGGCGAAGTGGGCTGTAGGACGCAGTGTCTTGTGAAGGGATAATAACAACAATAACAATAATAATACATTACAATAAACCCACTTATTCTCTCCCCCAGCTTTGGAAAAACAAAAACAAAACGTAACAATAAGAGACAAGTTAAATTTTTGTTGTTATGTGCTTCCAAGTAATTTTTGGCTTGCGACCCTATCGTGGGGTTTTCTTGGCAAGATTTGTTCTGAAGAAGTCTGTCATTGCCTTCCCTTGAGGCTGAGAGAGTGTCACCCAGTGGGTTTCCATGGCTGAGCGGGGAATCGAACCCTGCTCTCTGGAGTCGTAGTCCAATGCAGGCTCCCTCCCAGTTAAAATTAAGGACAGTTGATTTTCTGTCTTTATGAAACATCCATAAAGTGAATTTTATTATACACACACACACACTTGTCCCTCCACATTCACTGGGGCTAAGGGCACAAGACCCCTGTGAATATGGAAAAACTGCAGATAACAAAAGCACCATGTTTTTACCTGAGAGAGGACACCTCTAGGAATCCCTAGGTCCTCCGGTGCAACTCTATGGTCAACATCCGACAGACACTGGCCATAGAACAAATGCCTAGCAGAGTATTCTCTCTAGGAATCTCTAGGTCTTGTCAGTACAACCTTTAGTTAAAGTTAACCATAGAGTTGCAGTGGAGGACCTAGATATTCCTTGAGAGAACATATTAAATCTGAATAATCAAATCCAAAAATATCAAAGCCACAAATATGGAGGGATGTGTGTGTGTGTGTGTGTGTGTGTGTATGTCATGCACCAACAATCCTGAATCCATTTTAATAATACCATTATTAAATGCGTTGGCAGTGCCAGTGAACTTCAGACTTGCTAGATTACAGCACTGTACTCTTACAGTGCTGCTATTTCACTTTTACTGTTCTTGTTGCCTCCTGTTGCATTCTGGGATTTGACATTTCGGGAAAGGCATTTAGAATTCTCAGCCAAAGAGGTCTTAGGCCTCACTGAACTTCAGATCCCAGAATGCAACAGGAGGCAGCGGGGGGGGGGGAGTCAAAATGAAATAGCAGCACTATAGAGTGTAGTGCAGTAATGTGGTTGCTCTGGCCACTTTGCCTCATCTCCCAAAATGCCTAGATCCCAAATGGATTTTTTGGCATCCCGTTCAGTCTGTATAAAAATTGTACTTTCCAGCCCACAAATAAGAGTTATAACAAGGGACACCTGGCAGCACTTATAAGGGACAAGCTTCCCAACCCTCAGATAAGGGACACTTCTAGTCTGTTAAAGCTTCTGCAGAAGCTTATGGGCAAACTAATTGATCTTAAAAGGGCAACAAGACCTCTTGCTCAGTTTGGGTGAGCTTGAGCAAGTCACAGTCTCAGCCTCAGAGGATGGCAGTGGCAAACCTCATCTGAAGAAACTTGCCAGGAGGAAGACCCCATGACAGGTTTGCCTTAGGATCAGCATAAGTCAAATGACTTGAAGTCACACAACTTTGAAAGAGTGGGCAAGTCATCAGGAGTTGCAAGGAATTTGGATTAGGGTTGCCAGAGTGAAAATGGTATGAGGCTCCT
Source organism: Sceloporus undulatus (assembly GCF_019175285.1). Classification (NCBI taxonomy): domain Eukaryota; kingdom Metazoa; phylum Chordata; class Lepidosauria; order Squamata; family Phrynosomatidae; genus Sceloporus; species Sceloporus undulatus. Next base: position 275,923,638 of record NC_056522.1, read on the forward strand.
GTCAATAAGAACAATAAGGATGGTGATATTTATTTCTTGCCCACCTTTCCCCATGAGAAAACATTTAAATATGCAACATTTAATGGTTTTATAGAAGAGGGAACTTCAGCAGGTGTTGCCTGTTGCTTGGTCGCATGACAAGTACATCTGCTGAAACCCCCTCTTCTACACACTAAATTAAAAGTGCAGAACCCCTCTCCAGTTTTCACTCTGACAACTCTTAATTCAGATTGATATTTGATGCATTGTTTATTGATTGATTTTTATTATTGTTTTTGCGTATCTTGTTGCTTTTGGTTTCAGTTGCATAACTCGCATTGTAAACTGTCTTAGGATACACGTTATGACAGGTTGTGTAACTAATCTCAGAAGTGTTGACCATATTGGTTAGGGCTCATGGGAATCCAGCACAATCTGGCTCCCCTTCCCCTGCAGTGTACAAAAAAAAAAAAAAAACCAACAACCCAAAACCATTCAGTTCCAGGTAGTCCAGGTGAGACAACAGAGAAGGCAAGCCGTCAATATGAGGAACAGGCTTTTAAAAAAACAAAACAAAAAAGCCCTTCTCCATCAGGTGAGGCTCAATCTCAGGCAGTTGACCCACACAGACCAGTTATTTAGTTCAAGCGGGCAACTATGTGGAGCCATAGCTTGTGTACTTGCTTGGTTTCTTTCTCCCAGAGTGACCAAATATCCTAACCGCCGTGGAGGACAAGGAACTGCAAAAAGAAATTGAAGAGAAATGTAGGACATTACTAAATAAAAGCTAAAAACATTCATATAAATATGAATTTATGTTCTGCAGTCATGCTCAAAATGGAGGACATTTTGGAATTCCTCCTGGACAGAAGGCTGAAATGTAGGACATGTCTTGGAAAAATAGGTCATCCTTCTCTCTGCCAATTTGTAGAAATCTAGCAGCAGCAGCTGCTGCATGTTGTATTTAGAGATGCAGAGTTTATTAGGCCAATTGTTTCAGCTTTTCCAGATACCCAATAGAAAACCTGAAGTGGATTATTTAGTTTTGCTCCAGGATGTTCTAACAAATCTGACTTGGATCAAAGAATGCCTCCGCCACAAACATTACACACAAGAGGAGGGATATTGCATGAAAAGAATGGTGCCAAAGTCAGAGGATGGGACTAGAAAGTAGCATTAGTGTGGTCTTGAATCATGTTTAGGAAGTTATAGGAAACTAGTGTAGACTTTTAGTGTGGACATTTTAGCAATGCACTTTGGTCAACTTCATTGAATTTGTGGAGCAGTTCTACCTCTATTGGCCTACTGATTACACTTTCAAATTCTGGAGATAACCGGAGTAAGGCGTTAAGAGCAAGCAGCACATGTTTTGTTTTAATGCATTTTTTCTAGTTTACCAACCCAATTTTGCACTCTTCCCAACAGCAGAAAAAGCAAGCATTTCCTGCATGTTTTAATGGCTTTTAACAGTTTTGAGCAACATAATTTAATAGCAAATGTCAGTGGTGTGATTTGGGAGGGAGCTTTGAGGATGACAGATGTTCCAAACTTATTTTCCAATCTTGGTTTGGCTTTTTGCAGTTGTTCTAGTTTCTTTCATAACAGGTAAAGATACTGGAGACAACCACATCCGAAGGTTAAATAAATAAATAAATAAATAAGACAATTTCATTGTCCTATTTAGGTTTAACATGGTATTGTGTTGTTTTGTGGCTGTATGCAAAATGGCTAATGTAAATAAATAAACATAATAATAAACAAGAAATGAAATAAAAAATAAATAAGGTTACATTGCTATATTCACTACTGATAAAATGGTCACTGCCATGTCTTGAGATGGAATTGCTAGAAGCATCCAGTAGTTACTGCAGGCATTAAAGTAACTCCATCTGTAATTCATATTTGCCCAGGAGTAAGCCAAGTCCGTAGAACCTACCCACACAAGTTCTTCTATTAATGGTTTGTGTCCTGCATCATCCAGGTAATAGGGACTATGTCTGAGTGTTGTCTGAATTCAGAGTTTGTCTTCAGTGTTCCAGACGTTGGCTTCATAAAGCCAGGGACGAAATAATAAACTGAATTCAACAAAGTATCATTTAAAATGTTCATTGTTTAGGATGACTACTTCTATTTAAAGATATAGCTGTGCTAATATGAAGAATCAGTACGTAGAGAGTTCTTGTTGCACCTTTGAGACTAAAGAAAGAAGTTTGCAGTGTGAGCTTTCGTAGACTTAAGTCTTCTTCCTCAGATGCATTTGGGGAAGTATTTGCTGCCAACTTCTTTCCTTAGTCTCAAAGGTGCTACAAGCTATCTCTGCATACTCTTTCTATTTGTAATTTCTGTTGCAGAAATTGCACCAACTTTCTCATGTTTTATGTCCAAAATAAACTGTGCATTAATAAACTGAATTTATGTTTTGTGACATATTTTTACACTTAAGAAAGAGTTATGTCAAAGTTTTGAATTTATGCTAAACTACACTCTGCTCATGGTGTCCAGACACTGAATGAGGGCATCTGAAGAGGAGCTTCTATGCCAAAGTAGTTGTTCATGCCTAGGAGATCCTTTTTAGATCTGCTCAGTGTGGAGATGTTGGAAATGGGTCCAAAAGTATTCCTCTTCGTATGTGGAAGTTCCCTATCTGAAAGTAACATGCTGGTAAGACTTTCCTTAGGCCTACTTCATGTTCTTTCTGAATGTTTCTGTGTGCTTCCCCCCCCCCCTCGTTCTTTCGTTATCTTGATCTGCCATTTTTTAGGTTAGAGGCTGGAACTGTGGAGCCCTTCAGCTGTTGTTGGACTGCAATTCCCACCAGTACTAGCCAACATAATTGATAGTGAGAAGTGCTGGGAGTTGCAGTGCAGCGCTATGTGGAAAGTTGTATGATTCTCACCTCTGTTTTAATTTGTGCTGTGGTCAGAATAAAAAGCCTGACTCCTCAAATAGAATAGATCCATTGTATAAATGGGATGTGCCTCCCTTTGGGTTGATGGATTCAACAATTGGTTTAGTTGATGTATTCCAACTGGGACTAAACAATTAGGACTCAAGCCATTGGTTGTTTTTCTATGAAAACGTTAATGCATCTGCTTGATTCTAGACTGAAGGCAACCTTTCTAGAAGCTGATTTGTGTAACTAACTATGGCCACTGAATCTACATATATAAAGATTATATGTCCGTTCTTGCCCGATAAATTGTAACTATGGTAATAGAGTATTCTTGAATAAAAAGGTGTCTTTCAGGATTCCTTTTTGATATTAACTGTTAAAGGAAGTAATAGTTTTTGCATTTTAACATGGAACATGTTTAAATAAAAAAAAATTGTCATTGGGATCAGTGTGACTTGTCCTCTGGGGACAGAATCAAATCTCTTACCAAACGGCCCCAGGTTATGAGCCCCTGGTAATCCAGTAAGCAATAACACTGCTCTGAACCATGGCATCTTTTCAGGTAATGTGGCAAGATCAGGTTCCTTTTCTGTGTGAACCTTACAGCCTGAGAGAACTTCTGCCCCCATCTAATTCAAGTCTAGTCCATATGCTGTATCTCTTTTGCTCTTTTGTTAAATTTTGTTTACTTGGTAACTATGGAGTGAAAAGAGAAGTTACACTTGGATTCTTGGGTCATTTGGATTAAATTTTTTTTAAAGAAAATAGTCTGCTCCAATTAATTAAACAAACTGATATAAAATGCTCCTGCTTAAATTGTACTTTGCATATCCATAATCTCTGCACTACATTTTATGTATACTTTACCCTTGGGTAAAAAATTGTGAGCATATAAATGCTTTCTCACATAATCTTGCTAAAGCACATTCCTGCCTATAAATATTCATACTACTGCCAAAACATTTACAAGGTTTCCCCAAAGGTGAAATATGTGTAATGTACTTTGCCTTCTGGGTATAAATATTATCCAATACATTTAGGTTAATATGAATACACTAATTATTCTTGTAACCCTTTTTAAAAGGGTCATCCTCCTGATGTGAATTTTAAAAAAAATGTAATTACAGTAATTGGATACTTAATCTAATTAAAATTGGCTTTATCTTTAATGGGAATTTTTCTAAAGACACAGAATGACAATTGACTTTTTGATAATCACTGTTTTCCTTTCTGCTGGAGGATGCATTTTGGATTTTAGAAACTAGAGAACACAGCCTTCGTACCATCTGCCAACTGCCACTGGAGCCAGACAAACTATGGTTTTATCCATGGTAGGCAAAACATTCATGTTAATTATGAGATATGAATATTCTTAAATTTTATGATGCTATTGATTTTCATGAAGACACAACAACGGTTGATTAAAGGGACCAAGGCACTGTATAGTACAATACACAGGTTTTCTCACTATGTAGAACAACCTCATTTCAGATGTGGCTTGAGGTGTATCTACATGGGTTCTCCACTGTCTGAAGTAATAAGTGTATTATTCTTTAAAACTGAAGGCAAGGCTCCTATGTTTGGGAAAATGTTGACACAAGTAGTTAACCAATAGCAATTAAATCACAGTGTTCCTTTGAGAACACATTGAAACTCACTCTTAGACAATATTACTTATTTCGAAAGTGTTTAAAATACATTATGTCAGTTGTCCTTAGAAAAATCTATAAGAACATCCTCATATTTATTGGAGAATACAATAACTGGTCCCACAGCATCACCTCTACAGTCTTAGGGCTCAATCCCACTACAATTTAAAGCGAATTGCAAATTGGGTTATATGATCATTCCGATTGGGAATCAATTTTGATCCTTATTTGATCATATTCTGTTGTGATAAAGCACGGCAAAAGGATACAAACTGGGGTTTTCTGATAACACATTTTTGGCGATTCTTTTTGGAAGAATCGATTCTAACATGTGTCCAATAAGTGGGAACGCCAAATCAGAATGATTCATTTTGTTGGGAGGGACAAATGGCAGAGGTATGCTGCCTTTTTGGTTTTTTGCTTTTAAAAAAATTAATAAAAAAATCGATAGAATGGTCAAGCGACTACTTGCCGGCCTTGGCTCTTTCCCCTTGCTGTCCCCGCTGGCCTTGGCTTTCCCCCCACTGGCCTTGGCTCTGCCCCTGCTGGCCTCCTCGCTGTTCCTGCCAGCTTTGGTTTCCTCCCGCTAGCCTCCTCACTGCCCACCGTCCTTGGCGCTCTCTCCCCAGCATGTGCTCCATCACCGGCTTCCCCCATCCCTGACTTGAAGCAGCACAAACTAAATGGGAATGAAAAGATAAAAACCAATTCAACTGGCATTAAAAAAAAATCCCCTTTTATAGTGAGGAGGAGGGATCTTTTGAAATTGGGTACAGACATGGAGCGGAGCCGAATCACAACCCATTATTTTGCCAGTAGAAATGACCCTTTATTTTTCTTTTCACTTGCCTACAAATACTGTAAGTTTCATAATACAGTCGGCCCTTCTTATACACGGATTTTTTATACACGGATTTAAGCATACACGGTTTGAAAATGTTCCAAAAAAGTATAAATTTACCTTGATGTTCCATTTTTTTTATTAGGGACACCATTTTGCTATGTCATTATATTTAATGGGACTTGAGCATACACGGATTTTGTTATGCACGGGGGATCTTGGAACCAAACCCCAGCGTATAACAAGGACCCACTGTATCTCATGGTGAGAAGCTTTGAAAACACCTGTTATTATAACAAGGAGGGGTCAGAGAGACAATTACAGAATAGAGGACAAGCAAACTTAGATTAACTTTAGAGTGACTGACACAGAAGGTGAAAGGGTGTGGCTAAGACCACCAGCCAGGAAATGAGTACATTTAATGTCTAAACAGCTGGGAAAATATGCAATCTAGTAACTATTGAGTATAGCCATAAATATATTCTTCCCCTAACAGTATTAAAGTTGTGCGTTCAATGGCCCTTATCACAACACACGCTGCATCTGCAATAAGACAGTATTGTTAATCTATTTTATATTTTAACATCACACCTATAAGAGGTAAGACTTAAATTCATTATTTTCAGCCAGGAATGGAGAAGATGAAACTCTTTATATGTTAGACTGTAACTCCCATGATTCCTCATGATTAGCTATTCTGGATAGGGTTATATAAAGGCTGATTAATGCATTGGGCTATGCTAGTTGTAACAATCCAATTCAATGGATTGGGTTCAGCTGATGATTAAACAAAAGCGATGATTTAATTTTTTTTTAAATTTTATTAAATATTCATTGACATTATACAAGACAAAACATTGATACACACTTAGACTTGCTTGTTACTTGGTTGCATGACAGCAGCATCTGCTGAAAATCCCTCTTTTACATAACCTTTAAGGGTACAGGAACCATCTCCTGTTTTCTATCTGGCAACCCTAGAGCCATATTCAGTAAGTGGATCAGACTTTGCTCACTCCTTTGCTTATGGGAACCTCTCCAAACACTCCCTGGTCATCAGCTAAAGATCACCTGCTACAATTAACTTCCAGTGATGAAGCATCAACCACAGAGCTGAATGGTTTCATTGCCATGTGGGGAGTGTTTATTCAGCTGTGTCTGGTGGGGGCTTACCCTTAGTAAATGTCTTAGGTTTTCAGTCATCAATTTGCCTAATAACAACTTGACAATTCTAAAACCTCAAGAGTACCTTTTTGTAGAAGGAAGCACTGAGGATTGAGGAATAACGGGAATATGAGCAGCAGCAACAAAACCTCTCTTGAAATAGCTTATACTGGTGAGGCAAAGGGACAAACTGGAAGCATTTCATTATACTTAATTTAGTAGATGCTTCTATGCAAAGAGGTGAAATTTATCTAAGGTATTTATTTATATGGTTAACATGATGTCTGCCCTAAAATTTTATTTTCACAACTGTATAAAGTGATGCTTTATTCTCTCTGTTTTTTGCTTAGCCGGAGACAAGGCATGACAAAATAAAACGCGTCTACAAGGGGAAAGAAGGATCAGTAAGAAGGGATTGAGATAATTGAAATATTAACATTATTCATTTATTTGAAGCATTTTTACTCTACTCTTCAGGCCAAAAAGCCTCCTCAAATAGCCTTTAAAAAAAACAACAACAAATGAAGACAGTCCCTGCCTATTAGTCTCACAATATATAAGATATGACATGAAAGGAAAAGACTTTGGGTGGGAAGAAGCAAATCCAGGCACTGCCTGTTTATTATGAAGTTTGGATCGGGGATGTTTCTAGTGGGAAAGGAAAAGCAAGCATGTCTGCCTCTCTATATAATCTGGGTCCTTCCTTGCTGTGGCAGTTTCCCACCGCCCCTTGGTGCTCTTTCTGGTTGATGTGGCCATGGTGTGCCATTCTGTAGTTCTGCAGCCCTGTGACAACTCCAAGGCCAAGTATAAAAAAAAATTAAAATATACTGGATCCCGCACCTGGTATTTAGTTGTCCGTTTGTCACTATGATCATGTTTCATAAGAAATAAGCAACACTGGACTGTGCAGCAGTTGGAAAGCATCTTGACTGTGACACAGCAAAGGGATTAATTGTGGCTGAGACATGGCCTTGTTCCAGCAGTGGAACTGTGAGACTGCAATCCTTGCTAGAATAAGTCAATAAGCCCTTCCTCCCAAATTGAATGCAGACTCCTTTTGCACTTTGAAGTTAGTTTGCAGAACTTGAAGTAAACTAAAGACAAGATAGGAAAGTGGGTGTAGAGAGAGAAACTGGGACATTTTAAAAGCACCTGAAAAAAAGGTAAAAGTGGGAGAGTATGGAGATAATATCTGTATAATCTTTTTAAAATAATCACTTCTCACTTTTCTGAAAATGCAAAACCATGGCATTAATCTGTTCAAAGTATAGGGATGGTGATCAAAGACAAAGTAAAGGATTTGTCTTCCATTGGTTTTTTTTTTAAACTTAGTCTTACATGTCATATATTGGTCTATCTGTTTCTCTCCCTCCCTCCCTGATAAACACCTGTGCATACTCACAAGGCATCATTACTGGCATTGCACTTTTTTCAGATCAAAGGTACCACCCCTCTCCTTCTGGTCATTTTTCATCTTATGATGAGGGTAGGTGGGTAAGGGAGGATGGGGAGGGCATGAGTTGGGGGTTCCCAAAGGAACAGAGTCATACAAGTTGGGATAATTTCACTGCCACGTCTTTTTAAAAACCCAAAAAGCAACCTTTGCTATCATTGAAAGTGGTACATCACAGAAACAAGAAGAACATCCTAAGGAGATGGTACCAGTCTGGAGAAGAAATACAGAATGAAATGGTATGAAGCAATATTAGATGCACATATCTATTTGCAGAAGGGGAAGCAGTACTCAAAAGACACTTGCCTGAATAACCTGTTAGATTCGTCAACTCCTTCAGGGTAAAGACCTGCCATTTTTTTCCCTGTAAATAAGGCACTGTGAACACTGGTGATGCTTTCTTTAATAGTACAACATTATGCAAGCAACTTTTCCATTCTGTAGGTGAGGATTTTTCTGTAGTGTGAGCACTTTCTTACTCTTTTCTACAAGTGTTGGTCTGATGATAAATTTAGTATTTGCTGTTTCTCATCACTTACAATAACAGAGATGTGTAAAATGCGTAGTTTGGCGGAATTAAGTAGACACTTCTTTGCCAAGCATTTAGTTAAATAGTGGGTTTCGTTACCACAGGACATATGATGGCCATGAATGTGGATGACTTTAAAAGGACAGACAAATTCATGAAGGCATTCAATGGCTACTAGTCATGATGACTATATATTAATTCCACTATCAGGAGAAGTATGCACCTATCAGTCACTGGCAAGGCAACAGCAGGAGAGGGCAGGTATCTTGTTGGCCACTGTGGAAAAAACAGGCTTTTTGGAATGGGCCAGTGAAGTTCTTCTTATGTTCTAATTAAATAAATTCAGATGCTATATGTTACAATTCCATTATTTCTCTCATCCAGTTAATAACAGAAACATTTAATGGAATGTCCATCCTTGGACAAATAATGTTCAAAAGCAAGGCTTCTGGCTCCCAGAAGATGGCAGCATTTATCTAGAAAACCAACCAGATACAGCCTGATGCTAAGATTCCTGTTCAATCCTCATTTGCCAGTGAAGCACTGATATGTTAGAGGTCCTAGATTTTTAAAAGAGAGACAGATGATCAGATAATGGTACTTCAGTGATTGTCAGAAGCAATAATGATAGCACTCATTATAATGTTGAAGTGTTCCTGCTTTCTCACAGGTTCATGGGATATGTTAATTCATCCAAATGGAAGCTGGATACATTCTTTAGCACTTATCCCACAAAGGCATTTCTGTCACCCATAAAAACTGCATGTATAAATGTTAACTAAACGTTCCTTCCAGTCAAGAACTTTTGTCACACCTCCTGCGCCTCCTGTATTTTCATGTCTTACACCACACAATAGAACTGTTTACAGTAACAATTAAATGAGAATCAGTGTTCAAGCCCATCTGGAAGAACAGGCTTAACACTTCTGGCACTGCATTTGAAACTTCTAGAAAGTCAGCCAAATGTACTGAAAACTAATAAGGAGTGTGGCATTGCACCAGCAGCATCAAATATGCAAAATACATGGCTAAGTAGATTGCAACATGCTGATGAGACAGAGTGAATTATTCCATTTGCTTTCCAGAACTGTACAAGCTTAGGTTTCTAATGTTTAAGTTGAGCCTGATTTCTGATTAGTATGTCACAAAGCTTTTCCATGATTTTACATACACTTATATGCAGTGTCTTGCATACAATTATATACAATGCAGCAGATCAGTTAGAAAATGCAGAACTGATGAGCTGGACCTGACCCAACCTGTTTATTAGACTTTATTGCCTTCTTTGATGTTCCCCATTCATGTTTCAAGCATGGAAAAGTAACTAGAAAAAATATTTTGTGGAAATAAGCACCTGAACATTATCATGTACTTTCTCCAATTTCATCAAAACATTCATAAGCATGCTTTAATGAAGACTCTCATCCCTCCTTTGACTTAGAAAACTACGGCGGATTTGAGGAAGTCACAAATGCACCATTTACAGTCAAGATGTTATGGGGAGATGGGCTAAGAGGAGGGGGGGAAGCCAGGAGATCAACCTGTTCGCACCCCTACCAGTTTGTCTTCTTTCATAGCTGAGCTGGAGAGTGTGTGAATGCTGCCAACAGCTCCTAATGAAGGTGGAGTGTCTAGGGACACTATCCCTAACCCAAGTTTCCCATTGGGCACTAACATTATAGCCAGTTCTGGTGGCAAGGTGGAGATGGATGTGAGACTGGATTTACAGTGGATTTGCAGGTGCAGCATGACTCATACAATCATAGAGTTAGTTTCTTCCAACTCCATGATTCTATGATGTTATGAAACTTTCATTTTTGTTTTTGGCAGATTTTCTGCCATTTTTCTGATCTCTCCCCCATGTGGTGAGAGTTTGCAGCAGAGGATGAGTTAGAAATTACTCCGCAAATGTGTATGTGTGTGTGACTTCAGGGAGTGTAAACTGGGATCCTGCAGACTACATGTGGCCCATGGACCACACTTTTCCTTCCCTGTACCAAATGAACAGGGCTCCACCTATTTCTGTCCTCTCTCCTCAAAACCCCAAGCATAGAGTGGAGAGTTATAGAGTTCATTTTACCAAAGCCCAGGGATCCAGGGGGATTAGGTCAGCCTTCAGCCTATTAATTTGGGGGGGGGGCTGAAACTGAGCTGTAGATCATGTTTGAGGTTATATATGGACACATATTTCCCTTTTTCTGCTTGTTATTCAGATCTTGTGATAATTGCTAGAGCTAATCAAGAGCAGTCTTAGAGCAGAGCAAATAACATTTTGAGCTGAATTCTTGGTTTTTTATGTGACAGAGGAGTCCACTTCTGCAGTTAAAACAAGATTCATAGTGTATATGTCAGCATAGCGTAATAGTTCTTCACGAAGAGTTGTATTCAGTTTGGCCATTAAACCTCCTTGAACTTATTGCAGAGCCAGTTCAGCTCTTCCCATCGCCATTTTCTGCCTGACGGAAGATGAGAGGTGGAGGAAGCGATGTGTGAATCAGAGAATCATTTGGCTATGTTTCTGTATCCAGACACAAAATTATTATATCATCTGCTGAGGTCTGCTGGATTGTCCAGTGATCTCTTCAGATGATGTAATAATTTCACATTGGACTGGGATATAGCCAGATGCTTCTCTGATTCCTTCCCACCCCAGCTCTCCATCAGGCACTTAATGACCATGAATGGCTGCAGGAGCTCTACAGAAAGTCAAGGGGGGGGGAGGCTTTGGTCATTGCAGAAGGATAATGGGAATGCCAGTAGTGTCCCTGTACCAGGTGTCACTCAGTGTGTGTGTGTGTGGGAGGGGAGTAGGAATTCCGGGGGTGGGACTTCTGGGGGTGGCATGCACTCCCTCCCTCATGCAGGGATGATGCAGGGAGGAATGCACAGGCGAGTTCAGGGATGGTGGGGATGGGCATGTGGGAACATGGGGAAGGTGTGGAAGGGTGGGAATGTATGTAGGGGAGTGCAGGGATGGCACAGCAGATTGGCACATGTGTGGGGATGGTACATGGGGAAGCACATTCAATGGAAGCGTGGGGAGAAGTGCAAGGGGAGGGCCTGACCGGGTGTCACTCCTCCTTCTGTGGTGTCACCCGTTGCAGGCCACACCACCATACCCCCCTAGTGACACCAATGGAGAATGCTAACCTCAGCTATGATCAGGGGGGAAAAGACACATGCAGGCGTAAAGTTGACTTATACTGGTTTATGCCTTTAATTGCTTGCCAACAACAATTTGACAGGGAGATTTGTGTTTCATTATATTTTCTTAAGAACCACCAGTCCCAGAATTCCTTGTACATTGGCACATGAAAAGATCAGGTGGTGGTGGAGATATAACACCATAATAAGTATGTGGGTGCATGCATGCATGTGTGTACACACACTCTCACACACATTTATATGCAGATATACACCCACCAAAGAAAAATTGTCTATACAGCTGTGCAAAACAACACATTAGTGATACCCAGCTCTTTAAAACTACAAGTACCACCTCTGGAATTTGTAGGAGCTTGTGTTTCCTGGTAAAAATACTGATCCCCAACTGACTAAGAACTGTATAGCACCATTAGGCTATTCACTAATCTTGGTGTAAAACTCGTTGAACTCAATGATCCTTATTTCTGTATAGGTGGGTACAAAGATAATCCTCAGAGGCATCAAGAAAGCTATGAATCTGACTTCCATGGCACAGGTGTTGTAAAACTAATTTAGACACAAAGAACTGGAAACGTCTTTTTCTTAACCACTGAACTTGCATTTTTTTACTTTGTGCACTAACAGCTTCCTGTAAGAAGCAGCTAATGAATCACTTTATCAATCTTTTTCACTTAAACACCGAATGTTATGGAAAAAAAAATCAAGGTCAACAAGAAGCCCAAAGTTCACACCAGATGAGTATACTAGAAACTCACAGTACCAGTGAGTGGACTTTGCTCTCCGTTGTATTTGAGAGCAGCTTTCTGGCACAGGGAGCCCAGGAAGGCAGGGAGCACTCATCTAAGCTCTTTCACTGGTTGAAATAAGAGATGGTGCACTACTGCCACCCCTGCACCACTTCAACAAGTTCATGTTCATCCAGGCATCATTTTTGTACCACAAGGATGATGCAGTTCCTACAAGAGATGACAATGCTGCATTTGGGAAGTTTTAAATTCTGGCTCCATTGTCTTACAGCAGGGGTAGGCAACCTTTTTGAGCCGGGGCTGGGTTGCTGTCCCTCAGACAACTGAGGGGCTGGTGGCAAAAATTAAATAATTAAATAATTTTTAAAAATTAAATAAATAAATAAACCGGGACAAATGTAGGACAATTTTTTCAAATGGAGGACACTTTAAAAAATAAAATGGAGGACACGTGAAAAAAATTGTTGATTTTTAAAAAAATGTTAATATAAATGCATGTTTCTGAGGCTTCTATAGACAATTGCCCCTCTTGCCCCCTCACGCGAGAGGCCAAAGGCCCCGGCGGCAATCGGCGGCAGGACCGGGCTGGGGCCGGTCCCAAGGCCTCGCCGGGCCGGATTTGGCCCGCAGGCCGTAGGTTGCCTACCCCTGTCTTACAGCAAAGGTGGGAATTGTGCTGCTCACCAGAAATTGTTGAAATTCAGTTCCCATCAGCCCTAGCCAACAGCCAGTGATAAGGAGTGCTGTGAATTGCAGTTCAGCAACCTCTAGAGGGTTGCATGATTATTTCCCCATTTAACAGGATCACCTCTTTTCTGATAATAATATGTATTACTTTGTTTTGTTGTTGTTGTGTGCCTTCAAGTCATTTTCAAGTTACAGCGACCCTAAGGTGAACCTATCATGGGGGTTTCTTGACATGATTTGTTCAGAAGGCACTTGCCTTTGTCTTCCTCTGAGGCTGAGAGTGTGTGACTTGCCCAAGATCTCCCAGTAGGTTTCAGAGCCGAGTGAGGATTTTAGCCCTGGTCTCTGGAGTCGAAATCCAGTGCTTGAACCCCTCCGTCACACTGGCTATTTAAATTAAAAGGCTACAATGCAGTTAAGAACAGAACAATGTGAAGTCAAAGGCTTTCGTGGTTGGCATCCATTGTTTTTTGTGGGTTTGGGGGGCTATGTTGTCATGTTCTGGAAGTGTTTATTCCTGACGTTTTGCCTGCACCTGTAGCTGGCACTTTCTTAAAACCCCTTTCCTTAAAAACTTTCAGTTCTAAAAAGCTTGTCAGTACAAAAATGTCAAATGTGCTCAAGCCACTCCACCACATTGGTTCTTGTGTATTATTTCACTTCTTCCAAAATGTGGTGAGCCAAATCCTGTTATATCTGGAGACTATAGTGATCATTCTGCTGAATGGGACCCTAGACCTCTATCCCAAAGTCCTGCCCCAGTGGCACTAAAGAGAGAGATGAAGCAACATCTACTTATCCTTCTTTGAAATTATAGATTTAATGAAATGCTTAACCTTGCTTGAAGTGTAGTATTCATTTCTTAAGATAATACCTTTGAAGATATGGAAACAGCCATGGATGCAGATGGACTGTTCCTGCATATGTCACAGATTCCTGATAAAACCTAAATGTGGATCTGTCCACAGTGTTGCCCATTCTTTCTTGGCTTCCTGTTTATCCAGCTTATGAGCTCATCTTTAAATAAGCTTCCTGGTTGACACATTTAGATGTGTAACATTATTTAAATCTAACAGTTTTATGTATGTATTTCAACTAGAATAAATCCAAAACCAATCTCATGGACACACGGCACTGCAACAGGAACGAGGTAACAAAATAGAAAATGTCCATCTCCCATAAAGGCTCTGGAATGCTTTGAATAACACAAGGGGGTTGTTTGTATGAATTTACTGATAAACATCTGAAATATCAAGATGAGCCAAAGAGCAAACCATTTAAAAAGCTCAGAAGTATAAATGTAAAACTAAGAAAAACAAAATAACCCTGTGTATAATACATCATTTATTGTTATGAGCAAATATTACATATGTGGTCTGTGTGCACATTTTTTTTATCAATATATAATTTTTATGGTTTGGGATGTAATAGTTATGTTTTCTGAAATATTTGGTAAATGCTGTGTATAAATTGTAAATGTGTGTGATTTGTTAGGAAATGATCCCCTTTAGAAAATAAAATTTAAGCCTAGCATAGACTTAACTAACAATTGCTATAGCCTACTCTCTCTGATTCTCCCATGAGGATGCTGACTATATTGTTGATGGAGTGCTAAAATTTCCCATTAAGTCTATATAGCAACTCATATTACGAGATGAAGCTTACTTTTTTTCTCCCAGTTGCAACTCATTCTGAAATCCTTAAGGCTCCTGAAGTGTATCTTTTGGGGGTGATGCCTACAAAGCTGTTTGGAAACATGTCTCTCAGTGTGTGCGTATATGTTTATATATTTATATATATGTGTGTGTGTGTGTGTGTGTGAGAGAGAGAGAGAGAGAGAGATAGAGATAGAGACAGAGAGAGAAATGACAGCAGTACATAGGCTATTGCGTTGTATCAGGTCACGTTAAGCATATTTCATTCCATCTTTCTCTCCAAAATCGAATCCAAGGTGGCTGTAACATAAGTGGGTGGGTAGGGTAATTTTTCTAGTTCAGGTCCTTTTCTTTTTCATACTAAGATTGTTAAAGGTCTGAAAACCAAGCCTGATGAGGAACAGCTTAGAGAACTGGGGCATACTTACCTTGAGAATTGACAGAATAGTTACCTTTAAATATCTGAAGGATTAACACACAGAAGCTTGGAGCAAGCTTATTTTCTGCTGCTCCAGAGATTAGCACATAAAACATTGGATTCAAATTGCAAGCAAAGAGGTTTAACTAAGGCATTTAGAAGAACTTCCTGACAGCAAGAACTGTTCAGCTGTGGAATAGCCTGCTTTGGACGATGGTAGACTCTTCTTCTTTGGAAGTCTTTCAACAGAAGTTAGATGGCATCTCTCAGAGTCAGAAGTGCTTTAGCTGTTTGCTCCTGCTTGGTACTTGGCCATTGCAATCTTTTTCAACTCTTACAATTCTGTGATTCACAATAAATCTGACAGTGACCCACTGTTGCTGTATATCCTAACTAGTATTCCTCAACCCAACTATTTGAGCCACCAAATATGTGCTGTATCATCTCTATGCCCTGCTTCTAATATATTTGTTTTATTTTGTTCCTTTGTTCTGGTACAAAATGAAGTTGCTTCCACTAGCCCTTTTTGCTAGAACTGACACCATTTAGTCACTCAGAGACTTCAGCCAACTTCACTGCCCAGCTATTGTAATCCAGTGCCTTTCCTATTTTCCCATATCCTCAAAGGTCTAACATGGGGTTGTTTGCCCAACTTCCAACCCAACTAAAGTTACCTCCTATCCAGTGTGGCCTGGCAAAATGCTATCTGCAGGAAGAACAGACCATAAAATGGTTCATATTGCCCCGCTACATTTTTTTGGTTACAAATCAAATGGTCTGGAAGATGGTCCTTTCCCCCATTATTTTGTAGAGCTGGAATGAATGACAACCACAGTGAATTAAACCTCAAAATAAAACCCATTCTAATAGTGCATTTCATCAGCAATGTTGTAGTAATGGAATCCTCCCACCCATTTGATGCATTACAATACACTTCCAGGTAAAAACAAAACAGATTAATCAGGTTCCTCAGTATGTTGTTTAGTGCTTGTTATTCCCCCCCCCCCAAAGGATGACATTATTTGTTCCTCATTACTGAAAGTGTATCTTTTAATAGTGCAGCATGTTTTTAGTTTGTTTTTATTTTTTTAAATAAAGTCAAAATACAAAAGGGTCCCAAATCCTACAAAAATAACCTCTCTTGTAACTTTTTAGGAGCAATAAGCATTACTGTTAAAAACATAACACATTTTCGTTACTCTTGAAATACTGTTGGTTTGGGAATGAGAAAGCATTCTTTAAAAAGTTTTTGGGGGGCTTTTTTGTATGTGAAGTGTCTTTAAAAATAACCAACAACAAAAGAAAATAAAAAGTAAAAGAAGCACCATTACCAGTCATTGTGCAGCTAAATGAATAGATTAACAGTATTACTTCAAAAAGTAACATTTTATGAGTAATGTGATTATTTACAATGCATTAATATCCAGGCTCTGTCTGAGCAGGGTTAGCAGGCAGTGAAGTAGAGGGGACTCAATCGACTAGAAGGATCCACTTAAGTAACATTTACTAGATAGATGTAGGTTTGCCATTTAAAAAATGAAAAATGTGGATGCTTTTGTCATCAACTTATCCTCAGTCCTTTCATCTTGCTACCAGTTTGATCATATGAATTGTGCTCCCCATAAAATATGCAGTAGTATTTACATATACTGTAATGAGAGCTATATGTTAACTTTCCCATAGCTAATGTAGGCGCATGAAGAGCCAAATAACTGTTCTGTCCTTTGCCTTGAAATGTTGAGAGACTGCGGCGGGATACACACCGCCATATAGTACGTACTGTATACGTACTAGGGTTAGGAAGGGGCGGTGCTTCCGCACCCCCCTAACCCTAGTACGTATACAGTACGTACAAGATGGCGGCGCCCCTTCCACATGGGCGCCGCCATCTTTACGTACTGGACGCATAGCGTCCAGACGTGTCGCAGCGCTTATGACGTCGCGAATGCGCCTGCGGCGCCTCGCGACGTCATAGATGCGCCGCAGAAAGAAGCTCCGAAATGGAGCTTCTTTTTTGCTCCGCGCGGGAGTTGCGCGGTTTGGCTGCTGCGGCTCCCGCACGGAGCAAATGGCGGCAGCGGGGGAGCGCCGCAAAGCGGCGGTCTGTATCCCGCCAGCATAGGAGCAACTTCTTTAGATTTAGGGAAAATGGAGGACCACAAGTCTATATCAGGATATGCCCATAAATAAGTGATAATATGCACATGTTGAACAAACATGGTGTAGTGGTTTGAGTGACTAGGACTCTGGAGATCAGGGTTCAATTCCCTGCTTGAGCATAAAACCCACTGGGTGAGCTTGGGGAAGTCACATTGTACTAAAGTCCAGAATCCTGGTAGTTGCTGGCAGTGTTCAAACATGAATCAAAGAATACAAGAGACACTGCAAATTGAGCCAGCCTGAAAAATTGGCAGCAGTAGAACACGTCATAAACCACCTGGGCATAAAATACTATTTGAAAACACTGAAATTCTGGACCATGCCAACAACTACCAGGCCAGAATGCATAGGGAGGTCATTGAAATCTACAAACACCTGGACAACTTCAATAGGAAAGAAGAAACACTGAAACTAAGCAAAGTCCTGAAGAACACCAAAATTAAGACTCAGTGCATGCAAATGAACACCACCCAGGGTCAAGGGGGTTTCCCTGCAGACAATAGATGGCTAATTAATCACCTCTACTGCCAAGATCCTGGTCCATGCCCTAGTGATCTCACGACTTGATTACTGTAATGTCCTCCTGGCTGGGCTTCCTTTTTATCACCTCCGTCCTTTAATCTCTGTCCAGCATTCAGCTGCACACATTATCACTTCCACCCACCGCTCTGACCACATCTCTCCTGTGTTGGCATCCCTTCACTGGCTCCCTCTCCCTTTCCACATTCAGTATAAGCTCCTGCTGTTGACATTCAAAGCCCTCCATGGACTGGCCCCTCCTTACTTATCAGACCTTCTTTCTCCTCACCTTCCCACCAGGGCCCTCCGTTCTGGTAGTCAAGGGTTCCTGTCCCAGCCCAGGATTTCCTCTGCCCCATCCCGGATTCGCCCCCTTTCACTTGCTGCCCCTCACTCCTGGAACCTTCTTCCTCCACAAGCAAGAGCCATCACTTCTTTAACCAGCTTCAAAACGGAGTTGAAAACCATCCTATTCAGAGAAGCCTTCCCAGGCATCGCATAATTGTCGCTTACTATCTGATGTTCTGTTGTTGGCTGTTTATCGATCCATTTCCTGTATTGCTATGTACTGTATATGTATTATCCTACTTGTGAGTATGTATTTTCCCTGGATGAAGATTAACCTTCTATTTTGAAGCCAAGCCCTCCCTCCAGTCCATCTGCCTTGGTCCAGGCCTCGGAGGTTGAGAGGAACTGCTGGACCTCTTACCCTTTCCCTCCACCACTCCCTTCTCCTTCTGTGTCATGTCTTTTTAGATTGTAAGCCTGAGGGCAGGGAACCGTCTAACTAAAAAGATTGCATGTACAGCGCTGTGTAAATTTACAGCGCTTCATAAATAAAGGTTAATAATAATAATAATTAAATAGACACACATATTCTCCAACATATTCTCCCACCCTGAGGCCTTGCCATTCAACAACAGACCAACACATAGATAAATATGTAACTCACTTCCTCCCAACCAAGTATATATACCCCACATATCTCTCCCAACCAGTTATAGTGTACCCCATATACTTCCAAACCACCACCCTCTGAAGATGCCAGCCACAGATGCAGGTGAAACATCAGGAATAAACTCTTCCAGAACATGGCCACATAGCCAGGAAAACCCACAGAAAACTACAACATACTATCTGTTCCTGTCTATTTTGGAAACTCCCCAAACCAACTGTGACTTTTGACGTCCAGGATAGATTATTTCTTTTCTTAACCTCAAGAGAGTCTGACACAAGCAGGGCTTGTCTCTAGTGACACTCCTTAGCCTCAGTTCCTGTAGTACCTCTGAGTAGCCCCTGATGATCTACTGCAGTGATGGTGAATCTTTCAGAGACCAAGTGCCCAAACTCAGTAGCATTCCCACATTGGGTGTCACCTGGTGCTGGCGAGAGGGACTTCTACCTTCTGGAAGTGGGACTTCTGGTTGTAAGGGGAGGGGCTTCCACCCAGAAGAGCCACACACTGCCCCTCTTTCTTGCAGCTAAGTTTTCCACAGGAGAACTGGGTTGTGGCAAGGAGTCAGGCTGGCTGTGCGTGCTTTCCTGCCCCTCCTTGCTGTGGCCTGGTTCTCCCTCTTTGCATGCCCTCCAAGATGGCTTTGCATGCCACAGAGGGACCACATGCAACAGGTTCGCTGACATGGACCTACTGCATGGGGAAGGCCAGGAAGGGATGAAAGTGCTGCCTACGTTGTAGTTAACTCTCTGGCCCCATCTCCTGCTCTTGAATAGGAAAGGGGACCTCCAAAGTCTATCTAGCTGCCGCTACCACTGTTTAACCCCATGTGACTCAATAAATTAGTGAGAGTTACTGGGAAGTTTAATTTCCACTTTCCCAGCTCTGATTCTGCAGAGATGTTCCCTCCTACTCGTATGGGAGATGAGAATCCTATACATATGCATGCATGCACACACTGAGCAAAGGCACATGAAGAGAGTATGAAAAGAGGAGATCTTTAAAGGAATGCTTTTATTTTAAGGAAGCAAACTTACATAGCAAAAGATATCTTGTACATGAAGGCACCTTCCTTCAAGCATTACTTAGGAGTAGTTACAAAATTTCAAGGTGCTTCCAAGTGAGAATTATAAAAATTCAGGGTGAGCTGAACATTTTTCAACATTCAGCCGCCCACTTTACTGCTTAGGCTTCTTGGAACCTGGGAAAATATGTTAGAGGTGCTGCCATTTGGCTATGAGTACAAACCTTCTCTAATACCCAGTCAAGCCAAGGAATGATTGAACCTGCTTCCTGGATGAGGGAGTAGGCCAATTATGGGTAGCTTTCACCTTAGTAAACAATGGAGTGATTGTCCCTTGACCAATGTCATGACCAAGGTAAGTCACTTGTTCAAGTGCAAATTGGCACTTTTTGCCCAGCATCCCAGATATACTGGAAGAGGATCTCAAGGTGGTTCAGGTGATTCCACTTGGCAGTCTTTCAGAGGAAAGCTTCCAGGATCTCCACAGATAAATGCCGGAATGGGACATCTATGATAGGAAGTGGTTGGAGAAAGACTTTGGCCAGATCCCTGGGTTTCCCTACTCTCTGGCAGACCTCACAGGTTTAGATATACTAAGTAATGTCCATCCCCTCCCAA
This sequence comes from Sceloporus undulatus, assembly GCF_019175285.1. NCBI lineage: Eukaryota > Metazoa > Chordata > Lepidosauria > Squamata > Phrynosomatidae > Sceloporus > Sceloporus undulatus. The sequence continues at coordinate 275,944,096 of NC_056522.1, forward strand.
TATGACTTCTCCAATCTGTCTTTGATCTGATTTGCACCAGCATGTCCATTGGGAAGATTGTGAGCAAGGCTCAGAAGCTTGGCATGAACCTGCATTGGTAGGAACCAGTAACTGTTTTGGTATATGCCAGTCCCCCTTATAGACTTTCAGCCAAGCCTCTTGGTCTAGGTGGCCCCTGTCTATCACAAATTTGGACCTCTTTGTCACTGAAAGAGACTGGGCTTCTTCCTTTGCCACTTTCCAGCTTGATGACTCTGGTCTGCTTCCTTCATCCTCTGGAACTGCTGTCACTCCACTGGAACCAGCTGCTCCTCCTGGAGTAAAGACTTCCATCAGGTTCCTGCTGTATCGTGTCAGAAGGTAATATCTGTTCTGATGCTGAAGCAACAATTTCAGGTGTACAAGTTTGCTCCTCCCATTATGACAGACTCTGCCCCCTTGTTTAGCGCCTCCTCCCCCAATGATATATCAGCAAGTGTCTCCCCAGATTCTGCTCCCATGGCAGACATTGGCCCTGGAGTGCCCACTGGTGTTTGGGTTGCTGCTGCTTCACTGGGTGATTCTGAAGTGTACATTGCTGGTGTCTCTTCTGCTGTTGCTCTTCCTTGTTGCAATTCTGCCATGTTGGCTAGCACTTGATTCTGCCTGGTACCCTCTGGGCAGTAGTGAGTCAAATGAATAAGGCACTGAAGAATGGGCCTCAGATGCAGGCTGTTGAGCAGGCCAAAGAACACACAGCAGTCCACCTGGCTTCACATAACTGCTCCTGAACTTCTCCCAGTGACCTCTCCTTCCACTGATACAATACATTAGTGGGGATTTCCTCAGCTTCTTGTCTTTTGACGGTCTATGGCTCTGGAATGTCAACTAGCTCTTGCCTTTTTGTTGTCTCACTGGGCAGAGTAAGGGTGCATCTGCACTGAAGAAATAAAACAGTTTGACACTAACTGCTACCACACAATGCTATAGAATTCTGGGAACTGTAGATTTGTGAGATAGTTAGCCTTCCCAGTCAGAGAATCTCATGCCCCACCAAACTCCAAGTCTCAGAATTCCATACCATTGAGCCACGAAAGATAAAGTGATGTCAAACTGCTTTATTTCTGCAGTATGGCACCAGCCTTGGAGTCACTGATGATGCTGTAAACTCTGCTGACTTGATTCCATACTGTGAGTCAGTTGTGTCTTGCAGTACCTGAACATGCCAGGTTGTCCACTGAAGATTTAGTGGCAAAGTGGTCCAGATTTGCAATACACTGGGGCCAGCTAGACCAAGAGTCTTGGCTGAAAGGACAATGCTGTGTCCAGCACAGCAGGTGGCTCTGAATGGAGTTCAAGTGCAGGCTGGTTACGAGGCTGGGGTATAGATTAATACTCACTTAGACTATGGGTGATCATGGACTGTAAATACAGAAATACTGTAAATAAAATGAATGAATGAATGAATGAGCTTCTGCAGAGGTTTACACAAAGTAACAGCATAACTGGATACAGCAGTGGGGAAATCACTACAAAGTGTAGAACAGAGGAACACAAGCATTTGACTTTCATCAGGAGTATTAATCATCTGAAGGAGCCCTTACTTCAACACTACTGCTGGAATACTTTTGCTGCAGCTGGTATGGGAACAGTGGGTAGTGTAGACATAGCATGGTACACACAGCTTATACCCTCCAACACTCCCTAAGACCACCCGCTCCTCCTGCCACTGCCTAGTGGTGGAATGAATGCCTTCGAACAAATGAAAGGCAGTATCCAAAGTATTCGTTGGCATCGTAAGCATAAACTATTCTTTCCTGTTTTAATTAGTACAGAATTTCAGAAGCATAGCTCTCCTTTGGCTCTAATATGGCATATTCCTATGTCATATTGTAGATTGTGTCATGAAGAACTGTTGAATTCTGGATATTAACTTAAGTCCTATTGATTACACCACATATAATCTAAGCATGGTGAAGTTGGGATGCAATGCATTGTCTATACATTACTTCCAAGAAACAATGTGTGCAATCAAGTTTTGCCATGATGGAGTCATTCCAACATTGCAAAAAACTACTTTGGGGAGGGAAAACTTTTCCCATCTTTGCTCCATCCAAATACATTAAAATAAAGCTTCAGTGGCTATTTTACTTTTCCAGGAAAGTTTTTTTTATTTAAATAAAAAAGACTATGCACCCCACAATTTTAATTATATTGCTTTTGCAGCCAGTAACTGTCATGAAAGCATTGTTTGTAAAATTTCAATCTCTCCCCCACTGCTCCACACTCCAGACTTTCTGTTTTCATGACATGATTTATTGTTAAGCAACACATTCTCCACTGTAGAAGAAGGGGGGGGGGGATAAACAGCCAAACTCCAATGACTGTATTCAAAAAAATGTAATGCTTCTTATCACAAATAATTTAAAAAATGCAAGCACCCCAATTTGCAGCTAGGAGGCCCACTTGAGGGATCAGTTAAAATTTACTCCTTTATACACATGCCAACTCTGACTTCAAAAAGACTTTATTCCCAAGGATAAACAACCCAATATTTGTGTAATATAATTAAGTGAAGGCATCTTTTAAATGTCATACCAGCTTGTGCCATGCTTTAAATTGTTATGCATCAACAGAATTTAACGAGACGGCCAGGGATCCCACTTCCTGCGTGAATGTGATAAGCCACAAATACTGTATAGCTCTTTAACAGATTGCCAAAATAAAGCATTTTGTATGCAAATTATTCATGGAGTAGCAGAGCTAATATAGTGCCAAAATTACGCCCACTGGTCCCCTGCAATTAGCAGTTAAGTTGAAGTATCTTCAAACTGCAGAATTTCTTTCAGTGTGTCTCCCAATACTTAAAACATCTTTTCGTTTATAGAAATGAAAAAAAAATGAAGCTTTCATTTTTCTTGTTAAGGTTTTGGGTCCTTAAGCTTTATAGCAGAGAGGTAGCAATTGGCATCTAATCTGAGCAATTGCACAGAGGCTCTGTCTGAATTAAACACAACAGCCTGGTAACTTGCAAAGAGTAGTAGTTGGGGGGGGGGGGGAGACCAAGATAGTAATGAATGATTTTTGTTTTTTGTTTTTGCTTTTCCTATTTTTGGTAAGAGCTTTGCTAAGGATATGTATAACCCTGTTCCTTTTTTGCGGCAAAGAGTAAAGGAAATAAATAGAAAGTGCTAGATGTCTGGTTTATAAAAAGCTGTTACTCTCAGTTCGTTTTTAGTTACTTTCATATTTTCCCTTGTGCAAGAATGATATCTCTCTCTCTCTCTGTTGTATGTTCATTCAAGTAATTTCTGACTTATGGAGATCCTAAGGCAAACCTATTAAAGGATTTTCTTGGCAAGATTTATTCAGAGGTTTGCCATTGCCTTTCCTGAGACTGTGAGCATGTGACTTGCCCAGGATCACCCAGTGGGTTTTATGGCCAAGCAGGAATTGAATCCTGGTCTCCAGAGTCATAGTCCAGCACTCAAACCACTATGCCACGGTGGCTCCTATCTGCTTGTAATTATTTTGGAGCAAATAACTCTTTTCTTCCCTTTCCCTCCCCCCCTTCTTTTTTCATTTCTTTTTGTTGGGGGCAAAATTTGTCTTGCTCCTTTTGCCAACTTGGTGTCTTCCAGATGTGTTGGACTACAGCACCAATCATTCCTAGTCAGCACTGATGGGAATTGCAGTTTAACCCATCAGCAAAGCCCCAAATTGAGAAAGGCCTCTTTATTCTGTTCCACAGGACAGCTGTGGAACAGAAGAACCTAAGAAAGAGCAATGATGGAGTCATAAAGAGTAGCTCATCAGATGTCCCCAGAAATTTCTGAAATATAGCTGTCCCCTGTACCTTGGCCCCAACATCTGTTCCTTTGGCACATGTTGCTTTTGTTTTGTTTTGTTTTGTTTTGTTTAATAGTCCTCTGAGTAGCCTTGAGTCCTGCTTTTGGGGAGAAGCATACCCTCCAAAATTTTGCAGATGAAAATTGACACATGTGACTGAGCAACATCAATATATGGTCAAGATGGCAAAAGTTATGAATGAGGAAGAGCATACAAGCTTGGTGATGTTGCAGCAGTTTGATTTTATCCGAGTCTGGTTGGAAAGACAAGATTCAACCCCACTCTCCTCCATGCTCAGTAAATTGTATACAAACTACATCTGTACTTTGAATTTAGCTTGACGCAATTGATTTAAGTGGAAGACAAAGAAGAAAAGTGGGAATAGGAGAGAGAAACTAGTACATTTTAAAAGGTACTGAACAAGTGGGATGGCAGAGAATTAATTGAGACTGCTCTTGCCAAACAAGGATGCTTGGAGTATATGGAAATGGTGAGATATAAATGAAGTTAAAAATAACAGACTAGAATCTGTCAGCACATGTCATAGTAATAGCTGCCACAAATTAACTTTTAATATATGTTTATCAAATTCCAGACTATTCTAATAATTTAACCAATGCTTTTGCTTGGCATGGATATTCTCTAAATTATTCCGTTGGAATCAACTGATGCAGAAAACTTCCCCTCTCTCAGAGTTTGCCTTGCAAGTTAAACAATTCAGACAGAGGGAAACAGGTGTGGAAAGCAAAAGAAATAATATCTAAAATGATTGAGCAGCCTATGCTTTACAAAGGGATGTGTGGGTGTGGGTGTGTGTATATGAGCACATGTCTCTGTGTGTGTGTGCGGGAGAGGGCTGTCATTTGTAATTGCTGAGCTAAAATTAGGCTTCACAAAGGGCCATAGCAGTAGGTGAGTACTGTAGATCCTGTTCATTTTCGGTAGTGTTAATACCAACTATATTTTTCATTTACAATCTAATCATCAAAAGAGTATATTACATGTCAAAGGGTTTTGACAGTGATTTAAGGAGACTATGTCAAACTGCATGGGCCTAAATGGCCTTCCTAAACTAACCTGGAGGATTTACTACCAACTAAACAAAAAATCTAATTCTGATCACAACTATTTTATACAATTTTGTGGAACGCCATAAACCACTGTGTACACTCCAGTGAACTCCAAAAGTTTGTAATAACAGTCTTGAGATTTGTATTAAATTTTTTTACTCCCATCTTTCCAAGTTTGATGTTTAAGGAAAAAAGACAACCGAAGCAGTAACCATCTGGATTTTTTAAAAAGGATGCTATTACTTATATTTCCTGAAATTGCAGGCCCATTCCACATATGACATTTCACCTATCTGTATCCCTGCCCACTCTCTTTATTTCTCTGTGTGTCTTTGTTTAAGTTACATGTATTTGTGTATAAGAACATGGCACATGTTTAGCTCCATGTAAATGTGTAGTTCATCAGTATCATCACTATTAAATTTCTGTGCCACTTTGCCAACATACGATACCCAAAGTGGTTCACAAGAAACCCAATACAAAATGATATTACACCAATACATCAAAAAATATAATATCTTCCCTTCACATAGGAAGGTTATAGCATTTTCATGTATTTTATTTTATAACATGCCTGAGATTTACAAATATTCACAGAAAACATGTGGTGATTAAAGATAAGAGATCTTCAGACCTGGAAGGTGATGATTAGAGGAAAGTTGAATTGTGAAACCCTCCATGGTTTCTGCTGTTTACCATGTAAACTATAAACTTACCCTTCCTTTACACTATGGAGTTTATCACACTGGGGCTAATTTTGATATTAAAGAGGCATTAAAGCAAAGTTAAATCATTCTGCAAGTAAAGAGAAAATGATATGCATTTTTGCAAATGAGGATAACATTTGCATTCTGTGCATAATAATGTGAAAATGGGAGATGTTTACAATGGAGATAAAGTAGAAATAAAGAAGAATTGGACATACTGTGCATTTCCCAGGCCCATAAGCTAGGTCTTTAGGGGCCCTGGGGCAGAAAGTAGGGCTCAGTAAGGCAGAGCGTTCGCACGCTCCCCAGTCCTACCGCATGCTACGGGCACCATCTTTGCGCACCACCATTTGGGCCCCCCTTTGGTTGGGGGCCTCGGGGTGGTGCCCCAGTTGCCCCAGCCTAGCTACAGGCCTGACATGTCCACAAACGGGCAGTTGCCCTGTAACCAGAAATCATGGAGTCCCACAGCTTCTACCTCCTTTTGTGACGGCTAGGACTGCCCTTGAGGTCCAGTGCCTTATGGGGCTTTTGGGAAGGAGCAGGCACCTAGAGATCATTATGGGGTCCTCCTCTCACCTGAACAAGGCATTCTTTGCCACGATTGCGAGTAGGTTGGAGACATATAAAGGTGCCTTTATCTATCTCCTTTATCTATCTACCTTTATACACAAAGTTGTCTTTATCTATCTTCTTATTACGCTATCTGTCTTCGTGTGTGTGTGTGTGTGTGTGTGTGTGTGTGTGTGTGTGTGCATATATAAAGATACTACATGTATACATAGCACTGTTCCAGTAAATATATGGTTTCAGAAACCAAAACATGTTCCCACACATTCTGCCAGTCAGCATCAATTCCCACTGAACGCTATCTCCCTGACAAATGGGCAATGCTGGGCCTAGCCTCTCTTTCCAAAACCAGATGCAATCTCAGGGGGAGAGGGGAGGCAGCAGCTTTTTCTCCAAGGCACCATTGGCAGCAATCCTGCCCCATAGAACCATGGGAAAACCAGAAAACCAAGAAAAATGTGGGTTATCATGAAGATAATGTGAATTTGGCTACCATAACATCACAATTTTGCAAATAAAGTGAATTCAAAAATGCATTTTCGCTAAAGTTCCAAAGTTAAAAAGATGTGGATTAATCCTATGTTATGTCTGGTTTAACTGCATCTTACCTGCGGCATCTTTGTGTGATGTTGTCTGAAATTATGCTGCGTAATTACGAGTTTTTTCGAGATATTTTTGAGATAACCTCTCAATTTTCCTTGTGTGATAAACTCCTATGTAACTATACAATAATGATATATTATGGCAACCTTTTTCTATTTCACAGCATCATAAATATCCTACTGAATACAGTATTTCACATGTGTGCATATGTGCATATGCACCTTCAAGTTGCTTATGGTGACCCCATGAATTTCATAGGGTTTTCCTAGGCCAGGAGTACTCATAGGTGGTTTTGCCAGTTCCTTCCTCTTTGATTAACCCTGACATGATGAACATGTTTGTGTAATCTAGCATAGGGAGCTCTCTTACTTCAGCAGGGTAAGTCTTCTAAAGAATCATACATTCAGACCTTTCTTGGCATGCAGCATCATATTATGTATAGCAGGTATGCCCAAGTGCTGCAAGAGAGTAAAGCAGCTATGGGATCACCACAGAATGAAGAGTAAAAGTGATGGTAAGAAAAATGAAAACTGCCCCCATGTTTGAAATGCTTTCTTCTCTTGTTCACTATGGCGGGATACACACCGCCATATAGTACGTACTGTATACGTACTAGGGTTAGGAAGGGGCGGTGCTTCCGCACCCCCTAACCCTAGTACGTATACAGTACGTACAAGATGGCGGCGCCCCTTCCACATGGGCGCCGCCATCTTTACGTAATGGACGCATAGCGTCCAGACGTGTCGCGGCGCCTATGACGTCGTGAATGCACCTGCGGCGCCTTGCGACATCATAGAGGCGCCGCAGAAAGAAGCTCCGAAATGGAGCTTCTTTTTTGCTCCGCGCGGGAGTCGCGCGGTTTGGCTGCTGCGGCTCCCGCACGGAGCAAATGGCGGCGGCGGGGAGCGCCGCAAAGCGCCGGTTTGTACCCCGCCTATGGGTCCTTTTCACACACTAGATGTTCACTGTGGAATTGCTACTCTTTGACCATTCACTTTTAATGGCACATCTGCACAACAGTATAATCAAATGATTGTTCCTTGCTTCTCTTCCTCTTATTAGAACTCACAATTTTTTTTAAAAAAAGAGAATAACTGCATAATCTTTACAGGGTTTCTTAGAACTGCCTTTTCCAAAATGGTGCTTTCAGAAATTGTCAGAAAGCCTCTTTCGGAACCCCTCAGCCAGCAGGAGAGAACCTGGGAATTGTAGATTAAAGGGAAGATTAGGGGAAACTGCATTAGACTGACTTTTGCTTTTTTGAATAGGCACAGCTTTAACGTGTGCAGGCAATGACATTTTGGGAAATGGAACCTGTCAACAGCCTCTACACACCTTGCTATTAAGCTTGCCAGTCCTAGCTACTGTGTGTATTTTATAATTGGTTCTTTTTATCTGTACTAAAATACTTTCCCACCTACCTTTAATATAAAAAGAAAACACTTAGTACCAAATGAATAGGGTTTTGATGAAAATTAATCACTGATTATTTTAAACACTGAACTGCTGAAGTGGCACAATTAAAAAAAAGGCACATTTAAGTATGTTGCCATGTGCTGGGTGGCCAGGAACCACCACATCTATTCTCCATCTGACAGCTGTTGGAATGGGACCATTTGGTGGCTTGAGTCAGAGGGGGTGGTGAACTTTAAGGAAGGTATCCAAGATGTTGAACATTATCTCCACAATTTGTTCAACATTTTGGATAGTTCCTTTCAAGTTTAGACATCCCTATAACCCCCGCAGACATGAGAGCTGCCAACCAACCAAGGCCATCAGCTGATAGAAACCTAAACACCGCAGTTTTGACAGTTGATGAGGGCTGTTTAGAGGCCAGGCTATGATCTGGTCACTTTCACACTATATAATTACAGAACTTTAACTGTCATCACTGCATCCTACGGAAAACTGGGAATTTTTGTTTTGTGGAGCAGTACAGGAGCTCACTGACTGAGAGTTCTAAATACTTCATGCAATCCAGGATTGCATGGAATTTAGCCATGGCAGTCAAAGTGCTCTAACTGTGTAGTATAAAAGTTTAATACAGTAAAAGGAAAACAAGGAAGGAGACTCTTCAAGCACCTTGCACTGGCTTGTTAAGGTGGGAAAAGGTAGCCTCCTGATGGGCTATACAGGTGGTCACAATTCACAGATAGGGGACCGGGATGAAGTGGGCTTCAGGATCTTTCCCCAAGTACTACTTTCTGTGTCTCTGTCTCCCAGGTTTGACCCAGAAGAAAGACAGGACCTTTGGACTAGACATTTCATAGGACTTCAAACTGGTTTAATTTACTTGGTCGCAGAACATACACACAAATATACCTATATACTAGGGGGGAGACTCACCTGACTGGATGCCTCTGGATCTGCTTATTACAAAAGAGGGCTTTCCAGTTTCCAGCATTGGCTAAAGGAACCCATTCTTGGACCAACATATGACCCACAGGGGGCTGATCTGGAGGCTAAATTGATAAGTAATTGGGGCTATGGAAAGACCTTCTTGGGAACCCAACAATTCTCCAGCCGTGATTTAAAGAAGAAACAACCAGGGACTTCATGAAGTATCAAGGAGGACTGCAGCAGAGCTAACTTTCCCATTAATATAAACTAATACAATGTGAAACACACAGTAACCTTCTAGAAACAGCCCATTGTATATATGACTGTAAATCTAATAGATCATTGCTACTCAGAGTGGTGGTCTATGGATCTTTGCCAGTATCTGAGCCATCTGCTGCTGGTCCTTGAAGAGTTTCTAGGAAGCAATTATAGGCAACAAGCATAAATATGGTGCCAGTCCTTGGCATACTGGGTGGGTGGGTGGGCGGGCGGGCGGGCGGGGGTTTGCTGGTACCCAACATCAGATTGCTTAAGAAGCACATTAACAGGTGATGGAAATAGGCTGGTTAGAATTGTTCCTCCCTATGGAAGGAGTGCCTGGCCGAGCAAGCTACTTCCCTGGCCAAAAAGTGGCTACGTCATTCTGTCATGACTAAAGTGGGCAAAAACACAGTGAGGTTTACATTTTCTAAATAAAGAGAGGGTACTATACTTCCCAAAATGTGGAAAGCATGGCAGTTCTGCCTGTACTCACACTGAAAGAGCAACAATTGATTAGTGCTATAAACATCCAATTTGATGAACTCATATATCCATCACTGTCACCAATTCCCAGTTCTAGAGATCCACCAAGGCTTCAACAGAATTGCCTGCTGAAGTGACAGAAAGATACTGAAGGGCCAATAGAAAACCATTTGGATCGAATAGCTTCCTGGAATGGACCACTATAATTGGTCTCTCACCTCTGCAGAGGCTCTCAATCCCAGTGGGTATAAATCCAACCATGTATTAATCTGCCCATGTAAAAAGAACTACAGGAAGTTCTTCCACACCAAAATAATAATCATCCCACCTGGCACATACTGTATATCAAAGGGAACTCAGCAGCATGATTTGGGCCAGATACAACTGGGGACAGACTCATGGTGGCCATGAAGATCTCACCTATTCCCAATAAGACAGGTTCACTATTGATATTGAAGTTCCCTAGCACAACACAATGAAGGGACTTCAGCATCAGCTCAGGGAGAGAGAGTCTGTTGAGCAGTGGTAATAGTACATCAACACAATCCCTAAATTATGTCCTGTGCATTTGCTTCAGACACACACTCAAACCCAGCAGATAGGACATTGGTAGAGAAGGACAGAATCATAGCAGACTCCTGCAATTCTATCTTCTCAATGTCCAGATCTTGCCTATTGTTGTGCGCTGATGGGAAAGCTGAAAAGGATTACGTGTCTCCAGTCTCATCAAACTGGGGGTCCATTCATGGTATAGAATTATAGTGCTATTATTCCACTATAACTGTTATGATTTGGTCCAAAGAAGAAAAAAAGACCCTGGGATTTCCACTTTAAGGAGGAGCATTTGGGATTTTTAACCAAAGCTCTCTAGTGTCTCATCAGGCTACCAGTCCCAGGATCCCATAAAATGGAACTACGGCAGTTAAAGTGGAATAATAGTGCTATAATTCTGTAGTGTGAAAGGAGCCTCAGTTCTTGTGATACAATCCATGTTGGTCTACTTATCCAAGATCAAGTCTTGGATAGCAGTCATTTGTCCAAGATCACTGTCATCACCAGCCGCATTTTCAACCTGTGGGACTTATTGCCAAGGCTAATTTGAACAACGGGAAAGTTTGGAGACAACTCACATACTACTGTGAGCTCCTCCCCCAAGATAATGTGACTGATCTTTTTTTTAAAGTTAAAATATCTTTTATAATAAAAGTAACAGTTTAAACCTTAAATCTACTGTATAGTTACAATATAGTTACTATATAGTTACATTTTTTTAAAAAAAAGAACAATTATTTACTTTTACATATCTCAAAAATGGGAAAGTTAATAAAATTAAAAATAACTACAATAACACTAATTACTCTAAAAGTAACTTTTCAAGATTGGCAAAGGCATAATGATACAAATGCTTTGCTGTTGTTTTAAAAGAGATGGTACACATTTTGAAGCCAAGTGGAATCTCCTCACTGAAACTGCCCCTCAAAGTGGGTTCTTTGTATTGCTTCACATTGAAGCCAGTCCTACATGGCTAAATTTCCTCATTGAAAATGAGTTTGACTACAGAATATCCTCCACCTTCAATCATAATGCACTAAGCTCTTGAAGAAGTTCACCCTGATCACTGTTTCACTTTACACTTTAGCACTGGTTAACAAAACAAATTGACACCTGTGCCAAACTATATATATCTTTTTAAAGTTGCTTTCTCCACGCCACACAGTTCTGGCCTGATTTTCCAGCAACACCTGGGCTGAATGAATATTGGATTGATTCTGTTGGTCAGAATCTGGCACTGACAGGTTGTCCCTGATTTTGTGGAAGTAAAAGAAAAAAGGGGGGAAAGCAGCCAATGAAAATCAATCTTCTGATGCTCAGCTGCTTTAAATACCAGTAGAGCAAACAAACAGCCCTAAACAATATAGCAGAAACCATATATCAATTACGCTAAATGCTCAAGCATTTTTACTTCACAGCCTGCAATATCCAAATGTAGTATTCTCACCCACTGCAATGAGATGATAATAGTTCTGTATTGTTCTAAGACATCTGGCAGCCAGATAAGGGCTGCCTGCGCTTAGATGATAATGGAAGTGGGCAGACTTAACATTGTGATTCGAAAATTTCTTGGGTCTCAGAAAAATGTTCTATTAAGCCCACTGACCCCAATTGAATATTAATTAGCTAATTAACGGATTTATTGTTCCACGCAATTTCTGGAGAGGCATTTTTTTCAAGTACCATTATTTTTTTTAAATTATTTTTTGTGTCGTTTATAATTGAATCTTTGCAGCTGCCAGCATCTTCTGCATGATTTGGCCGAAAGAGACAGCAAGAGAGAGTGAGAGAGTGCAAGCATTGTGTGTGTGTGTGCGTGTACACACCACAAATGTTTCCAACCCCTTTGCTAATGTTTGGGAGTGTGGTACATACAGGTTTTTTTTTAAATAGCCAATTTATGTGTTCTTCTTCTTCTTCTTCTTCTTTTTCTTCTTCTTCAATGCTTGGCTACAGCTTCTCTCTTTCCATACCGCACCTGAAGTACATATGGAGCCTGAAGTACCTAGAGAGAGCATTCATTAATCCCGACAAAGACAGGAGTCTTCCTTTTTACATAATTTCGTATTTTAACTCCCCCACCCCCCACATCTCACCATTAATTGGTAATATCCACAGATTAAGAAATGTATGCTACTCCTCCTTAGTTTTTTGGTAGCATTTGCTTGGTCAACAGGGGGTATTCTTTTGTGATGGTGATATCCAACCTATAGAGCAAAAACAAAAGAATGGAAAATCAGAAAAAAGGATAAAGACTTTGGGTGTTGAAAGGGAAAAGGCACAAAGCTCTGGAAGGACCAGAGGTCCAATATGACCTGGCTGTTAGATCTACAGAGACAAGGTCAAAAAGGAGGTAGCAAGACCACATAGCTTAGGTAAGGTATGAATAATAGTAATAATAATAATAAGATCCCCTATTTGCATAGTACAGTACTTTCTAAATCACATGTTTTGCTGCAGTAATCCTTAAAGCAATCCTGCAACATGGGGGAGTAGTATTATTATCTCCATATCAGAGATGGGACCAGGAAGTGGAGGTCAGAGTACATGCTTTGCATGTAAAACATCCAATCACCACATCTCCAGTTTGGGCTGGGGAAAAAGATCGTCTAAAATTCTACCAGCCACTTTAGACTAGAGCAAGTGGAGGTCTGCTGTGGTTAGACTTCAGGTTCCCTCAATCTCAGATATGCTGGCTAGGGTTCATGGGCAATCAAGTCCAACAAAATCTCCTCATAACATTTCACCTTTTTCATAGTCATCTTCTTTTGTCTTCAAAAGATGTCTTCAGGAACATCTACAAGTGGGGCCAGAAAGTGGGGCCAGAATGCATTCACGTGAATTCGCTAGTTCAGCAAATTTATGTGAATTCGAATTGCGTTTGAACTGACTTCCCACTGCCTGAAAATAGCTTGCCATTGCCCAAAATTATGTGTGATCACCTCTCATGCAATAACACAAAATCCCATGATTGTGTTAGGACTGACTTCCCATTGCCCGAAATTGCGTGTGGTAGTCTATCACGCAATAACGTTAAACCCCATGATTGCGTTCAGATTGCCATTGGATTATACTTCCAATTTCCCTTGTCTGATAACGTCCTATAGGATGGATCCATGTCAGTTAAACTGGCACCAAACTGCATTATTTCTACTGTGTAGATGCACCATTCATTGCTTTTAATCTCTATTGCTCTCTTCCCATCATTTATCTTCCACTCTGTAGTTCTGCATTTCACCAACCACTTCTGTCCTTGGAATCTGTATATTCTTAGGGGATGTCACCCAGTGCATTCTGAACGCCCCACAACCCCTAGTGACACCTCTGGTTTAATCCCCTTCCCCAGCTCTCCACCCCATTTTGAGGAAAATGCCCTTATGTTACAAGGAATTTCATTGCGGGGGGAGGTATTTTACATTCCAACTTCATATTTTTCACACTGACCCTAACATAATATCAATGCAATGGTTCTGTTCTAGACAATAGATACCACATTCCCTATGGACTATGCCATGCCAGCAAATATGGATAGCTAAATAAATTATATCACTTATGGGCTGTTTCCTACAATGCTGTTGCCTTAAGGTGCTGGTGTCTGAGCAGAGGATACAAGTACTTTATGTCACTTGTGAAACAGCACGCACTAGTTTAAACTGAGCTCTTTTTTGGTAGCAAAATTTATGGAAGTGGTGAGCAAGATTTCCCCCTATTCTGATTAGCACCTATCATTCATCAAATAATCCAATAACAGAATTGACCTTCTCCTGTAATATAATGGCTATGATCATTTTATAAAGCAACACTTTGAATAACTTTCCCTCAGGGGAAAAAAAGGAAGCCTTTCTGTAGCTGGAAACAGGAAAACAAAATGTTTGATTGAGGTCATCTTGACATCCATTAGTGTGATAAATGAAGTGGAATTCAAGGTTGTTCTATTATCAAGGTTCATTTTCGTTTGCTCAGTTCTGGATTCTCCCCAACCCCCACTTTTTTTTTTAAACAACACTGCCTCAGACTCAAGGCTGATTACGGTAATTATATTTTCTACTCATAATAATACAAATGATTCTAAGAGTTATTCACAGTGTTTCAATGTCAGCACTTAGATAAATGCCCATTCTTTCATGGGGATTTTCACTTCTTTCCCCCACTTTTAATGCAGAAGGTTAGTTAGTAGCTACAATAACAGTCGTGCTGTCAGAAAACCCTGGATTTACGCGGCCAAGAACTCTACTCACAATTGTTTGGAGCTCTGCATGGCAACCAGGCCCACTGGGATCCTAGATAATTTATAACTACTCCCCAGTACAAGAAGAACAATTATATTGCATGCTGTATAAAATGACCATTATTTAGCTCAATTTTAAAAATTATTTGAACAAAATGCCTATCCTTTTCCAGGGCTATTTTCTTCTCTACTTCTAATTAGATACCCGAGGAATATGGAATGTGTACATTTTCACAAGAAAATATATTTATGGAATTTTAATTTGCTTCTTGTATCCCTCCACCATAAAACTTGTCTCTTCCCAAAGGTTCTTAATATGGAAAAGAAAACAACATAAAGAAAGGGTGGAAACAACACAGAAATACAATCCCTTTGTCACAGGACTGGAGAAAATGTGGCACATGGCTGGCATGGAGCTCCAAGGCCATTTTGAGGTCTCCAGTCTTCTCAATATTTTTTGGGGGAAATATTGTTTTGAAAACTAAAAATGTGTCCCATACTTCATAGAGTAAAGCTGGGCAACTGTGAAAGGGCAGGTGTCCATTTCCTCTCCCCAGCCCCCACACTGTGGGCTGCAGTGACATGTTTTGGATTATGTAACATCACTTCCAGCCACCATTTGGGCTGATTTTTGGTCAAATTTTTTCTTTGGGTTTTTTGAGGGGGAGAGGTGGGAAGTTTGGGAGAATATGGGAAGCCAACTGCTGCATTTGTGAGGGGCTTGAGGGTCTTTGGATGAAAAATTACCCGAAAGTGGGGTTGAAATTTTTTAAAACTTTTGTGGGTAGTTTGAGGGGATCTTGGCTGGTTTAGGGGCAAAGAAACTGCAGAAAAAACAGCCTGAAAAAACTGGGAGTCTGGGAGTTTGGGGTGGCTTCTAAGGAGATTCAAGACTAGAAGTCCCAAGTTTGCATGCAGTCCACAAGGAGCTTACATGTTCATCCCTGACATAGGAGTTCATCACACGGGGGGAAATTGGGACTTTAAACAGTTATTAACCTGAAAAATCATGCAATTGACATTAAAATGCAATTAAAATGAGATTAACACAAGAGCCATTATCCTGCGAATCACCAGGGAATCAGCAGGCAATAAATAGCAAAATCATTTACGGGAAAATCCCATGAATGATTTGCTGCTGTTTCTTGCTTGGTTATTCATGGGTCGTGTGAAAACCATTAGCGCAATTGCGCCATAATAATGGGTTATTCATGGGATAATATCACTTTGAACATGATGTCCTGTGAAAACCATTAGCACAATTGTGGGATTATCATGGGTTAATCACAGTTTATACTTCCAGTTGTTCCCCGTGTGATAAATGCCATCTATCGCCATGGTTTTGTCTCAACCTGCTTGTTTAATGACAATTATAAGTGGAAAGAGAGAGATGGTATGAGAGGGACAGTCCTATTATCATGGCAGAGGAGAGAGGCACATGGTGTTGATTACCCCCAACCTCTCCATGCTTTAAATTCTCTGGATAGCCTTGGCAACAGGAGGAGGCAGAGTGGCAGTGGTCTACTGGGATTCTGTCTCCCTGACCAGATGCCCTGCCTCACAATGTGCTGGGTTTGAGTGGGTATGTTTGAAGATGGGTGTCAAGACAGAACAGAGATTCTGTTGGTGTACCACCAACTCTACTGCTCAACAATTCCCTTTCCTGGCCTGGCTGAGTTGGTCTCAGCTTGCAGTGTTGTACTGGAGACTTGAACATCCATGCAGATACTGCCTTGACAGGAGCAGTTCAGGACTTCAAGTCTGCCAGGACAAGCATGGGTCTTTCCTAAGTAATATCTGGTGCCACCCATAATGCAGAGCACGCTCTGGATCTAATTTTCTGTTCTGGGTGGAATGACAATGATCTAGGTTTGGAGGAACTTTCTGTAGTTCCGTTGTCATGGACTGTTCACTACCTAGTAGGCTTTAGACATACTGGGACAGAGCCTCTGTAGGGGTGGGATACAATTAAGATGATCCACCCCAGGAGATTTATGGATCCAGATGGGTTCCTGACAGCTCTTGGGGTGTTTCTTATTGTCTTGGCAGGTGATCCTGTCAAAGCTCTGGTTGATCTCTGGAATAGGGAAAAGGCTAAGACAATTGCCCCAAAATGTCCCTTCCCAAGAAGTGGAGCCAAGTGAGCCCCTGGTTCACCAGAAAACTGGTGGTGATGAAATGAGTGAGACAAAGACTAGAGCCATAATGGTGGAAGACTTGGAGTGAAGTCGAAGGCTTTAATGGCCGGCATCCATAGTTTTTTGTGGGTTTTTCAGGCTATGTGGCCATGTTCTAGAAGAGTTTATTCCTGACGTTTCCCAGCATCCGTGGCTGGCATCTTCAGACAAATTCTTTCTCTGAAGATGCCAGCCACAAATGCTGCCGAAACGTCAGGAAGAAACGCTGCTAGAATATGGCCACATAGCCCGAAAAATCCACAAAAAACTATAGACTTAGAGTGAGTCTGACTGAACATGGGCTAAAGCTCATTGGCTATGGTGGAAGTGAAGCAATTATACTTCTCTGCCACGTTATGTCTGCACAGTGTCATTCAGCAGAGATGTCATGAGTGGTCAGAACCATTTTACATCTGGCCCATAAGAAAACATTTTGCAATCAAAAATCGCTTGGATTCACTTTGACTTTGATGCTGTAGTTGACATAGATCCAGTGGATGTAATCTTAAGCCTGCTTGTCTTGCATTTCAGTTTGTGCAGCCTGAAAATGTGGACAGGATCCTTGGAGAAGTGAGAGCCCAACATGTACACTGGATCCTTGCCCTTAGTGGCTTTTAAAAGCAGCTAGAGGGGGACTGGCTGAGTGGGTCAGGGTAGTAGTGAATGCCTCCCCTGGAGTCTCTGAAGCAAAGGATGTTTCCATCGTGCCTAAAAGAGGCTGTGGTGAGGCTATTATTCTCTCTCATTTCGATTTCTGTAACACGCTCTACATAGGGTTACCTTTGTATCAAGTCTGGAAGCTTCAATTGGTTCAAACTGCAGTAGCCAGACTGGTCACTGGAACACCTATCAGACCACATAACACCGGTGTTAAAATCTTTTCATTGGTTGCCAATTAGTTTCCGGGCGCAATACAAAGTGTTGGTTATTAAAGCCCTTCATGGCTTGGGCTCGAATTACTTGAGCGAACACCTCTCCCTACACAATCTGCCCCACACTCTCAGAACATCTGGAAAGAACCTATTGGAGTACTCAGAAACCAGGCTAACAACAACTTCTTACAGAACATTCACAGTCGCGGCCCCCAGATTGTGGAACAGCTTGCCGGAGGAAATCTGTTTTATCACCACCTTAGATGCCTTCAAGAAGGCACTAAAGACGGATCTCTTCCAGCAGGTCTACTCACCTGATCTTTTATAAGAGATCTTAAATACTCCACTTCTGATCTGATTGTATGAATATTAGTGTGAATGTTAGTTGATGATTTATTATTTTAGTGAATGAATAGTAATGTTATTGTTTTAACAATTGTATTTGATATGGAATTGTTTTCTTGCTGTAATCCCACCTCAATCCGCAGGGAGAGGCGGGAAATATAAATAAAAAATATTGTTATTGTTGTTGTTGTTATTAAAAAGGACTCCCTAGATCACACCATTCTGAAAGTTGCCAACTTCTAAAAAAATGCTGCCGGAGTGTGGCTTGGATCCAGCTAGGACCCGGGCTGATGGTGGCTTGTGGTTCAGCGGTTCTCCACCTCCATTGATAATCCCCACCTCCATGCTGCATTCTCTAAAATGCCATTTACTAAGTGGAGCCATCACCTTTCTACTCTTCCATTTGTATGTTTTCTAAAGGCATAAGGCCCGAACAGACAGGCCCAAATAAAGCTGCTTCGGGTCACTTTAGAGGTATGCTGTTTAAATGACACACGCATCTTAAGAGGACAGAAGATGTGCCAAAGCTGCACTCCAGTTCTTAGGACTGGAGCATGGCTTTGGTGCAGCTCCCGGCCTCTTAGGACACATGCATCATTTAAACAGCATACCTGAAAACTGACCCGAAGCAGCTTTATTTTCACCTGTCTGTTTCGGCCCATAATCATGTCACTCTGGTTGCTGGGATATTGTAGATATAGACAAATGGTGCAGACTTTGGCAATTCCCACAGAAGACACACCAAAACAATACTAGTAATTGCAAACCACAAAGCAATTCAGAAAGGACATTGAGAAACTGGAGCGTGTCCAAAGGAGGGTGACAAAAATGGTGAAGGGTCTGGAAACCATGCCCTATGAGGAATGACTTAGGGAGCTGGGGATGTTTAGCCTGGAGAAAAGAAGGTTAAGAGGTGATATGATCGCCCTGTTTAAATATTTGAAGGGATGTCATATTGAAGAGGGAGCAAGCTTGTTTTCTGCTGCTCCAGGGAACAGGACCCGGAACAATGGATGCAAGCTACAGGAAAAGAGATTCCACCTGAACATTAGGAGGAACTTCCTGACAGTAAGGGCTGTTCGACAATGGAATGCACTCCCTCGGAAGGTGATAGAGTCTCCTTCCTTGGAGGTCTTTAAACAGAGGCTGGATGGCCATCTGTCAGGGATGCTTTGATTTGGATTTCCTGCATGGCAGGGGGTTGGACTGGATGGCCCTAGTGGTCTCTTCCAACTCTATGATTCTATGATTCTATGATTCTATCAGTCAGCATTTGGTAATAAGCTATCTAATAAGACTTAATGGCATTCTGTCAACCTTTGAGGCTCTGGCAAAGAAATGAGTGAGACCAGTAACAGCAGCTCATAATTTCTCTTTCTTTTAGTATCCAGTATACTCCTGATGCCTTTTCCTTCTCACTCTCCTTGGAAGAATGTTCTCTAAAGCAAACTGGGCCACTCTCTCTTTGCCTCAGATATCTCAATACTTTTTGCATCTCTTATAGATTGCCTATTCTTTGATTCCTGGTTACAATAAAAACATCTGAAGTTAATGAGGCTCTCAGAAGATTCCAAAGACCAATGTATTAAAACAGTTTCAGGATTAGCTGGAGCATAATCTTAGTTTGTTCAGAGGGTTCATGAAGCCTTGAAAAAGTGATGGTTTTTTGTGTTAGTGATGAAGTCATAAATCAGACCCATGTTTTTGGCAAAGGCAACCATTTTGCATAATCTATTTATCGTCAATCTATTCCATCTCATTAGGAATTTATATTGTACTCATCACCATGGTATCCAAACATCCACAATATTGAAATACTACATTATCATTTTCCTTCAAAAAGAGGTTAAGTAGAGTGTATAGCTAAAATTAATTCAAAGGATTAAACAATGGTGATAAATGGGATAATTTTAGTAGGAAACAGCCAATTGATACAATTTTCAGAATAACAACAAGATAGGAGTTTTGGCTGCAATTTCCATTCACCTTCTTGCTTTGCCATAGACATATCTCCTCCTCCTCCTTCTATTCCTCCTTTATCAGAGTACTTTAACTAAGTATCTCCCCCCCCCCCCCCCCCCTCCTTCTGGCTTTTGTATATATGAAGCAACACAACACAAGTCCTTCTAGCTTCTGAATGTCCAAGTTCATATTTGAAATCTCTCCTTTACTTCCTCCCCCTCCTATTATAGGTGTCAAACTTCACTGAGGATGACTCCCTTCAGCATCTATATACTTCTGATGATGCTAGTTCTACCATCTCCTGCCATGAAAGCCAAGGGTGGAAATGTCCCTCCCTTGCTATTCATAGACAGTCTTGTGAATCACCTCACCAGCCACAGTGTTTTCCAGGCTCAGTTCAAGACACTGGTTCATACTGGTAAAACCTTATATGACTTATATGGATGTTCATTTTCTTTGATGTGGTCAATTCTATTCAGCATCATGGAACTGTATCCATACCTGCTCACCAACTAAACTGCAGTAGGTGGTCCAAAGAAGCAGGGCCTTTTCAGCTGTAGGGGTAATCAAGTTCCCAGAATTTAGGGCATGGACTTCCCTTTCGATTCCTCAGGGCAAGGCAGAAGACTCCTGGCCATTCTCTTTATGGAAGACAGAGGCATGTGTGACAAGTGGTTTGTCACTGAACCACTCTCCCCAACTAAACTCTTCTCCTTGGATGACATGGAGGATGTTAGCTTGTTGCCAGCATTAAAGTATATGTAATGTCTCAGAGGATGGCATTGACAAACTCCCTCTGAAGAAACTTGCCAAGAAAACCTCATGATAGGTTTCTCTTTGGGGTGCCATAAGTCAGAAATGACTTGAAGGCACACAACAACAAAATGTTTTTGTCCTCTGTACAGAGCAGAGACATACTATTTTATTCTTTGTCTCAGACAGCATTTTTGGAGGGCTGTCTCTGTCCTATTGGGGCCTTTGGTTCTCTCATGGAACCAAGCAAATGAAATGGCACAATATAGACATTTAGAGAAAGAGAAAGTTGTTGTTCGCTGTCTTGAGTCCCTATGTTGGGAGAAAGGTGGGATATAAGAAATAATAATAATGATAACAACAACATGGTGAGCCACTCATTCCATGTCTGAACAAACATTGCCTATTGCTCATCTGAAATGTATGAGGTAATGGTAGCCAAGAAAGCACAGCACTTGGTAACATGATTTTTATTGGAGGATGATTCACAGAACTGGGAGTTATAGTCCAAAAGATAGTTTTTCCAGCTCTGTCTACTTCATTACTTTAGGATCAACTCAGTGCAATTTAGTAGAAATATGAATTATCTTTTTGAAATTAAAGTCACTTGTATTAGGAGTGACATGGACACAGCTGGTACAGAATCACAACCAGCTTTGTGATTCAGCTCATGTTGCTGCATTTGCTTAGCTTTTTTCTAGTTTATGATACCTGAGGAGGAAGGCACAGTGTCTGGAGAGTTGTCAGGAAGCTATGTCTGCCCATGATTTTACCTTCCCCACCATGCTTAATGAAATCCTTAATGAAATTTTTAGATGTTTGCAGAAAACAAGAACATTTGATCATGATGATGTAGGGAATATCTAGCCTGTTCTAACCTACTAATTTTGGGAAAGGTATAAGCAATAACTTTGCATTTATAATATACTGGCCTTGTGTGTTTTGTGGAAACAAATATTGCAGCAACACCCATTGGAAGGCAATTAGAGATGAGAATGGTTTTTCTTTAAACAGAATTGGTTGCACATGGATCCAGTTTTAACCCAGTCTGAGTCTGCCTGAAGCTGCTTTTAGAGTATTAATCTGAAGCAAAGCTTTCCCAGCCCAACAGCTGGATGTACTCATTGCATATATAATTCCAACCAGAACCCAGCTGCAACTCCGCCGAGCAATGCCTTTGATTTATCTGACTAGAACAGGGTTTTGTCTTCATGGTAACTCATGACCAAACAGCAAAGATTGTGGTGGCCATGATGGTAATGGAGAACAAAACTTCTGTAGCTTTTCAAAGATCTGGATGTGTGTACATGTGCAGAGAATATACCAGAATTGAAGCTTATCTTAATGTTAATATTATTAATTAATATTAACAATTATTATTAATTATATTATTAATTGTTATCACTAATCATATTTTAGCATTAATCACACAATTCTAATTGCTTTTATTCTGAGAAATTGGTACTACTATTTAAATACCATGAGAATTTTCATTTTCAAGTATGCAGCCTTCTAAAAAGTTCTATGTAATATCTGAGGAATAAAGAATATTTCTTTAAGCTCCTGTTTCTTTCTTTTTATCTGAGAGGAACGATAAAAAAAATCTCCTTCCCTAATAAGCACATTTCAACCTAATATTTATATATAGAATTATATTCAAGTTTCCTGTAATTTCAATATCATCATCATGCTCCTTTCTCCATTTCCAACTAGTAGTATCATTATTCAAACGAGACCTTTCCTTTTTACAATCTATCTTTTCTCTTTACCATTTTCAGGCAATAGATTCATTATTCTCTGCCTGTAATGTTAGAGTAATTTCCATGGCATCAGATTGTAATCGTACAAATACTGAGTGGATGGGTAAAGGGGGAAATAAGGAAGCAAGCCCCTGTTCAAACAGGAATTGTTCAGTAATTAGCATTAATGGAAAGAGAAATGCACTACATTTCTTTTAAAGGCAAGCAGGAATATTTTTTTTATTTATTTTTAAAAATAATTTGAAAGAATGCATCAGAATTGAATTGACTCAGTTGAAGCACTTTGGGAAGATTAAATAATGGGCTCTCTCATTTTGTAGTGAAAGCAGACGGAAGTGAAAGGGAGTCACTGAAGAAACTGTGAAGAAATTACTGTTGACAACTATCACAAACAATATATTGGCTAAGAAGGGGAGACTAACTTACAGAAATGTAGGCTGGATGGATTTATAATTCAGGAAATGGGATTTCTCCCCCAAAACTACACCTAAATAAGAGAGCTCTGGCTTCATGGAGCATATCTTCAAAGCATGTAATTTTGGTATGGCTCCACTGAAATATAGAGGTGTTCCTAGATTGTGCCTCGACTGAAATATAGAGCTGCATCTAGATTGTGTCAGATGGGATTGTTGTGCTTTTGGCTGAGCTAGCAGAGCATTTGTTAGAGTCTCATATTTCGAAGCAGAAGCTGTTTTTATTGTTGTGTCAAATGCGTTTTAATTACACTGCAATTTACCCCTGAATTACATAATTTTATTAAACCTTCCCGCCAGGTACTAGCATACAGGTCATAAAGAGAATTTGGGCTCTATTAGACATTGTAGCATGAGCCTACTTTTAAAAGGGGGGGGGGGACAAGTGTCTCATAAATTACACTGGAGGAAACTGTAAAACTGCAATATAGTTCTTTTCACTTGAGGAGTTATGTCTTATTTCCTGGTTACCTCTGCTGGGGCCATTACCTCATTCTGTGTTTTGGGACAATGACATTCATAGGTCAGGATGAGGGCTAGCCAGAACTTGAAGTAGATCTATGGTGGCTGAAATCTTGTTGGTGATAGGAGTATGCATAACTCAGGCTTATACATGTGTATGCCTTATACTGTATTTGACATGATGTAAGCAGATATTCACTAGCTCCTTGTACAACAAATCCAAATCTCCAGCTTCAAGGCTGAAGTCCCATGAGGGGTGTACTTTTGTGGCTCTTTACTGGCTGGTGTGGGGAATAGGGGAGGGTTGTTGTTGTTGTTGTTGTTAGTGTTGCCCTTGAGTTGCCCTGGACTCATGGTAGCCCTGTGTATGAAACATATCCAAGCCCCACTATCCTCCTCTACTTAGATCTTGTAGATTTAGGCATGTGACCTGCCTGACTGAGTTTATCCATCTGCCATGTGGTCTTCCTTTCTTTCTGCTGTCTTCTAACTTTCCTAGCATTATTTCTTTTCCAGTGATTCATGGTGTGGCCAAAGTACAACATCCTCAGTTTCATCCTCTTGGCCTCCAGGGAGAGTTTGGACCCATTTCTTTGTCTTTTTGGCCATCCATTATATTCTCAGCACACTTATCCAGCACCATATCTCAAAAGAGTTTATTTTCTTCTTATCTGCTTTCTTTACTGTCCAGTTCTCACATCCAGACATGGTGATGGGAAATATAATGGTTTGGACAATTCTAATTTTAGTGCTCAGTTGTATATCTTTACCCTTTAGAATCCTGTCTAGTTGTTTCATTGCTGTCTTTCCCAGTCCTAGTCATTTTCTGATTTCTTGACTGTGGTCTCTGGGCATAGTTAACCAGGAAACACCTGTCCCCATTAATGTTGCAACTGGGGAAGAGAAATTAGACATCTCTCCTGGTTCAAAGACAACAACCTCACTTCTCTTTTCCTAGCTTCTGTTGCTCTGCTTGGTCACCCTATGAATAGCCACAGCAGTACTCCCAGGGTATGATAGCTACCTTGCGTGTTGGATGTGCTGCATGGAACAATTTGTTGGGAGTGCTCTATGCACTCCAATATAGGATTTTGGCAGGTGTATGCCTTCCTTAAACAATGGCAAGGCAGAATTCTCCACTATTTGAATGGCCTGCCTGCCAGTCAAGCAAAAGAGATTTAAATTCACCCTCTATGGACATATTTCAACATGCATTTCCAAAGGAGGCTCGTATGTAATAGTCACATTGCCATCGGTTTTGCAGTGCTCATCCTATTGAACTTGGCTGGATTTTCTTCTCTGGGCAAATAGGGTATACAGACCACAGCTAGATAAGCTATAAGTCCCCACAACTGTTAGTGACTAAATGACATAAGCCAGACAGTACTGGAGCCATAAAACATTAGTTTGAATCCTACTGTAAGTGTCAACTAAAGTAGACCCACAGAATAAATGTGATTACTTACATGGCTCACTGTTTGACAACTATGCCAATGTTTTAATTTTTTTTTCCCCCTAAATCTTGAAAAGGTTTTGTGGAATGAGAATGTGGTATCCGACTGTTGACTGTGCCAATGTTTTATAATACTTTACTATGCCAATGTCTTATAATAATGTGTGAATTTTGTGATGCTATGGGGGATGGGACTGTGGGTATTCTCCCCTCCTACTCGGATATATAGAAGATATAGATCTTCATTCAGAGTAGAATGTAGATATATTTGTGCTATGGCAGTACACCTGATGTTACATGTTTTGTATTTTTGCCATATTTTGGTGGTGGCCATGTGCCGTAATAAATTCATTCTTCATTCATTTGTTTGACAATTTGAAGTCGAAGGCTTTCATGGACAGCATCCTGAAGCACCTGGACTGGGCTCTACAGGCTAATGGTTATTCCAGCTCAGACATAAGAAGGGCTGCCAGGCCCAGGAAAATCCAGAGGAGGGAAGACAAGCAGCCACCCAAAGGGAAGGTATTTTTACCATACATCACAGGAGTCACAGACAGAATAGGCAAAGTGGTAAGGAAGCACAACCTTCAAATGGTTTACAAACTGATGAAGAAAATACAGCAAATGCTTCACTCAGCCAAAGACCAGAGAAACCCTCTCACAGCCGCAAGAGTTTACCACATACCATGCAGCTGCGGACAAGTCTACATAGGGGCCACCAAACACAGTGTGTAAACAAGAATCAAGGAACACAAGAGACACTGCAGACTGGGCCAGCCAGAAAAATCAGCAGTAGCAGAACATGCCACAAACCATCCTGGGCATAAAATACTGTTTGAAAACACTGAAATTCTGGACCATGCCAACCACTACCATGTCAGGATGCACAGGGAAGCCATTGAAATCCACAAACATCTGGATAATTTCAACCGGAAAGAAGAAACCCTTAAAGTGAACAAAATTTGGCTACCAGTCCTGAAAAATAGCAAAATGAGGATTCAGCAAATGCAAATGGGAAACCACTCAGAGTCAGGGGCTTCCTCAACAGATAATGATCACCAATTAGCAGACACTAATCCTCTTTCGCATTAGCCTCCCAGCCTGAGGCCTGCCATCAGCACAGAACAATACACATGCAAATCACTCCTGCATTCCCAGGCTCACACAGTGTGTGTGTGTGTGTGTGTGTGTGTGTGTGTGTGTGAGTGAGAGAGAGAGAGAGAGAGAGAGAGAGAGAGAGAGGTCTATAGAAGTGCAGACCTGGAGGCTATAGATGTATGTGTTGATGAAACAGCTTCCTTTGCACCTCATGAGCTAGCCAGTTTGCCTTCAAATGCACTAGAAATAATCAGTAGTGAAGTATGATTCATGTATGATTTTGGTTGACATGGAGTGTAATGGGGGAGAATCTTGTCCTTCTGCGCAGACAGCAGATAACCTGCTTTTCACTTGTTCCCCTTCCTCAAGGTCTATAATAGATTCATCTACGTTCATCTATGAAAAACACCCCTCTCTAAAACTATATTTCTAACAGGACAAGTAGATGTATACATTCTGGACGTAGGTTTTATGTTCTTAGGCCATCTCAACAATTGAAATTCCTCCAGTAATCAATAGATTCATCTTTACAGTGTAGAATGATCAGATGAAAGAGGGGAAAGGGCTTCTGTGCTATCTCTTTTATATTTCTATGAAAGAAAATTTCAGTGTTGTAAGTGGAGCAACCTACAGAGGCCAAAAATAGTGTGGGATGCCTAGTGTGTTCACTTTGTCTTACTTTTTGTTTGCTTCTCTTCATCTACGCATGATACTCTCAAGCTGACTTCCCCTCATAACACCTCTCCTCTCTTATTCATATAGGCCTGTTACAGACAGCCAAAATAAAGCTGCTTCGAGTCACAGTGGAGGTAGCTGTTTCAATGATGCATGCGTCCTAAGAGTCCAGAAGCCACACCAAAGCCACGCTCCAGTCCTTAGGGCTGGAGTGTGGCTTGGTGCGCACTTCTGGACTCTTGGACGCATGCATCATTGAAACATCATACCTCCACTGTGACTCGAAGCAGCTTTATTTTGGCTGTCTGTAACAGGCCATAGTCTGTGGTAAAAGATCCCATCTTTTCTTGGTCCTGAGATCTACACTCTAACATACATCTTTGTCTTCACTGTGGATAGGTTTTTTTGTTGATAATATCAAATGTAAATTTCTGTACAGGCTAACATTAAACAAGAGCAGTTTGTATTCATAGTAATTGTTCCCAGGTGTGATTCTACAGTTTGGGTGGATGGAGCACTGATTTTTCCTGATGAAATTCCTTGATTTATAAAATGATTAAAATTATAGGAACTATGTGCTATAACTCATGCTAAAATGCATCTGCTCATACTAAAATGGTCTCCAGAACATTCAAAGGATTAAATAGTTTGGGGGGAAAGTAATTAATAAATTCATGTCTAATTCATGTAGAATTTACAGCTATTGGGTATGGCAACTGTAATTTGAGTCCCCATGTGGTACCTAGAAAAGGGGTGGACTACAGCCTTGAGAATCCTGTAACCAGCATGGCCACTGCCAGAGCATGCAGGATGAATTTTGCTGTTGTGTCCCACTGCAAGCTTCTCAGCAATTAGCCATTTTTGGCAACAGGATGCTGATCTAGATAGGTATTGATGTTATTCTTGGACTTTTTCATTCTGGGCAATGTAGAGTTTTTATTTGCAAAGGTTTACAGTAGTATAGGATAAGGGAAGGCATACCATGCTTAAAGACCCTGAAGGTACTATACCCTGTTGGATCTTGAAGGCTATGCAGGGTGTGGTCTGGATAGGGGATCACTTGGATAGAAGACCACCACGGAATATTGGGTGCTGAAGGCAGTAAAGAGCCTCAGGGCCCTTTCACACTACACAGTTATACCACCATGATTCCACTTTAATAAATAAATAAATAAATAAATAAATAATATTTATTTATATCCCGCCTCTTCCGTTTGGGGATCGAGGTGGGTAACAAGAGAATTTATATTTATTTATTTATTTAGGTATTTATATCCCGCCCTTCAGCCCTAATAATAAATATCATTTATATGATACACAATATAAGAATAATAAAACCCACAAACCTCTGACCAACACTCCCTCCCAAACTATAAAATTAACGTAAAACATGATTAAAATATATAACAGTACTACACTACAAAGTTATTCTACAATCTGCAAATGACGAGGAGATATAGTAAGAAGGATGGGTAGAATCGGTTATGGGCAATTATCACTCAGGATAGGCCTGCCAGAAGAGAAAGGTTTTTGTTGCTTTTTAAAAAGCTTCCAATGAGGGTAACTGGCGAATCTCTTCCGGCAGGCATTCCAAGCTTTAGGAGCCATAGCAGAAAAAGACCTCCGGGAAGTCACCGCCAATCCGTTCTTTTTTGGATGTAAAATTTTTTTCCCGGAGAAACGGAATGTACAGGAAGGATTATATGGGAGGAGGTGTTCCTTCAAGTAGACTGGACCCAGGTGATGTAGGGTTTTGTAGGTAATAACCAACACCTTGTACTGTGCCTGGAAGCTAATAGGCAGCCAGTCTAATGACTTTAGAATAGGTATGATTCGGTCAAACCTAGATTTTCCAGTAATCAGTCTGGCTGCCATGTTTTGTATCAACTGAAGCTTCCGGACATGGCACAAGGATTGCTCCATGTAGAGCACATTACAGAAATCAAGACAAGAGGTTACCAGGGCATGTACAACCGTTTCTAGGTTTCACTGTTCCAGGTAGGGGCGCAACTGGCATATCAGCTGAAGCTGATAACAGGTACTCCTGGCTGTCACGTCAATCAGATGAAGTGACGAATCCAGGAGCACCCGTAAGCTGTGGATGCAGTCCTTCAGGGAAAGTGTGACCCCATCTAGGACTGGCGAACATTTCTCCATACCCGGGTTGGGGTTACCTATCGTAAGTACCTCCGTTTTGTTTGGATTCAACTTAAGTCTATTTTCCCTCATCCAAACCATTACTGACCTCAGGCAGTCATTCAGAGGAGAGATGCCCTCCTTGGTCACTGAAACAGTCCGAGACATAGAGAAATAGATTTGGATGTCATCAGTGTATGGATAACATCCTGCCCCATGTCTCCAGATGATCTCGCCCAGCGGCTTCATGTAAATGTTGAATAGCATTGGCAACAGTATCATGCCTTGAGGGACGCCCGATTTGAGCTCCCTCTTGGCTGAACAACTGTTGCCAAGCGACACCATCTGGAACCTGCCTGAGAGATAGGACCGGAACCACTGCAAAGCAATGCCTCCAATTCCTAGTTCCCTCAGGTGTTCCAGAAGTGTGGCCACTGAGAGGTCCAAGAGCACCAACAGGGCCACACTTCCTCTGTCGATGCACAGACGGAGCTCATCGACCAAGGCAACCAGGGCAGTCTCAACTCGGTATCTCGACCTGAAGCCAGTTTGAAATGGATCAAGATAATTGGTGTCATCCAAGACTGCTTGGAGCTGGTTTGCAACCGCCCTCCTGATCACCTTGTCCAGAAAGGGAAGTAGAGATACTGGTCGATAATTGTTTTTATCCTGGGGATCCAGGGAAGTTTTCTTTAGAATGGGTTTTACCACTGCTAATTTCAGACTAGATGGAAAACAACCTTCCCTGAAGGAGGCATTGATTATAGATTGTAACAGCTTTAGAGTTCCCTCACCTCCCTGGATGGCCAACCAGGATGGCCAGGTATTGAGAGGGCAGGTGATCTTTTTTACCTTACCAAGCAGCTTGTCTACGTCATCAGTACTCATAGACTGAAACTGATCCAAGGTAACCTCATTAACAGAGTCACTAGACACCTCTCTTGTTGACTCTGTACTAATGCTGGTGTCTAAGTTGGCCCTTATCTGAGAGATTTTATCTGCAAAGTGGTCATTAAAAGCGTTAAAAGCATCACAGCAGGCTCTCATGGATTGAACAAGAGGATTCAAGATGGAAGGAGTCAATTTCTTAACCACCTTGAAAAGCTCTGCTGGACGAGACTTTGCAGACACAATAGATGCAGAGTAGAAAGACTTCTTCGCTGCAGCTATTGCCACTCGATAGGCTTTAAGAAAAGTCCTATGATGTGTCTCGTCAGATAAACGTAGAGTCTTCCGCCAGTGATGCTCTAGTTGGTGTCCAGCCCGCTTCATCCTTCTAAGATCTTCAGTATACCAAGGATTTTGATTCGGAGTGGGCTGGAAAGGATGCTTGGGAGCGATTGTGTCAATAGCCTTGGAAAGATCTTTATTCCAGGTAGTCACCAAGGTTTCGACAGAGTCACCGAGGTTGCCATCCATTAAACCCTCTAGGGCTTCTTGGAACCTTTTGGGTTCCATCAGCCTTCGAGGGCGGACCATTCTAATAGGTCCCCCCCCCCCCCCCCCGAGGAGATTGGGGATAGTTGCCTTCAGTCCAGTCTTGACCAGGAAATGATCTGTCCATGACAGAGTGGAAGTAGAAATAATTTCCGCCCATGGATATCCTGATCTGTGCAAAAGATGGCATTGAAGGCGTGACCTGCACAGTGTGTTGGGCCAGAGACTATTTGGGTTAGGCCCATGTTAGACACGGCAAACATGAACTTCCAAGCTGCACCAGTGAGATCTGAAGAGCCGGTCTCGAGGGGAATATTGAAGTCCTCCAGAACAAGAAGCCTAGGGGTTTCCAACACCAGCTCCGAGACCAGTAGTGTCAGTTCGGCTAGGGAGTCTGTTAAGTTACGGGGTGATTGGTAAACCAACAGAATCCCCAGACTATCCCTAGCCTTTAGGCGAAGGTAGATACACTCAATGGCTCCATCCTGTGGAATCCTGGAACTTGGAATTTAGGGAAGGGTATTTATAATTCTCAACCAGAGAGGCTCTGGTGCCTACCAAACTACAAAGTCCAGGATTCCATGTGATGCAGCCATGGTACAGTTAGCCTGCCCCATATGTGGGCTTCCCATATGTGGATTTGAGGTCACATGGATGAGACACACCATTTAGATGAATGGTGTGCATGCCTGTGGTGTGCGCACCACATTAAGCCATGCTGTGCTGCACACGGGAGCATGCCTCATTCGTCTAAATGAGGCTTGAGCATGTGCAGAATTCACTCTATGCGGGGGGTGGGTGGGTGTCTGGAACAGATCCCCCATATAAAGCAAGGGTCCAATGTAGTTAAAGTGGAATAATGGTGCTATAATTGTGTAGTGTGAAATAATCCTCACTCTCTCTCTCCCTCTTCCTCTCCCTCTCTCTCTATATTCAGAGGAAGGAAATATGTCTGATATTCTTGGGGACATCATAAATTGACTGGTGACTTGAAGGCACATACACACACAAAGGGACACATTGATAATTTAGACAGCAAGATATTGTTCCAGAAATTCTACTGTGATGGTCTCTCTGCAGTTCATAAAGTTCTGCAGGAATTGAGAAGAAGACTGTAAAGCAAAGGTGGACAACTCAATGAGACTGGAGACCACTTTTCTGGCCTTGGGAGCCTCTAGGCACCACACAGATGCTAAAAATTCAAAAACAAAACAAATCAGCAAAACAAAACACAGAAACCTCCAGAAGTCCACTTCTGGTTTTGAATTTTGGGGGGGGGGGCATTAAACAGGTCCAGGGGGATGACTGCAATCTGTGTAAAAGATGGATAACCCATTCATACTTTTTGATGGACAGAAAAAGGGAGAGCCAGGGAATCTGGAAAGGATGCAAAAGCTGCCTTGGAGGGCCACTTTCGACCCCAGGGTCACATGCCATCCATTCTTTCAATAAAAGAGGAAGAATCATATTGGTTTGGTCTGGTGAAACTCTGATGCCCATCCATGATTTGATCAACTGTGCAAAGAGGTCTGTTGTAGAGCAAGGAAGTGTTCTAAAGAAATATGAAACATTGTGTACCGTGTCCTCTCACCCTCTTGTTCCCCCCAGCAAAAGAAATATATCTGCTGTAATTGTCTTCTGTTCAAGAACCTGGTAATTGTACACTTGTTCACTTTACGGAGGGCTAAGATTTACAGGATAAAGATGGTGGAGGAGCTAGCGTGCAGATTAAAGCGACTGGATACTGCTAGATTTATATTCCATTTGGGATGATAATGAGGTGGTTAATATAGAGATACAAGGCTGTAATAAACCATAGATTTTTACAGATCTCTCTGTGAATCTGAATCACTATTTGGTGACCGGGAGATCAATGATATACAAGAGCCCATCCAGTTTTCTCTCAGCTCACCACTCCTAGGTAAAACAGGCTTGGCAATGTCAGAATTTTCCCCCTGTCTGTCACAAGAGATTGTACAGGCAATAAAAGCAATAAATCTACCTCTGACTCCCAGGGAATGCATATATTGAATTGAGCTTTATTAATGGTTCACGGATCAGGTAATCTCACTTCAGAAATATTCCTTTCAAATAGATAATTCTCTCTCTCTCCCTCTCTCTGGCATATAGATTGCATTAATTTCTTTTAAAGAAATAGCAATCAACTTTAAAACCTTTATGTGGGGGACGAGGTGGAGTAGAGGCTCAAGGTAAAACTTAGCATTTGTTTTAGATTTGGGTAGTGCAAGAGAGAATAAAAGTTAGCTAATGCAGATTGTGTTATCTGAAAACTACAATTAAAGTATGAATTCCAATAATGTTAAAATTATCCTGTCAGAAAACAGGACAGCTAGCAGGATGACTATACAATTCCTGCACTATACAAATGAGTTATATTTGGCAGGTGTGTATATGGATGTTACCTTGTATGCTAAAACACAACAAATATGGCAGTCACATATCCCTCAAAATGCTTCCAAAATAAACTGTTCAGATTGAATAAGAGGCTTAATTTTCCCAAATTATTTGAGTTCCAAAATGATTTCAGTTCCTTGTTTCTCAAGGACAGGAGGAGAAGAAGGGACGGATGTACAGGGGAGATGGGTACTCAAACAATAATAAATGTTGAGAAACTGGAGTGTCTCCAAAGGTGGATGACCAAAATGGTGAAGGGTCTGAAAACCATGTCCTATGAGGAACGACTTAGGGAGCTGGGGATGTTTAGCCTGCAGAAGAGAAGGTTAAGAGGTGATATGATAGCCCTGTTTAAATACTGAATGGATGTCATATTGAGGAGGGAGCTAGCTTGTTTTCTGCTGCTCCAGAGACTAGGACCCAGAGCAATAGATGCAAGCTACAGGAAAAGAGATGCCAGCTCAACATTAGGAGGAACTTCCTGACAGTAAGGGCTGTTCGACAGTGGAACACATTCCCTCGGAGTGTAGTGGAACTTCCTTCCTTAGAGGTTTTTTAAACAGAGGCTAGATAGCCATCTGTTGGGGATGCTTTGATTTAGATTTCCTGCATGGCAGGGGTTGGACTGGATGGCCCTTGCGGTCTCTTCCAACTCTATGATTCTATAAAGGGAATTGGGATGATGGGTAGCTTGCTTTTGTTTTATCACTGACGTATTGATGCACATACCACCTGTAACATTTATTCCATTAATTTAAATGAGAAGGGCTAACCCATGTATCCATTTTGTATGTGTGCCTTCAGTTCATCCATTCATTTGTAGTGACCTCATGAACTTCATAGGATTTTCTTAGGCATTTCTTTGCATAAATATTGGATCAAAAAGGGATCTTCATGCATGTGGGAGAGGAGGATGGAAAAGATCAATCACATGCTGGCCTCATTCCCACTACCTTTTAAACTGGTTTGCAAATAGGTCTGAAGTGGTTTAAATGGCCCTTGTTCACACTTGAGCTGAATTGCTGAAGTGATTTGGAGAGGGAGGCCATGAGCTAGACCCATTTAACCTGCTTTTGAAGCTCATTTTTTCCTCATCTTTTGCAATAAATCAATTTAGCACAGGTGTGAACAGGATACGGATTGGAATCAATTCTTTGTCTGCTGAAGAGGGTCCCTTTGGAATTGAATCATTGGTTAATGCGAATCAGAAGTGGGTTATTTTACAACAATAAAATGTGATCAGGGCAAATGCAGTTGGAACCACGTTCCACTGTCAAATCGATCAATTGATTTGGATCACAAACCAAATTTTTTGTAAGTGGGAATGAGGCCGCTGTGTGTTTACCCTACAAACCTCAAGATGAGACATTTTATTCTTCCAGAGTTGTGTTTCTTTGAAGAATCCACACCTAACTAGAATATAGACATTCTAAAAAATAATTACTGGAAGCACTGTAAACAGTTGTCATCCCCCCTCACCCCGTGTTTCAGCTATTTGTCAGGTACTTTTTTAAAAACAAAAACAATAACAGATAAAACATGGCTGGGAGTTGTGGAGGTTCAAGCAGAAAAATGATTGCATCTCTGGTAATCATAATTTGCTTAAATATGCCCATGGATATAGATATTTTCGAAATCTATTGAATGCAATGCATAGCTACCATCCTCTGATTATTTACTTACTACAGTTGACTTGTGTTCTCCAGCAGATCTCTAGGGAATTGTCTCCTTACCTAACACTGAATGACACTAATTCATTTTGGAAGGTGTTAGACTTACTTCGTTATTTACAGAATCTTGGCTGATCTTTTCTTCTCATTTCAGCTTGGAGGCAAGTAATCATATCCTTCTCCCAAACCTAGATTCCTCAGCCTAGATTTGTTTTTCTCTTTTCTGGCTGTGGAATGGCTTGATTCCATGGGGACTGAGATATATGAGGATTTATATGATGATGGAGGGAAAGATAAAATGTTAGAGGAAATGGTTCAGAAATGCTGAAATAGAAATGAAGGGCTGAAATAATCTATCAATACTTTATGCAGAGGTATGAGATATAAAAAATACTAGTTTTTATTGAGAAATCTCTCTCTCCTTCAAGAAAACTGTTTGTGCAGAATCTCTTGAGAAGCTTCATTTTTTATTTATATATCCATATATATGAGTGCTGGTAATTTGAACTCCTCCAAACAATCACCTGTAAATTATAATCTTCCCAAGCAGCAATATATACCCACAAATCAGTCCCAGGGCACTGGAATTATATGTGAAAAGATCTATTTATATCACCCCAGACAGAGGGAAGAAATTTGCACAGTTTTATAAGAAAGAAATTTTCTTATTAACATGTACAGCTAATTGGATAATAAAAAGAGAAAAGCCCTTTAAAAGACCCGGGATGACTGGAGAGTTAATCTATCGAACTCTTGAGCAGAGTGATTTAGAAGAGCAGTGACACTTACGTCTTTTCATACTGTTCAAGGTGTGGATTTATGAACTGTACAATACTGCACAAAAGTCCTAAACCTTTCTTATTACCCCATCTCTCTCTTTCCCATTCTCTCTTTCTCACCCCCATTCTCTCACTCTCTGAAGCACACCTACCTAGATACCTACAAATACATACCACAGAACAGTGTGCTGTGAGACAGGCCATCTCCATTATGTTATAAGCTATTACTTTCAGAGGTTTATAATGAAGTTATTAATGGAGATGACCCAGCAGTTAACAATATATTTCTGCTATTACAACAGAGGAAATGGGGGCAAGGGTTGGCTTTTACTTTGCATATTCCCATTCCCTGGCAAGTCATTTGAAATGATCAGAAACAGAAAAAAATGAGCACTAAGAAAATATATTCTTCACTGCAACTGTCAGTTAACAGCCAGGCAGTGGTTTCGTCTATTTTTCCAAGACAAACCCAAATATCAAACTTTGCAATAATCAAACATATATGATGAGAAAGCATGGGTAATTGTGGCTAGATCATATTTTTTCTTAGAAAGGGAACATCTGGTATACCAAACCAAAGTGGTGAAAGACACATTATGCAGCCAGTGTCACTTGCTAACAGAACTGGATTTACAATCACTCTAAAATTCTGTGGGCTAAAAATACTACCATTGTGGACAGACAGATCCCTGGCCAACAGAATGCCCTGATTTGTTTGGATTATTAACCATTTATTATTCTTCTGTTCAGCCCATAACTGGCACCATCTATTTCATACTGTGTGCCCATATTTTCTGCTAAATCTCATGCATGTAGCATTGAATGTACTTCATTAGCTCAGAACTGGAGAACCTTCAGCCCTCCAGATATGGCGGAACTAACATCATTTGTCATCATTTGGCCAGACATTATGGTAATGGGAATTCAGCAACATCTGGTTCCTCTTTTGCATATCCTCCTACTCTGAGGAGGCCATCAACAACAAAACAATACACAGATTAACATGGGAATCACCCCTCCTCACCCAGGGTCACACAGTCTCTTCCACATTAGCATTCTCTGAAGATGCCAGCCACAGATGCTGGCAAAACGTCAGTAATAAACTCTTACAGAACATGGCCACATAGCCCAAAAACCCCATAAAAACCCAACATTTGGTTTCCTAGTCCTGCATTACATATCAGATAGAATGGGGCAACAAAATAGAACCCACACAGATACACCATAGCACAAGGGCCATGAAACTGAGCACTTGTTATTCAGCCTAACTTTCAGGAATCAGTCAGTGAGAAAGGAATATAGTCACTGGGGTACAATGCCTCCAGCTTTTAAGATGCATCATTTGATTGCCCCTGGACCTCAGCTTCATTTGGGGGTTGGGAGGGTGCCTCAACAGTCCTGTTGTTGCTGCTGCTGTTACTGTTGTTGTTAACTACCCTTGAGTTGATCTCAACTCAGGGTGATCCTGCAGATGAGACATCTCCAAGATTCCCTATCTTCCACTACTTTTCTTAGTTCTTGCAGATTCATACCTATAACCTCCTTAATTTAATCTAATCTAGCATGTGGTATTCTTTTCTTTCTCCTTCTCTCCACTTTTCCTAGCATTACTGTCTTTTCTAATGAGTTATGTCTTCTTATGATGTGGACAAAGTTTAATCATTTTGGCTTTCAGGAAGGTCTCAGACCTGATTTGTTCTAGGACCCCTTTATTGGTCTTTCTGGCCATCCGTGGTATCCTCAGCACTCTTCTCCAGCACCCCATCTCAAATGAATTTATTTTCTCTTGCATCCATACATGGTAATTTCTAACTTTCACGCTTAGTTGTATATCTTTGCTCTTTAAGACCTTTTCTAGTTCTTTCATAGCTGCCCTCCCCATTCTTAGGCTGCATTCACATTGCACAAATAATCCAATTTGACACTGCTTGAGCTGCCATGGATTCATGTTATGGAATTCTGGAATTTGTAGTTTTGTGAGCCATTTAGCTTTATCTGTTAGAGACTTCTGGGGCCACAACCAAACTACAGTTACAAGGAATCCATAGCATTGAGCCATGGCGGTTAAAGTGGTGTCATACTGGATTATGTCTGCAATGTGGGAGCAGCCATGGCCTCTTCTGATTTCTTGGCTGTAGTCCCTGTTCTGATCTATGTTTGATCCAAGGTATAGGCACCCTTACTATTTCTGTTTCTTCATTCTATAGGTTGAATTTGTGAATATATTCTGTGGTTATCATTTTTGTTTTCTTTATGTTCAACAATAAGCCTGCCTTTGCACTTTCTTTCTTGACCTTCCTCAGTGGTTGCTCTGGTTTTGTGATGATTTCTGTTAGTAATGTGATATCATCTGCATATCTTAGATTCTTGATATTCCTTCCTCCTCTTTTCACTCCTCTTGCTTCTGTGTCCATGCTTGCTTTTCATATAGTATTTTCTGCATCTAGGTTGAACAGATAGGGTAAAAAAGATACAGACTTGCCTGGCCCCTTTGCCAATTGGGAACCATTCAGTTTCTCCATGTTCTGTTCTGACAATAACCTCTTGTCCTAAGTACAGATTCCTCATCAGGACTATCAGATGTGTTGGCACTCCCATGTCTTTAAGGGCATTCCATAGTCTTTCATGATGTATGAAGTCAAAAGCTTTGCTGCAGTGAATAAAACATATGCTGATTTTCTTTT
Organism: Sceloporus undulatus; assembly: GCF_019175285.1. NCBI lineage: Eukaryota > Metazoa > Chordata > Lepidosauria > Squamata > Phrynosomatidae > Sceloporus > Sceloporus undulatus. The sequence goes on from NC_056522.1 coordinate 275,981,889, forward strand.
GGAATTCCTTGGTGTGCTCCATTAACCATTGTAGGTTTGCAATGTAGTCCCTAGAGATTCTTCCTTTTCTGAACCCTGCTTGCACCTCTAGGATTTCCCTTTCCATGTATGGTTGAAGCCTATGGAATCATGGAATCATAGAATCATATAGTTGGAAGAGACCGCAAGGGCCATCCAGTCCAACCCCCTGACAGGCAGGAAATCACAATCAAAGCATCCCCGACAGATGGCCATCCAGCCTCTCATTTACTTTTTTGCCTGATCTGGGCATGGGACGGAATCAGGCTGCAACAGGAGAAATCTGTCCTCAAGCCAGCCGATTTTGAAGGGTGGAAAGCTTCTGTCCTTGCAAAACTGGCAGGATAAACATGGCTCAGGGATGGGTGGTGGTCAGTCAGTAGCACAGCAGCAACTTCATTTGCAATAACACCCATTTCCCCTTGTTGCAACCTGATCTTATCTCATGCCCGGATTGGGCAACAAAATATACGTGTGATAATCTCCTATGTTGCAGAATTCTGAGCATGATTTTGCTTGCATGTAACATTAACGCTATGATCTTATAGTTTTGCAGCCTTTGTGTCACCTTTTTTGTAGATCTTTTCCAATCTACTGGCCATTGTTTCATTTTTCCATATCTGTTGACATATATTGGATATGATTGGAGTTGATTCTGTCAGTGCAGATTGCAGTAGTTCAACTGGGATGCCATTGGTTCCTGGTGGTTTATTTCCCCCCATTTCTCTTATTGCAGCTTCTACATTGCTTTTTAGAATTCACGGTTCCTCTCTATATTGCTTTTCATTCCATGTATCCTTCATTTCTTCATCTCTTCTTCTTCAGTTCTGCTATGGAAAATTACCCTGATGTGAAGAAAATAGTTCAGCAATCAGTCACACACATGCAATGGGTTCACTAACCTACAAAACATTACTGAATATTTGTTGATGGAAGCTCTTCTTCTACAGTGGGAACCTCTGGTGTAATCCATTTTTTTATCACATTTATAATAGCTGAAAACTGTAAATGAAGCAGAACTCTCATTAGAAACCAAAATGATTAAACAGAGGCAACCATATTTGAGACATATCCTGAAAAAACATGACTCATTAGAAATGATGATAATGCTAGATAACATTGAAGGTAGTAGGAAAAGAGGAAGACCACAATACTGGTGGATTGATTCAGATAAGGAAGCCATGACTTTGAATTTGCAAGTCCTTAGCAGGACTCTTTCATAGGGTCAGCATAAGTTGAAGCTGACTTGACAGCAGTTAACAACAACAAAAGAAGCATATTGTTTGCAGGTTGAGATAGCAAGTCACATGACAAATAGAAATTTAGGGTAGCTAAATTGGGAAAGTAGATTCTTGACAACTTTTCCTGCTGAAATATTGTAAACTGCTTGTGTTTATGCTGGAAATCTGCCCACAGTACCCACCACTCTGTCACATCACTATACTGTGGTGGCATAGCAGTGGGATAACATGCAGCTGGGTAGCAGTTCCAGCAGTATCCTTGTAGGAGAGCCCCAAAATATAGTGATAGAAGATTTTTTTTAATTGTTATTTTTAACTTTTCCACACAAAACAAAACATTGCACACATTACAAATTTGACAATAGACCACCCCCCACACCCAGACTGCATTATTAAAATTACATATAACATAAATTGAGCTTCCTAATACTACTTGAGGCTTGTTCTGATGTTTTCTTCCATATTGTTTTATCTTGAAGTGTTCTCCTTCTTAGTTCCTTCACCTGGATCTGTCCTTATGTTATATTGATTCCCCAAAAATAAATAAATAAATAAATAAAAATAAAAAAAAATTGTTGATCTTCTTCGGAAGATTTTTTTTTGAGCCATATAACTGTTTTTCTTTTGTGCTAAATAGCAGATATATAGACACTCCCTTATTTAGTAATAATAAAAAACAAATACAGAAAAGAGAACCATCTGTTAGAAGAGTTTAGTTTAGCTCTGCAATTAAAATAATAGGGTTGTTACAATGAATAAATAAAGAAAAATAAGTGATTCGACCCTGTAGCATTGTTACAAAAAATGGAAAATCTCTCTGATAAGCTGAGGTTGAAAGTACCAGGGGGGAAAACATGGCTGAAAAGAGAAAAGGTTGTATTCAGTCCATATAAATTTGATTTCAAACGAAACCAAATAAGAAGACTACAGACAAGAAGAAGTACCCTTTTCTATCAATACAACATGTATGGAACAAATGGCCTAAAAGTATAAAAATGGAAAATTTAAAATGGTACTCATTAGAATATCTACACAAAGGAGGAAATCAAGAGTTAGGAAGAGTAATTAAAGTAATAAAAGATAAAGGATATAGAATTGTAGGGGACCTATTTGAAGAAAGAGGGGAACCAATTAGGATTAAAAAAATAACTGAACTATTTGGCATGAAATATTGGCTTCAGTTAATGTCAATAAATAGAACTTTACAAGAAATAAAAGGAACAGGTGACAGTACATCACAATTTGAGGATATATTGAAAAGAAGAATTAGGAGAAAAAAGGGGTTAATAGGTAAGGTTTACAAGTTTCTTTTGGAGAAACAAAGGAAGGATTGGTGGGTATATGGGGAAATGAACTAAAAATAAACACAGAAGATTTAACATTTTAGCACTGTCAGATAACTAAAATTAAAAATATAAAGGTAAGAGAACAACAATTAAAGTTAACCAGCAAATGGTATAAAACCCCACATCAGACAGCAATGATAAATAATAAAAAAAACTTTCTCCAAATTGTTGGCATGGATGTGGTCAAAAAGGAACATGCATTTATATATGGTGGTAGTGTCACTATGTACAAATTTTTTGGTTATATGTTAAACAGGAGATAAACAGGATGATGGGGAGAAACTATCAATTTGATAAGGAGAATTGTTTAACTCTGAATTTGAGAAAATTCAGATTGAATAAAACAGAAGATTACATAATGAAAATTTTGTTAAGGGCCACCCCAACAATGTTTTTTTGGGGGGAATTGGTTACATTATATTGCAGAATATCTTTTATTGGAATATTTAAGGGAAAGAAAAGGAAAATATAATGGTCAAACAAACGAAATGGTCTGGTGGGAGAAATGGGGATGTGGGATTGAGAAAGTTAAAGTTGAAAAGGGGTACAACAAAGTTGAAGAAATTATAAAATATAATAAAATATAAGATATTCCACATTATGGGTACTGGGTACTAATGTGCTTGGTCATAGCCATTGGAGGGGGAGGAGGGAGGGAGGGGCGAAAAGTATGTCATCTAATAATGATAATATTTTGTAAAGTTTTATTATATATGTTATGTTATGGATCATAAAACATATATATATATATGACTGGAAATTTTTATTCCTTGGACTACAGTTCTGAAAATTCCTCAGAAATCATGGCCGCTGAGAGATATGATCCCCCCAAAGTAATGTTTCCATGTTCTGTTTAGATATATAAGGAGCTCAACACTGCCCATTTGCTTGTAAAAGGCACTGATAAAATCATCTGTCTAAAAATCTGAAGAGTCACAGGCTATCAGTATAGATAATACTGAGCAAATTGGATAGAAGACCCAACTCAGTACAGTACATGGAAGATTCCTGTGTTCTGTGATTTAATTTCATTTGATTTTTATTTCCAGCATTTATAAACCAAGTTTTCATTTTAAAAATCCCGAAGCATCCAACATTTTTTTCTATCAGTGGCATGCATCGTATCAGGCATGTTGCCCTGCTATAAAACTAGTTACAAATGTGTCCCAAGACTTCTGAAGGGGGTAGTCTAATTTTATAGTCATACCTGACTGTTGTTTTGTGCAGTGGGTCATGCTACATCCAAACTAAGAGAATAAGAAAAGGCCGCATCTCCCAGGATGTTTCTGTACTATATTATTACATGATGCGCATGCACATGCATGTGCGCACACACACGCACACACACACACACACACTAGTGGGGAGATTCATAGGGTATAGCTCTAGTTTACTCTCATGCCAATCTTAGATTTGAGACATATATTTTAAGAGCAACATTTTTTTTAAAAAAAATAAGATAACAAACAGGTAAAATAGTTACTAATATCACATGGCTTAAACTGCATATACACAACCCTCTACATACCTGGGGAGTAAGCTTGTTGAATGCAATGGGAACATATTTTTGAGTAAATAAGTATAGAATTGAGTTGTTAGTCCAAGAAATAAAATGTCTTTGTTGAAAGTTACCTTTGTCTCTGTTTCCCCTGGATGAATAGAAAACTTTATTTACCCTGCTAACCTGAAGTCTTTCCTATTAAAGTAAGAGGATTCTTCAAGGTTTGAAAGTAGGCTTAGGCTACCCTTCATTTTTTTAAAAAAAAATATTATTATTGGTGCAGTATTATTAGAGGAAACATCAGCTGCTTCAGTTTAATTTCCCTTGACTGTCTGCCCCTTCCACAAATAAATAAATAAATTTCAAGGTTCAGCAGGGTCAAGTTTACTGCTGATAACTTTCATTTTTATAAAACCTAGTGAACAAGAACCATAAGGGATCAACGGTTATGTGGAAAATCAAGTCAATGAAATCGTTTGCCTCCTTGAAATGAGAACGGAAGGAATGAGTGTCAGTTGACTGCTGGTAGGGAAAGACAAAACAAGTCTCCCAATAGACAAGCTTCAATTTTTTGTTGCAATCATTTTGTAATCTATTAACCTTCAAGCCTGGGAAAGGCCAAACTCTTTTGGACAAAATTTGCTCACCTGTATTTATTTGCTTTGCCACCTCACTTATTGTCTGGCAAAACATGAACACTGGCATTGCTGTCTGCATGTAAAAAGAGTGAGCGCAATTAGCCATCATGTCAGGGAGACCCTGTTGACTTAAAAGAATGCTCTATGTGAAATAGTATACCGAGTATCTATTATTTAATCCTGTCTCAGCTATTCATTCAAGCACTCTGAAATTTAATTAGGGACTGTGTGCCTAGATCTAAGGGAGCTCCCTTCAGGGGATTGGAAGATAATAAAACACTATTATATTCCGGTTTCACCTGTTGCCTTAAAAAGACTGGGCCTGGGTGTACATGGCAAAGGAAGGTGGAAATGGTTGCATTCCTAGACTGTTATTTCTTTTCTGAGCTCAGGAGGTAAGGATAATGGAAATTCAGAATGGATAAAGCAAAAATCTCCCCCATCGTGGCAATGGGCTCTTGAGAAAGTCCCTGTGGGTCAGACCTCTTTAACATGATATTTGTGATAGTAGTTTAATACTATTTTAACTCCCACGGCTTCATCCTCTGGAGTCCTGGGATTTGCAGTTTGATGAGGCTCTTGAGTTCTCTGGCAGAAAACTGTAAATACCTCATGAAGCTACAAATCTGAGAATTCTATAGTTTGGAACCATGGGAGGTAAAGTGGAACATCAGTGCAATGGTTGTATAATGGGAAAGAGACCTTAGACAGACTCCAACCTGAGATGGCATGAAGCTTTGATGCAAACCCTGTATTCATAGTCTCCACTTTTTGCCTCTGTTCTGTCTCTTTTCACCTGGGGTATAAGTCCTGTCATCACTGCCTGTCCTTCACCGGGTCAGTCTGTCTTTTTGTCTTTCTCTTTTTGATAGATATCTGCTAAGCATTTCTTAGCTCTGAATGTACTAGCTTTCCAAAAGTTTGTAATTCCCAGCAAATAGTACAGAAATATCCTCATGACTGTTATGGAACTGTCTAATAGAAAGTAGTCTTCAAGCTTTCCCAAAAAGTGCTTCAAAAACCAAGCATGCCTCTAGTTTGTTAAGAGGTGGTCATGAACTGAAATGCCCACTGGACTATACAACAAAACCAGGTTTTAGATAGGAAGTAAAAATGTGCGCACATATAAATCTCCAATCTTATGGTCTATACAAATTGATCTGGAATAGATATGTCCTAATCCCCTGGTGGACTATTCTGAGGGCACAGATGAATGGATGGAGGTTGGTAGCAGACAAACTGACCCAACTTAAAGGTCTTCACATCTCCAGGTTCCTATTTTGCACTGTCAAGTACATGCATGCACTTGCAGGATTGTAGACTCCCTACACATAGCTGATTTTTCTCCAGAGTACAGACTGTGTCAGGGGGAGGGAAACATTCCATTCACATCTTCAAGCATAGTCCCTTGTGATTAATGGACTTTCTTGAATATGTGGAGGTTAACCGGTTAATGTAATTTTGCCTCTCATTTTTGTTTGTTCACTTGATCAGCATCTGCAGAGGACTTACATTTGAACATGTAGAGAAAAAAATCTTCTTCACCCGTAAACATGCATTTCTATAGTAGAAAGATTGGGCAGGATATACAGAAGATCTGTACAAGAGCTCTACAAGTGGGGTTACTAGATTAGTTCCAGGATGGGGCTTCTGGAACAGGAGTTAATCATATGGGGGAAATCCCGTGCAAAAACAGGGATTTAAAATGGAAAAAACCTGCAAAAGTGGGTTGATTTTCACACAATGTCATTGTTAAACTAATGTTAACCCAAACAGAAAGTGGAGGGAAAGTGGACAAAAGCATTCCTTATTTTTATTTTTGGAAAATCCCAAAAGTACAAAGGAGCGGCTTTTGCTTCCTTTCCATTCAGATTAACACAAGTTTAACAATGATGTGTGAAAATCAACCTGCTTTTGTGGTTGTTTCTACCTTTTAAATCCCATTTTTGCATGGGATTTCCCCCTTGTAATAAACTCCTTAGAGCAGAATGAAATACCATAAAGCTCCACCAAGTAGGATGAAGGTGCCTGTCCTTTACTACCTTCCAGATCCCTGTGTTCATTTGTTGCCATCTCTTGTCAAATGTCTGTTACCTCGCCAGTGGAAAGCAGGGTGGAATGAGAGAGGGTGTATAAAGGAGTGTCCAGCACTGTTCTTATTGCCAGACAAGTACTTAGAGAGGTATTGTTCCAGAGTTGGAAAGTGAGGGAGGACAGATACCTTTGTCCTACTTGATAGAGCTGTATAGTAACTAGTGCTGCTGCAAGATCTTCTAAGTATTAAAACTTCAGGAGCTCGATCCCAAATTATTATTATTATTATTAAACTTTATTTCTAGAGCGCTGTAATTATACACAGCGCTGTACAAAGTCGGTAAAATTAAGGAGTATATAAAAGCCTGCCCAAGGCGTACACTCTAAGATAATAGCAATTAAATAGAGGAATAGATAAAATTACCATGAAGAAGAGAAAAGACAAATTAAAAACATCAAATATAAAAGCAGATCACATCACATCAAACATTATCAGACAGCCAGTCTGGCAACCCTATCTATAAGGAGTTACAAATCTGAGCAAGCTGAACTTGAATGAGAGTACAGAGCATAGCTTGGATAAGTTATTTTGAGCCTACATCTCCCAGAATCTCTCAGCTGTCAAGGGCAGATAGAATCACAGAATCATAGAGTTGGAAGAGACCGCAAGGGCCATCCAGTCCAACCCCCTGCCATGCAGGAAATCCAAATCAAAGCATCCCCAACAGATGGCTATCCAGCCTCTGCTTAAAGACCTCCAAGGAAGGAGACTCCACTACACTCCAAAGGAGTGTGTTCCACTGTCGAACAGCCCTTACAGTCAGGAAGTTCCTCCTAATGTTGAGGTGGAATCTCTTTTCTTGGAGCTTGCATCCATTGTTCCGGGTCCTGTTCTCTGGAGCAGCAGAAAACAAGCTTGCTCCCTCCTCAATATGACATCCCTTCAAATATTTAAACAGGGTTATCATATCACCTCTTAATCTTCTTTTTTCCAGGCTAAACATCCCCAGCTCCCTAAGTCATTCCTCATAGGTCATGGTTTCCAGACCCTACACCATTTTAGTCACCCTTCTTTGGACACACTCCAGTTTCTCAACATCCGTTTTAAATTGTGGTGCCCAGAACTGGACACAATATTCCTGTCATGGCCAGTCAAGAGCAGCTCTCGGAGGAGGAGGAGGATGAGCCTCCTCCAGAGCAAGAGCTAATTGAGGCTACACCAGGTGGTAATCCTGCTCTGCCAGGTCCCAGCTGTGCTCTCCCAGCCCCAGAGGAGGAGGCCCAACCAGGTCCTAGTGCTAGTGAGATGCCTCCTGTGGTGCAACAGCCTAGTGGTGACTCTGGGGAGGAAGCTTGCCTGGATGTGCCTACTTACAAAGAGAGAAGGGCTGAGAGTGTTTGCAGAGAGGCAATTAGCCAACCAGCCTCAGGTGGCACGGAGGAGAGTTTCCCTTACCTAAACTGTAGAGAGGCCTCCACTCAGTGCCAAAGTTTATTGCATGATCCCTTGGTGTGATTGCTGCTGGCACTGGCTCCTTGTATCTTGACTCCTTATTGCTTTGACCTCAGACTGGACCCTTGTTATCTTCTGGCTGCTTTGATCTTAGACTGCTTTGACTACTCTGACTCCCAGTATCCTGACTTCGGCTTGGCTTTCGGACTGCTCTCACGCTTACTACTTGCAAGGTCTGTGTCCTGCTTCCACTTGCTGGGCTAAGCCATTCTTATTGGCGTGTGTCTGTGTGTGCTGGCTGCAGTCCAGGACAGAATAAACTCTGGCCATAATCCAGCTGATAGCAGAATGGCAGAAGCAGCTCTTGTTAAGGAACTTTTGGAGCACAACCAAAAGCTGACAGCTCAGGTTGCTGTGCTCACTCTAGCTGTGACAGAGCTTCAGAACCAAGACCCAGCTCCTCAGCTTCCTCCGCCACCCCAGCCCAGACCCAGAACAAAGTGCCTTACTGCTCTGCCTGAGAAATTCTCTGGAGACCGGGCTATGCTTGAGAGTTTCTTGGCCAGCTGCAGTTTACATTTTTGGATCAGGAAGGCAGATTTCCCCACTGCCTCTTATAAGGTGGCCTTTGTTATCAGCCTGCTGTCTGGCCCAGCTAGCAAATAGGTGACACCTTACTTGAATGCAAACAGCCCGGTACTTGATAACTGGGAATCCTTTATTAAGGAGTTTAAGGAGACTTGGGGAGACCCTGTTAAGACAGAGACTGCTGAGCACCAGCTATTGACTTTGCAGCAGGGCCGGGGTTCGATGGCGGATTACTCTGTGGTTTTTCGCCTTCTTGCCTAGGATGTCACCTGGGGTGACAGTGCCTTGCAGGCTGTGTATTGGCACGGTCTGTCTGCTGGGATCCTGGATGAACTGGCCCGCTCCAAACCCCCAGCAACTCTGTCGGCCTTGATTACCCAGGCCATCTGGCTGGACTGCTGCCTTACGGCTCGGAGAGAGGCTTGACAATCTGGCCTCCCCCCCACTTCGGTCCCTGTGTCATCGTCTCCTGCAGTTGCCCCCAAGGCCATTGCTCCTGGAACCACCAAGGAACCAATGCAGCTGGGAGGAGCTCGGTCCCGGCTCTCGGGGACAGAGAAGGAGCGGAGGAGGCGGGAGGGCCTTTGCCTGTACCGTGGCCTCTCTGGACATTTTGCCAGGGTCTGCCCGGCCAAGGGACGTTGTGCCACACCGCCGGGAAACGGCGCACCTCAGGTGTAGAGCGGGTTTGTCACCTGGGGACCTGTTCAAAACCTGCCCCTGCTACTTTGGTCTCCCGGAGGGACCCTTTGCTGGTGGCTGCCACCCTGCGGCTCCCATCCATGTAACTTTTGCCAGTAGGGGCCATGCTGGATTTGGGGGCCTCCAGCTGCTTCATGGACTTGGCGTTTGCTTGTCGGCATGGGATCCCCATGGAAGTGCTGCTCGAGCCCTGGCCGGCGGAGACCATCGACGGACGGCTTCTCTGATCGGGCCCCATGATCCACCAGACACCAGTGCTTCACCTGGAGATCCAGGGCCATGTTGAGGAGCTTCGTTTTTTGTTAGCAGCGGTCCCTCATTTCCCTTTGGTGTTGGACATGTCGTGGCTCTCACGGCATGACCCGCATATTTCCTGGTCCCGGCGGGAGGTGCTCTTTGGCTCAGAGTACTGTCAGGAGCAGTGTTGGCCGGAGCGGATCCCAGCAGCGGCGGTGGTGGCCGAGGCCCAGGATGGTAAGGTGATGCTGCCAGAGAAGTACCGGGACTTCATGGATGTCTTTGACAAGAAGGAGGCAGACCGGCTTCCCCCACATCGGCCCTATGACTGTGCCATCGATCTGGTGCCAGGGGCCCCTATCCTGGCGGGGCATCTCTACTCTCTCTCAGAGCCTGAGCTGGTGGCTCTGAGGGATTTTTTTGGAGAAGAACCTGCAGCGGGGCTTCATCCGTCCCTCCACGTCCCCTGCAGGTGCCCCGGTCCTATTCTTCCGCAAGATGTGTGGGGAGTTGCGCCTCTGCAACGACTATCGGACCCTGAATAAGATCACCGTCCGGAACCGCTACCCCTTGCCGTTGATTCCGGAATTGTTGATTCCGCCATGCCAAGTTCTTCACCAAGCTGGATCTTCGTGGGGCCTACAACTTGGTGAGGATTCGGGCAACTTGGTGAGGATTCAGGAGATGAATGGAGGATGGCCTTCCAGACTCGGTATGGGCATTATGAGTATATGATCATGCCCTTTGGACTCAGTAATGCCCCCGCTGTCTTCCAGCACTTTGTCAATGATATGTTCAGGGACTATTTGGAACGTTTTGTTATTATTTATTTGGACAATTTTTTGATCTACTCCCCAAATCAAGCAGCCCATGATTCCCATGTGCGTGCAGTGCTGCAGTGCCTGAGGGAACATCACCTGTATGCCAAGTTGGAGAAGTGTGCTTTTGACCTCCGAAAGGTAGATTATCTGGGGTACACTGTCTTGGCGCAGGGCGTGGCCATGGACCCGGCCAAGGCAGTGTTGTCTTGGCAGCCCCCTCGCAACAGGAAGGATGTGCAGCGGTTCCTGGGGTTCGTCAACTTATATCGGAAGTTTATTGAGGACTATGAGGCCCTCACAAGCCCCATGTCCCAACCGTTGTGGGGGAAGGGCCAGTTCATGTGGACGGCAGAGGCACAGACGTTGTTCGAGGCCCTGAAGGTGCACTTCACGTTGGCCCCGATCCTGCAGCATCAGGATCCTCACACGCCTTTTGTCGTGGAGGCGGACACCTCAGATGTGACCATCGGGGCGGTGCTGCTCCAGCCTGTGGGTCCCCAGGGGCATCTGCTGCCTTGCGCCTTCTACTCCCGGCAGCTCTCTCCTCCGGAGTTGAACTACACCATCTGGGAGAAGGAGTTGTTGGCGATCAAGGCGGCCTTCGAGACCTGGCAGCACCTGCTGGAGGGGGCGGCGCACCCGGTGGTGGTCCACATTGACCACAGGAATCTGGAGCACCTGCAGACGGCCAGGAAGCTGTCCCAGAGGCAACAGCGCTGATCGTCCCTTTTCACCCACTTCCACTTCCAGCTCAAGTACATTCCCCAGTCCCGGAACCAGCACGGACGCGCTCTCGCGGAAGCTGTAGTATGCCACGTGCCCAGAGGGGGAGTTGCATTCAACCATTCTTCGCCCAGAGAATTTTGCTGCGGCGCTGAGGGAGGCCACACTGGTGGACCAGATCTGGGAACTCCAGGGCCAGGACCCATTGGTGGCACAGCATTCAGGGGAAGGGGATGCCTCACCCTTCGCCATGCGGGACGGCAGCAGGGCCATGTCGGGAAGTGGTCTTGCGCCTGTGCCACGACTCTAAGCCGGCGGGGCACTTCGGCTTCTGTAAGACTCTGCACCTCCTCACCCGAGAGTATTGGTGGCCTCGAGTTCTGGTGGAGGTGGCCAAGTATGTGGACACATGCCCAGTGTGCCATCAGGCAAAGGACCATCCGGGTCGGCCTGCGGGGTTGTTGATGCCTCTGCCGACCCTGGAAGGTGGTGTCCATGGATTTTATCACGGACCTGCCCTTATCTGGTGGCTGCACTACCATTTGGGTGGTGGTGGATCTCTTTTCTAAGATGGCTCACTTCATGCCCTGCATTGGCCTGCCCATGGCGAAGGAGACGGCCCGGCTGTTTGTGCAGCATGTGTTCAGGCTCAATGGACTGCCCGAAGGGGTGATTTCGGACCACGGCACTCACTTCACCGCACGGTTCTGGACCAGCTTGCTCTGGCTCCTAGACATCACGCCTCATCTGTCCTGGGCACATCATCCGGAGTCTGATGGTCAGACAGAGAGGACCAACGGGACCCTGGAGCAGTACATCCGCTGCTATGCCAGTTACCGCCAGGACAATTGGGTCGAGTTGCTCCCGCTGGCTGAGCCTAAAATTGCATTGGCCTTTTTAGCTGCTGCATCGCACTGTTCACTCATCTTCAACTTGTGGTCTACTTGGACTCCCAGATCCCTTTCACACATAGTCTCATTCAGTCAGGTGTCCTCCATCCTATATCTGTGCATTTTATTTTTCTGCCCTAAGTGCAGTACCTTACATTTCTCTGTGTTGAATTTCATTTTGTTAGCTTTGGCCCAGCTTTCAAGTCTATTCAGGTCATTTTGAATCTTGATCCTGTCCTCTGGGGTATTAGCTATTCCTCCTAATTTGGTGTCATCTGCAAATTTGATAAGTATGCTCCCAATTCTGTCATCCAGGTCATTGATAAAGATGTTGAATAGCACTGGCCCCAGGACAGACCCCTGTGGGACCCCACTTGTCACTTCTCTCCAGGATGAAAAAGAGCCATTGTTGAGCACCCTTTGGGTTCGGCCAGTCAACCAATTACAAATCCATGTAAAAGTTACCTTGTCTAGCCCATATTTTACAAGCTTGTTTGCAAGAATGTCATGGGAAACCTTGTCAAAGGCCTTACTGAAATCAAGATATACTATATCCACAGCATTCCCTTCATCTACCAAGCTAGTAATTTTATCAAAGAAAGAGATTAGATTTGTCTGGCATGACTTCTTTCTCTGAAACCTGTGTTGACTGTGATTATGGAATTGCCATCTAGATGTTCACAGACTCTCTGTTTAATGATCTGCTCTAGAGTCTTTCCTGGTATTGATGTCAGACTAACTGGATGATAATTGTTGGAATCCTCCCCCCCCCCTTTTTGAAGATGGGAATAATGTTTGCCCTCCTCCAGTCTGCTGGGATTTCTCCTGTTTTCCAGGAGTTTTCAAAGATTGTTGCCAATGGCTCCGATATTACATTTGCCAGTTCATTTAATACCTTTGGATGGAGTTCATCTGGTCCTGGAGACTTATATTCATTTAGATTAACAAGGTATTCCTGTACTATCTCTTTACTTATTCTGTACTGAAATTCCCCTAATTTGTCCTCTGCTGGAGATGCTGGAGGATCCTGGGAGTGGTATCTTCCAAAGTAACTTTTCCAAGCTCTAGCTCAGCATACAACCCAGCTAGGAGGAACCAGTGGGATGTCTTCAGTCCTTTTGCCATATTACTATTGCTCTTCTCAGATCCTGGAACAGTGATGTTGAATGGAACCACAAAATGTTCCCCTCCCATGTGATTGTAGGCTTCTGAAATTATTGAACAGTGAGGGAAGGAGTCATGCTGCAACAAAGTGAATGCTGCTGTACTGAAGGTCATATATAAAAGGGGCCTATGAAACTGAGCTCTTTGGAGGTTTGCTTTCTGTACCCAAACACTGATACAGCCCAAAACATGCTACTTCTCCTCCACTATCCACAAGTTGTGGTTGTTAAAAATGTCACATTAACAAAGCATAATTTTAATTCTGAAAATGTATCTTTTCTCCCACATTGCTTTTGTCAAACAAACATAAAAGAGAATAGCTTACAGCATATTGTACAGAGGAACATTTTGTATGGGTCTGACATTTGTTAAATAAGCCCTGTAAATACCCTGAATTAAAAATATACGTACATTTTTTTGGGGGAGTAACATACTAGAAATAAAAGAGTAGCTATCTGTTTGGAAACTTGTTTTATAATGCAGTATGAATAACCAGCTGACAAAACAGGTTTCCCCACTACCACCGCTTTGTACAGCCAATGGCTAACAGCCAGCCAACTTTATTGTCCTTGAAATGTCATGATTTTGAGCATGCACAGAATTCTTAACTGCCCAAATTATTGCAAAGCAATCCTTTTTATTATATGGCAACAATGTGATGCTGGGCTCAAAGACTTACTAGTTAAGAAGATTATGTATTTTCGTTTTCCTGTTTTGTTAAAGTGCCAAGTCTTGCATTTTTGGCATCTTCTAAAGAATATGAAATATTCTCTCAAAGCGAAGAAGTTACCTCAGAGGAGCTCACAAACCCAGAGCTTTTCAATACTTTCTCATTTACCCAGAAGTTCAGACACAGTTTTCCTTCAAAAGCTTCCAAATTTTGGCTCTTTGTCTGTACTGACAGCAAAAAAAATGTCCTTCATAGGTGGAAGTTGTACTGCTTTTGTGCCATTAATTTTGTTTTCTTTCTTTCTTCCCTCCTCCCTGGCTCTTTTTAATGTTGTGGGTATTCATATTGATAAGGCTGAGTCAGACATCGTTCAGGCAGGTGGCAGGAAGGCTTTTCCACAGAGTTCTGCCAGTGGGACTAAATTCTGATCTACAGCTTCCATACTAATCATAATGCCAGGCTGCTCCTGAAGCAAGTGAAACAACTGTGCCAAATTATGGTGTATTGTTGTAAAGAGGAGAAGAGGGGAGGCTGCTAAATTCTGAAAGCACTCACATTCATTGAAAGCTGAATAAAATACACAGTAGAAAGGGAAGAAAAACACATGAAGGCTCTGTAAGATGCATGGTGTAGCAATAAATTTTTGCTCTCACCTCATTTCATGAACCTTTCATTGTGAGAGATTCGTCAAATGGGCAGCCTGAAAATGGGAGATCACTGTCCTATATGATGGTGAGTTTTCTGGTGCAGTACAGTTTTAAGGTGTCTCTCCTCTCATCCACCAGTTCTCTGTCCTTGGTGGGAAAGGGAGTCTGCAGGGCTGATTCAGGGTATTTGCAGCCTGAGGCAGGGGTAGATGGATTTCTTAAAACGGACTGGGGTGGTATTTATGGGGATTAGTAGTAAATTAGTAGTCTTACTGAATATAGATCAGTTACAGATTTGTAACTCTGAGTCATGAATTTGTAACTGCATAATGAATATT
The DNA here is from genome assembly GCF_019175285.1 of Sceloporus undulatus. Lineage (NCBI taxonomy): Eukaryota > Metazoa > Chordata > Lepidosauria > Squamata > Phrynosomatidae > Sceloporus > Sceloporus undulatus. The sequence continues at coordinate 275,996,900 of NC_056522.1, forward strand.
TGTCAATGTTTTCTGCAAAAACACAACTTTTGCAGAAGTCCATTAATATATTTTTTTGTGCACAAATGTATTTTTCACCCAAAAAATTGAAATTAAAAAAAAAACCCTCTATGGTATTACATGCCGAGGTACATATTATCACTAACAGTGTTGCCGTAGCCATGCTATACTACTTAAACTGTCATCAATCCATCCTAAAGAACACTAGGATTTCTAGTTTGCTGAGGAATTTAGAAAAATACCTGCTGTGGAACTCTAATCCTGTAGTTCAGGGAACAATTAATGCCTCAGCAAATGGCATATCCCAGTGTTTCATAGGACAACGCCATGTTCCATAGAATAGAATAGGATCATGGCTGTTGATGCACTCTGAATGTATAATGCGACAGGTGTTGCAACCAGACATGGGGGGGGGGGACAACGGGAATTGTGTTCAGTACCAATACACATGCCACTTTTCCATCATGCAGATATTTCCCCCATAAATTACATTTGCTATGTCTGCCAATGTTCTTGCTTGTGAAAACCCTAACCCATCCAATTAGCAGTGGAAGAGATAAAGGCTGGCATTCTGCTTGGGACTTACACCTTTGTACATGGCCTTGAATTGAGTAGTTTTGCAACATCCATATTCACTTAGGGGCTGCCATGATATAACAATGTATGAGTGTCCAGTGTGCGATGGTAGCCAGTGGAGTGACTGATGCATGATGGCATGATGTGCAGTGGGTCATGATGCACATTGGAGTGCTCCAAAACTGTATCTGTACATGGGCTAGGAAGTGCCAGAGCACAATGGAAGCACCAGATGCACTTCAGAAGTGCTCAGTGCCCCATTGGAAGTGCCCAATGCTCATCACAAGAGCCTGATGCACATCAGAAATGTCGAAATGCCCAGACATGTCTGAATAGTTATGGAAAATACTTGATTACAGTGAAATAGATAAATTAACCTATTTTATTAGTAATGAATCAATGGATAGATTTAAGAAATATTGGTCAAGAACTTTAGAATACATAAAGTCAATGTGGGGTCATATGTTATGGCAAGGAGTATATGATTAAGAGTAAGAAACTGAAGAATTTCTCTGAAGATGCCAGCCACAGATGGTGGTGAAATGTCAGGAATAAACTCTTCCAGAACAAGGCCACATAGTTTGAAAACCCCATAAAAAACTGACTAATTAGTTTGTGTAAACATAGTTTTGGAGTAATATAAGGATAGGTTTCTACAAGGATTATTATAATGAAGATAAGATAGATGTTTCCTGATAAATGATGAGTAGTAGCAAAAGTGGTTAATAGCAACAGAAATTAACCATAGGGTAGAGATTAGGAAGTATTTTTATTGTTTAGTATTGTAATGATTATATGTTTATTTTATTAGAAGAGGGATTGTAATAGTTATATTAATTTTACCTTTATGCTTATTTTGTGGTTATCTGTTTAATTAAATTTCTTTATGTTAAAAATAAACTTTTAAAAAGTATCCAAATGTGCATCAGAACTGCCCAATGTGCACTGGAGAACTCTTGCTGGTGCCCAGATGCACATCTTCACAATGCATAACAGGGTTTTGTCACATTTCTGCAATGTATCCACAGATTCGTAAAGTTACAAAACATAGACTGTGATTCTTTCATGTTTTCTGATGATTTCATGGTGATTTACTCATGGCAAGCCTCCCATGTGAAAGAGTCCTATGTTACAGATTTTAAAAAATATTAACAAATTTAAAAGGGCTTTATGGAGGCAAAATAGGTTAAAAAGAGCATTCCCATATGACATGTAGATAGCACAGATTTTTCAACAGTTTAGCAGTTCTTGTGCTTAAATACCTTCACACTTATCTAAGCACTCAAATTTGAAATCCAAGATACTGAACTTTTTTAAAAGTCTGGTCCAAACATTCCTTGTAAAACCTATTCAGTTGAAAGGCAGAAAAATATGCATTAAATGGAACATTACCAAAGAAAATCTCATTGTGAAAGTTAAAATGAGAGCAGGAAAAGGAGACAGTTGCAGTATCTTACAATTATGAATTCCCTCTGCAATTTTATTGTAGGTATCTGTTAAAATATATTATGAGGCAAATTACCAAAGGCACTGTGGTGTGTTACAATCACATTACAATGTGTGCTACAGAGGGAAGCCATTTCACTAGTGTAAAAGCCAAACCAATTTTATGACAAATGAAGTTGTAGTATTGTCAGAAATAATGAGAGAAATGAAAGAAATTAAACACACAAAACCCTCCTCCAACATCAATTAAATTTCAGTGTCTTATGGATTTATGTCAGACCCTGAATGCTAATGTGAATGTATTCTTTTTGTTAAATAATAGACTTGTTGAAAAGAAATGTAAGAAATATGGTTGTAACAGGACATGCATTATTCTGTCAGTGCTGTATTTATTTATGTATTGTAAAAACTAATCAAGCTTTAGCCTCACATCTCAGGTAACTGGAGATGATGCCCCAATCACATCACCACTAATAGAACTGTCAACTGCCTTTTCTTCCTGGTATTAGTGCCAAGAACTCAGTCCTTACTCTCATAAAAGTCTTGTTTCAAACGATTTTCTTTTAAGCTTCTATCCACTAAGTGAAATTTAACCGAGATTGCCTGTCTGCTATGGGTTTAATCTTTGCATCCCACAGGCAATGCTTTATTTTAACAAACAAGATTTCACTGAAATTTAGGGAAAATTCCCCTAGAAGATTTACCATTGCAACAAAATAAAAATTACAGGACAAGCGTTAATGTGATTGATGGAGATCCCCTGTCAAGGCAAAACAACAGTGGCATAAAATTGGTGTAGAAAACAAGTTAGGCAGTTTAATGAACCATCTGCACATTGCCAGTAGGACATTAAGGGGAAGTTTGTTAGACTAATTTTGCATTCCATATGCTTTCCAGTAAACCATTCACAGGATTTGTGCTGCCAGCTGAGTCTAGGAATAGTCCCTTATTGAGAATTTTTATGGATGCCTGGGGTCAAGGAAAGACCTTCCATCCCATCCAACCAGATGTTCAACTTCCCCAAGAAGAAAACTTTTCCCTCATTGGCTCCAAACTATGCGAACCACCTCCCAGAAGAGATCCGTCTTTATTACCTCCTGGAGGGTTTCAAGCGGGCCGTAAGCCGGATCTCTTCTGCAGCATTCCACCCAATCTTCGTAACGCCATCATTCATTCTTTCTATCCAGGATCGACACATTTTATTCTTATAACTGTTGACTGCACTGAGGGTTTTTGTTGAATTATATGTTTTTTATTCTTTATTTATTGTAACTGTTGGTGTTATAATCCTGCTCGATCCACCTGGGAGAGGCGGAAAAATACTACTTACTACTACTCCTCCTACTACACTACTACTACTAATTATATTATTATTATTCTTATTCTATTATTTATTATTATTATATATTTCTACTAGTAGTTCATGGCTTTGTATATCCGTGGTCTGGGGTGAATCTCCTCTGGGTTTTTTAGCCTGTGATCTACAGGCGGTATCTAACGGTATACACTATTGTGGGATCGGATAGCTTGTTTATGTTTTGGATTTTGAAAAACCTGGAGTGTATTCCAGTCCATGCCATGGAGCCATCAGTTGCTTCTGCCTTTTTTTTGTTCGGCAGCACATGTATTCTGTGCCCTTCAAATCATTTCTGTCTTTCTTCTCAGACAACCTAAGGCGAACCTATCACATTGATTTTCCTTGACAGGTTCTTTTCCGAGGGGTCTTTGGGCATTTGCCATCTTCTAGCCAAGAGAGTTTTACCTTGCCCGCGGGTCACCCAATGGGTGTTTCCTGGCCAAGCATTCGAGCATCGTCTCCCTGAGTCATAGTCCCGCACTCCCACCAAACACCATTGCTGGCTTAGCTTCTAATATATGCATGTGCCTTCAATTCACCTGTCATTTATGCAAACCAATGCCATTTCATAGCATTTCTTAGGCCAGGAATTACTCAGAGGTGGTTTTGCCCATCTTCCTTTGCATATAGCCTACAGTGCCTGGAATATATTGGCCAATCTTCCCATCTCCAAGGATTAATCAGGACCCTGCTTAGCTTACAAAATAGGTGGGATCTAATTAGATGGGCATTGTGGTCAGTGGATATCAGGCAGAAATAAGGGTGTTATGCATGTTAGAGACACTGGTAAACAAATGCAATTAGATGGAAGCAAACACACTTCAGTGGTTGAACCAACATGTTTTTTTGAATGTTTTATGATCAAGGCTGGCCCTATTTTTAACAGCAGCGCTGAGCAGCACGACTTCCAGACAACAGGTTTTATTTTTTAAGGCCTTGGGCAGTGGTGGGGGAGGAGGGGGGTGGGTGTCTTGGTACTGAGTTCAAAAACAGTTTGATGCTTTCAGATGTTGTAGCAGTAAACTTTTTTTCTATCATTGACATAAGATGATAAATAAATAAATAAATAAATAATAAATAAATTAAAAGTTTTCTTTTATTACCGCCCTTCTTGCATCAGGGCGGTGCACAACATATCAAACAATTCACCATACAAGTTTTCAATAAAAATAAAATTAAAACCCACATTAAAAACCCATTCTGGCCAGCTTGCCACTGCTGTCAGAGGGGGGGGAGGGAACTAACGGAACTTGTGTCCGGGGAATGCTAATCTGGAACAGGAAGGTTCTTTTAATTCCTTCCTGAAACTGGGCAAGGAGGTGGCCGAGCGGAGATCTATGGGCAGTCGTATTCCAGAGGGTCGGGGCCGAGAGGTAAACGGTCCTCCTCGATGTGGAGGGCTAATCTTGCCCCTGGGACCTTCAATGCGCTGCCCAGATGTTCTGAGGGTGCGGGGCGGCGGATTGTACGGGGGAGGGCGGGGTCTCTAGGTATCCTGGGCCCAAGCCATGTAGGGCTTATATAGGTTATAACCAACACCTTGTATGGCCCGGAACCGAATAGGCAGCAGTGCAGATCTTTAAGTACAGGTTTATATGAACTGGCCCTGGATTGGATTTTGTACCAGTGACCAGTCTGGTTCCATATTCTGTACCATTGTAGCTTCCGGGTATGGTCAACGGTTTGCCCATGTAAGCGCATTCGCAAACGTCCAATCACGAGAGTTACCAGAGCATGTATTACCGTTTCAAGGTCCCTCTGCGCCCAGGTATGGGCGCAGCACGCTGGCGGATAAGCCGAATCTGATAAAGATGCTCCTGACCGTAGCATCCACCTGAGACGTAAGGTGGAGCGACGATGTCAAGGAGCCACCTCAGACTGCGTTACCGCGTCCTTCACGGGAAGGTGATCCCGTTCAGACAGGGTGGGACCACCACCATCCAGGGACAGGAGACCTATTCATGAGCCCACCTCCGTTTTCTCTGGATTAGACTGAGTCGGTTTCCCTCATCCAGCCCATATGACTCCAGGCACGGCCCCGAGAGGAGAGATGCCCATTCCTCGTTCACTGATCGTCCGAGACATAGAGAGAAGACTATTTGGTGTCAATCAGCGTACTGATAACCCCCGCGCCCCAGTCTCCGGATGATCTCTCCAGCGGTTTCATGTAAATGTTAAAAAGCATGGGAGGGACCGATGGCTCCTTGAGGGACTCCAGATGTTAAGGGCCCTCTTATCGGAGAGCACACATCTCCCCAGTGCCCATTCGGACCCTGCCGGAACGAGGGGGTTAGGACCGGAACCACTGGAGCGTAGTTAGTCGTGCCCCCGACTTTTCCACCCGCCAGGCGCTCCAGAAGGCTACTCTGGTTATGGTATCGAAAGCGCTCTGTGAGATGTTTGTCCAAAGAGCACCACCATGGGACACGCTTTTCCCCTTGTCGTTGCCCCCCGCCGACGGAGATACGACCAAGGCGAACCATTGGCAGTCTCAACCCCGCGTTTTAACCCGCTCCGGAAAGCCCAGGTTTTGAACTAGGTCCAGATAATCCGGTTTTCAGCGGATTGCAACCCACCTTCTCAATCACCTTCCCCAAAAATGGCAGTTAGTTACAGAGTAGCGCGAGGATGGCCGATAAATTATTATGCATCAGGGGTCAAGGGAGGGTTTTTACCAGCGGTTTGGTTTTGGTTTTTTACATGGCCAATTTCACGCTGGATGGAAATTGCCCATTCCTCAAAGATTTCTTAATAACCGGCTTTTTTTGTTTAACATTTGGAAGTTACCACGGTCCCCCCGAGCCGCTAGCCACTGAGGGACAGGATCGAGGGAGCAGGTTGTCTTCCGAACGTTTCCAGGATTCTGTCCACATCATGGTTACCTAACGACTCAAACTGATCCAGTTTATGGAGTCCACGGAGGTCTGGATACCTCCTACCTAGGTTCTCCCTAATGCCGGCATTAAAGGACCTTCGCTTACTTCCGAGCGGTTTTATCGTGAAAGAAGTTCTTAAATTGTCACAGCAGGCCTTTGACGGTTCAAGGATCTGGTTCAGGGTAGGCGGGAGCTTGAGTTAGCTCTCTGATACCCTGAACAACTCTGCGGACGCGACTCCGCAACCAACAGTCTGTTGGTTTTGTACAATTTCATGGGGGAGAGAACCACATCTTGCTTTTTATTTCAGGCCGCAACATATCTGAAGTCAGCCCATGTCAGTCAGGTCTTGCTCTTCTGTAGCAGACTTGTAAAAAACAAACAAACTCAAAAAACACACAAAACCCAACAAAAAAAAACTGGAGTGATTTCGACAGATTTTAAATTCTGATGAAGCTTGACATTCATAAGTAAGAACACAAAAACTAAGAAAAGCCATGCGCGTTTCAGGCCAACACCAAATGTTCACTACTCCAGTGTTGGATTCACGCCATTAATTCCCACCGTTTACACTATCACCAAGACCAGTAATGGGGGCTTCGAGACGTGAGAGTTAGTAGCAGCCCTTTCTGGTCATTCTTCAGCAGCCCTGATTCCACATAGATATGCCCCCTTTGCCTACTATAATTGATGTTTTGTATGCCTTTTTACTGGAGTAAAAGCTGACTGCCATCATCACTTCTTCTCATTTCTTTCTATATGGCATTTATTTTATTTTCTCCTGAAAACTACTGGCCTGCAATTAACTAACCCGGGCCTCCTCAATTTTTTTGTTTATGGCTTAGCTTTGTCCTTTAAAATTTCAGTATTTTTCAGATTCTTACGTACGCATTCAATCTATTTCTTTATCTTCTTATGATCCTTCTAAAATGCCTTGGATCCAGATAGATTCTGGAGCACTGTTAAAAAATAAGGAAACCTACCAACATAAATCCAAAACCACTAAAACACATCCTGTAATGATTTAATAAGCCAAACGAGCCAGATACAAACTGTTAAATACATGCTTGCGCACCGGAATTTATCTTCGGCCCATCTGCTGGACTCAAAATCTCCACAATAAAGATCACGTAAATATAAAAGCTTGTTTGTAGAGTGTATTTAACATTGCCACTTCAGCAAGAAAAAGGAGTTGCCAAACATTAGGAAATGTATGTAACACCCATAGTAAAATAGCCTTGGAATCGCTCTGCCCCACAGAGCCGTTTTTTAAGCCGTATATTGACATGTGCCTGAAGGTTTATAGTAATCGAAGCTTGGATGGCTAGCTCATTCCTGTTTCTGTGCTGGACCACAGAGGTAGAGTAACATCTCAGACGGACCCAGTGCTGCATAGGGTCTCCAGCAGTGGGGTGGCGGCCATCACCTTGAGCTGGTCCATGCTTTCTTACAATCACGAAATTAATTTCTGACTTGATGTTTTCAGAGTAAGGTTTTTGGGGAGCATGCATTCCCAATTCATAGTATTATAAAGGGGGTCATGGGTTGTATCATTCTTGTTTTTATTTGCTACATCCCTCCTTCCCTTGGAATACAGGGAAGGATTTACCAAGGTGGCACCTATCACTTCCTCTCTTTCCTCAGGAATCTGCACGATGTTATCCAAGGACCTTGCCAATATTCCAAGGAAATATAGCAGTTCCTTTGTACTGTGCTCCACCGAGAATCCTCTCCTGGTGTGATGCTGATGATGGCAATTTTTCTTTAAGGCACCGGGAGCGTTTGGTTCTCCTTTACAGATGGGAGCATAAGAAAGGCCTGCTTATGGCCCTGGAGGAGGTTATCAATTCTGTCTGGTTCTTCTGAGTCTATCCTGGTTTATCATCCTGTTTTGGTCTCATGTTACCACTCAGTCTTGGCCCCTCTTCCATGTCTTTCAGACATGTACACAACGAAACCAGTGCCGTCTGCCTTACACCCCTCACCAAATTTCTTGCCTGAGCTGTTGTCAACACCACGCGCCTTCCGTACTCCACCAAGCTGGGGGACATATTCACCTGCGCTCCAGTTGTGTTTTGTTGCCGATCTCTCCCCCCCCCTTTGCCCCCATCGCCTGTGGTTGCCCCCCCCCCCTCCACCTTTCTATCTAATAGTTTTCTTTGCTTTGATTTCTCTTCCCCTGTTCTCCCCCCATGGGGACTCTTCCGCCCACTACTGTACCTGCTGCTCAGTGGCTTATATTGAGAAACAACGGCCCTTTCCATACGGGCTAAACAGTACGCGCGAAGCTATAGGGTTAAGACTGGGTGGTGCTTACTCACCGCCCCTAACCTAGTGCGCGCTTGTGACGCGCACAACATTGTGGGGGCCCTTCCATCCTGCCACCGCCATGATCCGTGATGACCGTGCTTGTGCCTCCAACACGCTGGCGGCGCGGGTTGTGACGTATGGGTCGCGGCAGGGCGCCTAGGGCGCCCCTTTCTGCAAACCCCGGGAAGGAGCTCCTTTCAGAGGCTCCTTCCTCGTTGGTACGCTGGGCACCAAGCCTTTAAGCAGTTGCGCCCAGCAGGACCAAAGGAGAAGAAAGGCTGTCGGGGAAGCGGGTCCTTTTGCCGCTCCCCGCCAGCCCGGAGAAAGGGCGGGATCGGGGCTTTCATCGGCTGCCGCTCTGGCACTGAGGCCATCCGGTGGGAAAAATGTGTCCTTGCGCCTACAGCCGCCCCCAAAGGGGCGGTCTGTAACGTGCAAAAATCAGAGATTTTGAGCCCAATGATCTAATGATCTTCACGCATTTTTCTCTTTAGCTAGTAACCTTTGTAGCGATAAGGGGCAGCATGAGGAGTGTAGCTATGGTGGGGCCAAATGAGGGGCAGCCGCCTCAAATAAGAATTTCTGCCTTCCAAATGAACTTTCCTGCCAGCTACCAACTTGCTTATCTTTGCAGTGAGTGAGGACATGGAGCTTATCCATTAGGCAAAAAACCCAGCTTACCTCTTTGGCCTGGAATTCCAGGATCCGGGTGCCCCCGGATGTTATCCTATCAGTCGTTGTGGCAGAAGAGCGAGGTATAAATACTCTAACTAAATAAACAAACAAACACCACACTGCCTTCTAGGCCCCCCAAGGATGCCACTGTTCAAATGCATCCCGGGTTGCGCCTTGCTCATCCAAGCACTTTTTTGAAGTCGGAGAGCTTTCAAAACTTAAAAAAATGGGCCATTGTGAAGCGAGCTTTTACCCTGCGATGCAATCCGGTGGTGGCTCCCCCCTAGATAGGCAGTGATTTAGGTACAATTAACATCCGGGGGCATCCCATATACTTGAGTTCAAACCCGACGAGTTTAAACTGGGCTTATTTGCTATGCATTCAAGTTCCACTGAATATTTGTTCCACACTTGAACTCTTCTATTGCTAAGTTCACATTTAACCTTTTTTGGTATCTTTGCCTCCCCCTTTCCTTGTTCTAAACTGTATTTTTTTAAATGCTGAACTGAAATTTAAAAGTTAACTGCAATGCTAGAAATTCAGATTTCAATAGGTATTATTTCATTTGGGGAAGTACTCATTATAGGGGGGCAATGCCTCCTAGCCCCCCCCCCCCATGCCCAGACTGTAGCATACATCGTTGCCCTACTTCTACTTTCCCTTGCCAGCTATGTCCCTGGTGTTCTTTGCCTCGTGTGAGGAGAAGGCCTCTGAGGTGTGAAGAGGGGTAGCGGTCTATTGGACGTGTAACAAACCTTCTTGGGTTATAAAGCAATCCTGCACAGTGGAACACTACATGGAGAAAAATAAAGCCTGATAGGATTCTGTCCTGTTTTTAAAATCTTGATCTTCTTTATCATGGCGTTTGTTATCAGGACACCGTTTTGCAGTTTACATTTTAAAGGCTGATAAAAATCCAAGAATAATCAGGTTTGGAGAATCAGGCTTTGGGGATCATGATGATACACTGTCATATACACGACTGCAACTCTCAATCTATACAAAACTTAGTAGATGCACACCTAGGCTTTTTGTAACAAAAAAAAACACCCTCACAGTTCCATATTCAGATAAAATTATATACTTATTTAAAACGTCAACAGAGTACCCACGAGTGTTGTTTGGGGGGCTGTGGATTGTTAGGATCATTGCCATAAGCAGAAGGTTTATATTATTACTATATATATATATTATTATATATATTATCTATCTAGAGAGAGAGAGAGAGAGATTGATGGAGAGAGAGAGGGGGGGTGGGACTAGAGCGTTAGTGGGAGGATGTGCTGTCAGCTGCCAACCTGAGAAAACCCTTGTGCGGAGGATGGCTAAAGAAGGTCGTGTATTATCTTGTCATGCAGCTTGGATTTGCTATTGTGTGCGTATGGATGGAGAAATGAAGAAAGAGAGGCCTGCCAATGATTCCCCACAGAAAAAAACTTAATAATGTCATACGAGAGAGCATTGTCAAAAATGATGCCCCATAGGGGCCTAATATTGGCAACTAATGCCACAGAAAGACTGCTAATACTGGGGGGCATTAATGTTTCTGGATATAGGGATCGCAGAAGCACCCAGCTTTACATGACTAAGAAACCCATTAGTTCCCATTCCAACCTGGTATGTCCTCTTTCCTTACCCAATCTTCCCTTCCCAATCTATCCTGGAGTTCTTTCTCCCTGGTGACGTTAAGAAGGGGTGTAACTCTTTGCTCTTGTCTGCAGAGTGTATATAGGGTATCTGGCCCAAGAGTGCCCTGCGCTCTTCCGTTGCCACAATATCTCCATTCTGACACTGTACGTTGTTTCATGCTGCTCGGCATGTCACTACCCTTGTGGGTTACTTTGCTTGGAAGCCCAGAACAAGGTGCCCAGCCTCATCACATTTCTGGGCACCTCCTTTGATGTCAGAATCAAGTGACTGGCAGAGTGGTGGTGTGTGCAAGGCTAGGCAGGGCGGGTTCATTTCAACAGTGCCCGGGACTCAGACCAGAGAGCTCCATACTCTTCTGGGAGGATTGTGGAGCAAAGGGTGATTGTATTAAAATATGTGGATACACTGGTGTTATTACCCCAGGTTTGTGAAAAAAGGCAGGCCCAGCCATCATCAAATCTGTTCGCGCCAGGGAACTGGGGTTTGGTCTGCGGCATTGTCCCGTCTGCAGCCAAGCGGATAGGAGACTGCCACTTTATTGGCATGCTCTGACTGGGGCCTTTAAGTGTTTCTGCTTTTGATGCAAAGACAAATCATGTAGTTTATATTTCTTGCCAGAACAAAAACAAATATTCCTGTGCAGGAGCTTTTGACTGTTATGTGCCAAATCCCAAGGTGTTTCACGAACTTATTCTACCCCCCCCACAACGACATCTAGTCACTGTTGGGGGCGGTGCACACAACATTGTTTTCATGCAATAACCACCAACCACCCATAGCAAAAAAACTCACACACTTTTCTGCACAGAATAATTTCCCCCAAACAATTTTCAAATGTATGAATACAGTTGAAACTGTTGGAAATGCTGCTTTCTGTTAGAAGGGGTGAACCCCTGGGCTGTTTTAGGCCTACTGAGTGGTTTATGAGTGATACAGCTGTGTGCACATTCTAGTCAAAAATGATGAAGCTGGGAGTTGATCGCTCAAAAGTCACCCAGGAGAGCCATGTGGCACTCTTTCCCCAACCTATGTAGCATTCACACCTGATGTGGTCATGAAAATTATCCTTTGCCATTAGGACTTGATGGAAGCTGACAGCCTTTTACCTAATGAGAAGTAAACCTTCAAGACGCAACGAACTGGTGTTTATTTCTTGGCCCTCACCCTAGTTAAGATCGTCAGCGGTTTTCCTCATCCTCCAAAAAGTCATGCCCATGAACAGCAATTGATCTTTTTTGTTATTACATCACACAGCAGTCCTGGTACCTTTTTACAGGCAGGAAAATAGCCACTGTGATTTCTACATTTAACTGCCATGGTTGCATCCTATTGAATCTGAGGTTCTGCAAGTTTGGGAGGTTGTTTTATTAGAATTATTTGAGGCAGGGACTCCTCTGCTGATGCCCATAAACAGGTTCCAGCATGTTAGAAGGCTGGGGGGGGGGGAGGTGCAGCAGCTCCTAAATAAATACATGTCCCAACACCTGAGCTCCTGGGTTTTCCAACATGTTTTCAGACAAACTGGTGTCATTTCTTTTCTGTGTTTCTGTGTAACAAAACAGACAACTTCTTGTTTTAGTGCTGACAATCCGGGGGTGACAGTTTGTGGAAAGCTAATCTGGTAAAAGATCCTGATTCACATCTGCGGCTCTGGTATCAATTTGGACTAGGGCAGCCGTGCAATCTGCATCTGGTCTTCATAATGCAGGTTGCAGACAATCACATTTCTCTGACCAATTAATCTTCTATTCTCTCCCTTCCCCTGCTGCCGCTGAACTCCACACCCACAAAAATCTGTTCGTTGGAGTTACTGGCCACCGCAATAAGCACATGACAGATATGTGCGTAATGCCAAGGTGCTTGTACTGGAATGGAATTTTTCCTGCTTGTTTATTCTTTTTACACAGCCCTAGTATGTGCTATGGCAGTTCTAACTAGGTTATGATGCACATTCTGAGCAGTTATGCCATACAGCAGGATCACAGAATTGCAGGATTCGAAAGGCACTGAATTTTTGCTGTGTGCCAGTGATTGCCCTGCGCAGTCTTATTGGTCCTAAAATGCTATCGGATTTCTCATATTGTTATCAAAATGTTATCTCTATTCATTTGCAAGTATCAGGAAACTATTTTGAGTTGTAAGAACATTGAATATACAGAATAAAACAAATCAATGTGTTGTTTCTGTATAATTATTTACACCTGGGTGGAAAATTTACATACAGGAATTCTCAATTGTTGCCCTGGAGTGGGAGAGTTGGGCCCATGAAGAAAGAAACTGAAATCTTGTATTATTGTAGGATGGGTTGAGGTGAATAAAGCAATGGATTTTGGAGTTTTAGCGTTTGGCTGGAAACGTGGTTTTCTTATTGGGGGGCGATGAGCCCCTGGAGCCTATCATCATCCTCGTTGTTGTTGTTGTTAGCTGCCTTCAAGTTGGTTCCGACTCATGGTTGACCCTGTGGATGAGGACCTCTACATTGAACCCTATCTCCATGCCTGCCCAGATCTGCAAGCCCTGTCATACACCCCTGATTGAGTCTATCCACCTGTGTTTTGTGGTCTTCCTCTCTTTCTTCTACCTTTCTAGCATTATTGTTTGTTCTAGTGTCTATTGCCTTTCTCCTTATGTGGCCAAAGTTACAATAGTCTCACTTGATCATCTTTGCTTCCAAGGCGAGCCCTGGTTCTGATCTGTTCAAGAAACCCATTGGCTGTCCATGGTCTCCTAAATATCTTTTTCCAGCACCACATTTCAAATGATTTTGATATTCTTCTGTGCTTCCTTCACTGGCAGATTCTCACATCCCTACACAGTAATTGGAAATACAATGGCTGACTGCTTCTGACTTAAGTATTCAGTGGTATGTCTTTGCTTTTCAGTATCTTTTCCAGTTCGTTCATAGCTTGCCCTTCCCCTCTGCTCCTCGTCTCCATTTCTGGTTTTGTTTCTATCTCCTTTTGCTTTTCTTCTTTCTTTTATTGCCTGACGTATTTCATATGTCATCCATTGTTTCTATCTTTCTTTTGGGGCACTTTATTGTTTAAGGCTTCATGGGCGGCATCCATAGTTTTCTTCTAGAACATGGCCACATAGCCCGAAAAAAAACCAACTTAAAATGTACTATTCTCGTTTTCTGGCATTCATCCTTAATTAGTCTTTGACTTTCTGTCCATAGGTCTCAGGTTTCCAGATTGATTATACTCCGTAGTTCAAATCTGTTTCCTTACATTGTCCTTGAATTCATCTGCGATGTTATTAGGCATATTTAGTATACATGCTTGGTTTTTGCTTTTCTTAATCAGCCTAATTCTGATTTTTTATGAGCATAGTTCATGGTTCTGTGCCACAACCAGCTTCCCCTGATCTGGTTTTGCCACCAAGGGTAGAGTTTCTCCCTCCTCACTTCCAACATGTGGTATATTTGGTTTTTGTGTTTACAATTTGGTGATGTCGAGTGTCTAGTCTCTATTTGGTTGTATGAAGCATGTATTTGCAATGACTAGATTGTTTGGACTCACAGAATTCTATCAGATGCTCTCCTGCTTTATTTCTTGTTCCTAATCAATCTCCTACTGTTTTGATCTTCTTTGTAGCCACACTTTAGCATTCAAGTCTCCATGATTAGTGAAAACTTTGTTCGATGGTATGTTTGTCAATTTCTTCCGGGACTGCATCATAGAATCTCTCAATTCCTCTTCATCTGCATCTGTAAGTTGGTGCATCTACCTGGATTATTTGATGCTTATAAAATGAACCTGAAGTTTATTTGATACTATACGGTCTGTCTTTGAGTATGATCCTTTAGTGCCTAGCTTATATCTTTCCTTACGTATAAAACCCAACCCCATTTCTTCTTGTTTTCATTTCTGAATAGATCACTTGCCATGTTGTCGAGTCACAAGTGACCCGTTCCTGTCCATTTAATCAACTCACTCTTAGTTACTGCTGTATTCATGTGTTCCACTTCTTTCTTTACTTATGTCTAGTTTCCTTGGCTCATGCTTCTCATGTCCTGGTTTCAATTACATGTCGTAGTGTTTGCTTCTAACTTGTTTGTTTTATTGGATATGTTTTCTGTCTCCCTTCCCCCCTCTAGTTGTTGTTTTTGAGCTGTCTCAACTATTTCTTGGTGAATAGTCTCTCAAGGAGGGACCCCTTTGCACCTTGGCTGACAAGTGCCAGGCTCTGGTGGACACTACTATTCTCTCTGTGAAAGTTGCTTTTAGTGTCATTCCCTACTACTGCTGCGACCAGCCCAGTAGCCTTTTCCTATATTTTATGCCTGTTATTCCCTTCTTCCCTCCCCTCCTCTCTTCCCTTTCCTTTTTCCACCCTTGAGTTTTCCCTCACTCATTCCCCTACCTCAATTCCTCCTCATTCTCCTTTTCCCTCTTCCTTTTTACACTCCTAGGTTTTTCTCACCCTTACCTCCCCCACCACCCCACCTCCCGCTTTGTGCCCATCGTGGCCTTCTCTGGTCTTTTTGTTGGGGAGGACCCAGATGTCTGTGCTGCAGCGTTAAGCCTTCCTCTTTCCATCCACTCTTCTCGCCCTAAGGGGGGGGAGGGGAGGCTTTTATTCTGGTCCCTGGCTCTGTCTTCTGTTTAAACCCTCTTTGAAAACTGGTGGGAATTGAGTGATATCATTAATTTGTGTATATTTATTTCTGTAGGAATGTGTGTCCCTATTCTCCTGGGTTTTCTCTATGAGACTGGCTCCCCATGACTTCAGTATCCGTTTACATTATGAATGCAGGAATTCAACCCAATAGAGACTCCCTCTCTATTTGCACAGAGAACTGGATGAGCCATTTGTTCTCAAGTTAGAGGCAGCAGATAGCTCTGCTCTTTTCATACCTATTAGGGATGTGAGCTCTTTCTAAACATTCCTAGCTTATACCCGTTGTCTTTGTGTTTTTGGTTTGTTTTTTGTGGCCTGAAATGTAATCATTTGTTGCAATTTTGTCTCTGTTCATTTATTTTATTAATTTCAGCCAGTTTTATTTATCAAGATCCTATCTATCCCTATTTCGTCAGTTTTATAATCACAAACTATCATGAGGAACTTTATCAAAATGCTTTGGCTGAAATACAGCTAAGTAACTTTGCAGCATTCAACCTGAAATCATAAAAAAAAGTTTTGAAGAGACCATGGGGGATTTCCATTCACTCCCGCCATGGAGGAATTGCACCAATCAAAGCATTCAAAGCACCATCTAAAACCTCGTGATAATGATAAAAAAAAGTATGTAAGGTGGTTTTTGACATGATTAGTTCTTGTCTCATGCTGGCTCTTATGAATTTATTTCCATTTCGTTTCATTTTTATGCCCCCTTTCTACCAGTAAGCGGACACACGGTGAGCTCCCCCCCCCACAAATAACCAGGCATTTAAAAATATTTTACAATAAAAAGTTTTAAAAAATAATTAAAAACATCCAACTCCTCCCCCACATGCTCCCCACTCTCTCCCCACACTGCACATGCTCCCCTGCATGCTCTCCCCCCTTCTGCACCTTCCCACCATCCCCCGTGCCTGCACGCCATCTTCCCCTGTTCTACACTTGTCCCCCATTCCCCTGCATGCTCTCCCACCTTCCCATGCCTCCCTGCTCGCCTCTCCATGCCTCCCACCCTCCTCGTGCCTGCTCACACTCCTCTGTGCATGCTGCCCCCACCCCATCCTGCGATTGATAAAATCAAGCTCTTTCTGAAAATCCAATATCAGTCTGACTAATGTTTTGGCCTATCTTCCATTCCTTCTTCTTTGGCCTATCATGACTTCTAGCATACCTGGTCACTCCCTTTAAACTACCTACTGTTTGCTTCTAGTAACCAAATCCTCCCTGTGGGTTAGGATCAAGTCCCGGATTTGCGGAATCCCCTTGTTCCTTCCCTTTCCATTTCTGAAAGAGGGAAATTATCTGAAGGTTCCCTCGGCATTTGTTGTCTTTGTCAGCCGCGCTAAGCACAGGTAATTGGCATTTCCCTATAAACCTACTTAGTTTTGTTTCTTGGAGATTTCTGAGATTTGTTTAGTGGCCTGTAGTAAACTCTGCCATAATGTTGTTTTTATCTTTGCTCCATTTATTTTTCCACTTGCATTTTGATCATGAATGTGGGTTTCTGTTACAGTGAATTTGTCTTTGATATATATGTTATTGCTGCTGCCCAGAAACGCCTTTTCTTCCTATTTATACTTCATTAGTGTATTACAATCCGGGGAATGGGATCATCTCTGTTCTGTTTTAAACTCATATTTAACTTCCCTGCACTAGGAGTTCAGGTTCATCTTGTTTGTTTCCTGACTCTAGTGCATTTTTATGAATAGACATTAAAGTGCTGTTGCTCTCATCTTCTATTATACGCACGTTTTACAGTACAAATTACAATTCAAGAATTCCATTCGCATTAAGCATGGCAATTTACAAATGGGTTTGTAGCACTGATTATTTTCTACAATGGCGGAATGAGTAATGATCAGGCATTTTACAGTGTATGAGCCCATTCTGTATACCAGAGCTGTATTGCATTCTGCCCAAGACAGTCTTCAATGTCTCAAAGACTTTCAACACTATAGTCGGGGGGTGGTGGCAGGAGAGAGGAGGAAGGTACTTCACTTGGGAGTTCCGTGGGGGGATCTAATTCGTTTCTGATAGCTTAGTCCCACTATCTGAGCTTTGGATCATTTCAGTTCTTTAGAAAAGAACCGCTAAGGGATCTGGTGCCATACTGCACCAATATAAATGGGCTTTTTGATTGCCCCCCTCCCCCCGCACACTGCACCTGATTCCCTTGAGGGTGCTATGAACTTCATGGAAATAACCCGGTTGCACACTGGTTATTCCGTAGTGTGAAACCCCAAAGTGTCAAGGCGTACTCCCACAAAACACCAGGTATCTGTCTGCTCAAGGACTATAGGACAAGCTCATTGCTATGTGGACTGGCCATCAGCATTCCCTGTCTTCTTTGTCAGATCCGTGCCTGAGAAGATTAGTAAATGTATGCTTCAAGGGTTAAAACTCAAATTGAACCTGTGTGAAGTCTTCTTGAGCTCTGCTTTTCCAAAATAACTAGCTAGGAGCTTTTTTTAATACAGGCCAAAAAGCCAGTTCATAGAAAGATAGGACTGTGTGCCTTATACAGTGCTTGGAGATGAGATGATGATGATGCTGATGATGATGATGATTGATGATGATGATGATGTGATGATTGATATTACAACTCTGGAAATGCCACCCTTTCACTGTTGGCTGTGCTGACTGATGTTCTCTTGGAGTGGTCTGAAAAAGATTTTTCCTACGTGTGGTTGTGGCTTCATTAATTGATGGTAAGAAGAAGAATATCTCAGATGTCTCCTCCGTGCCTCCTACTGCTACCTTATGTTCAGCTGTAGGCGTTCAGGCAACTGACACGGTGGATTAAGAAGATAGAGTATTTTATATCCAAAGGCCAGTGGTTATACCATTCCAGTCTTAAGGAATGGGCGCTCAACTTTACCCGGTTGACCTTTTCGCGGGGGACGAGGAGGGGAAACCGCAGGGGTTCCCCGGGCCCCCATGGGCAAAATGAATGAGTGCAGTGCCGCCCCCAGGCCGAGGGTCCTTATTCCCCCCTCATCACCCCTCTGAGCTGTTAGCGGGCCTTCACCTGCACCTTCTACGCCTTTGTTATGGACACAGGTGGGTGTGCGGGTGCCCTACTCCCCCTAGGATGCCTAGCACTACTCCCCTCCTTGCAGATGCGCTCCTGCAGCACCTAGTTCCAGTGAGGCACGAGGAGAGGGCCAGACATATGGCAGGGCGAAGGGGGTTGGTGCCTCATTAACCTCTTCCCGCAGAAGCAGCAGCAGGTCAGCGCTACGTACTACCCAGGTAGCAACAGCAGCATCACCTAGCAGCTCATTTGAGCCCTGACTTGGTCAGTGCTTCTTGCTGCCAGGGAAAACGAAATGCAGAAGGAGCATAACAGATAAGACGCAGAAGGGCCAAGGCGCTGAGATGGATGGTTTGCGTGATTCGCTGATTTCGTCCGTAGGGAGGGACTATTAGTGGAAAAATGCCCTAACCTCTGGGCTCACTCTGTGGGCCAGCACTATGCCCAGGCTTGGAGGGACGTGTGGGAGGACCTCCGTCGGCCGCCGATTTTCCCCATTCACGGACAATGACGAGCACCTCTGGCCTTCCTTTGCCCAAGAGGACCAGGAAGAAGTGTATCCTTGGAGATTACTATATGGATGTTTTCACCCTGCTTACGCTGAATGGGCGTCGAGTTGTTCCCCTGGGTCCAGCAGAAAAAAAGATGGTGCGAAGGCCCAAGAGGTTTGCCATTGAGCAATCTTCACCAACTGGATGAGGGACTATTTCTTTTACATGCTGGTGGGTCATGATGTCATTACCGAGAGAGGCCGCACCTGACCCTCTAACGGTTCCACCCTCCTCAAGGCTTGGATATTGCTGGGGAGGTGGCAGCAATCGCGTATGACACCCCTTCTGCAGGCATGCTGCGCAGCGCAGCAAACCAGGTGAGACCTCATCAACAACCTGATCGGCTTGTTGAGCGTGGGGCCCCACAATAAGGACAAAATGGGGGCCCTCGGGGGGTTCATCAAAGAGGGCAGGGCGTGAATACTCATTAATAATATAATAAAATAATATTTTATTTGTTTTTTCACGCCTCTCCCGATGGATCAAAGCGGGGTTTCGTGTTACTAACATCAGAATAACCATACAACAATCTTCTAAATCCGAAGAATAAAAGAATCAATAGCTTATCAAACGATCCGACGTCCAGGGGAGAAGCGCAGACAGAATATCGGTTGTCAGACGGCAGACTGGTTATCACTCCTCGGGGGTGGAAATGCAAAAGCTTGGTGATTAAGAGCACGTTTTACGTCTCTTTTTGAATGTTTCCAGGGGCGGTCATGCTATCGCGCTCGGCAGGAAGACTATTCTACAACCTTGGGGCGCTTCCTGGGACACCTCAATTTGCGTGCAGGGTGGTTTTCCCCAGGCAGAGCTCTGCACCCGGCCAGCCAGGTGATTGTAGGGGTCAGGGAGGGCCCACCACTGCATCTGCCTCCCCAGGGGAATCAAGGAGGACCTCAGATTGTGGGAAGGAGTTTCTCGGGGATTCAATTGGGTGTCCCTGCTGGGCACACCCTTGCGGATTTGTGGCCGGATCTGAGGTCCACTCTGACCCGGTGGGGGCGAGCCTTGATTTTGGGCTCTTCTTCCCAGGCCATTGGTGCGCCCACGTGGGCCTGCCCAATGGAAGCAGAAGGGGCATTCCTCAGTGACCATACGCTTTATTCTCAGAATTCTTCCCACCATATTGGTAGCATCCTACATCTGGAAGGAGGGCCTTTAACCAACAAGGAGGTGTGCTTTTTTCTAGATCACAATCACACATTGGTCAGCCTATCTCAAACCACACAAACCTCCACAAGTCATAGTGGCCTCAGCTCCTGGTGCACCACTTGGTTTCTGATCGTCCTCCACAACATACCACCACGTTCCAGAACCTGTTTGTGCCCAGCCCTACAGAATGAAATTGCAGACTCACTCTCATCTCTTGTTTTCAGAGCGTCAGGTTACAGCATTTGGCCATCCCCAAAACAGACCACCTTTGGCCCATGCCTAATTCCTAGAGGATATGTGTGGAGGTGGGAACTTGACTGTGAATGGAGGACCTAGCTGTCTTCACTGGCCCTGATGCACAGGTTAGTGGAGTCCCAAGGGGACCCAGGAATGTGCTGGGAGCATTGAGTGTTGCCCTCATGCGGGTGGGCAAACTCTGGAACAGCGTCCCCTGGTGACAAAGGGCAAGGAGGCGAACCACAACCACTATTTGATTTTCCCCTTTTGTCTCTACTGAAACCCCGGCCGTGACTGGGCCAAATTGGGTTCATCAAACAAAGAGGCGTTGGTCAATGACAGCTCCAAGACCCATTGCATTTCGGGCCACACCCTACTTGCCCAGCTGTACATCACATTAAAGCATTTTCCTACCAAATGGTGTGTCCTGGTATTACTTAGCGTAGTGGCTCACCTTCCCCTGCAGCCCTTTATTTACTCTGGACGTATATAGGACATTATAGAGTGGAAGGAGGAAACTGTAAGGGCCCTGTACAAAGTAGTCCTACGGATCCTACCATAAAAGGGCATGCACTGCACAACCCCAAAGCACTCTCGAGAGAGATGCGTCCTACAAACATTTGATTAAAAAACCTCCAAAGAAACCCCCACCCTCTGACGACTGTTACATTCCAGTGTCAAACAGCTCTTTACAGTTTTTTTTAACACGTCACAGCCTAACTGGTTAGGTGGCACATCTCTTTCTTGCCATTCACATCCATTGGTTTGTAGTTCTGTGTCTCTGGAACAACCCACAAAACAAGCCTTGCTCCATCTTCTGCCATCCCTTCAGGTATTTAAATACCAGTTCTCATGATCCACTTCTAAATCTTCTTCATCTCCAAGCTAAACATAACCTGTATATTCGTAAGCTATTCCTCATACCAGCTCAGATTTCACAGATCTTTATCATCCTGATGCTTTCCTCTGAACATGTTCTAGATCTGTCAGTGTAGTTGGTGATGATGTCAGTAGTCCCACAAACTGGGAGACCACCATTCCCCAGGATGAGGTCTGACCAAAAAGAACAGAATGATGCAACAAAATATGATAGTCAAGAGGTATTTTCAGCTAATTCGATTTGGTTGGAACTATAGCCATTGCCTGGCTATTACTGTATTACTGCCGCTTCCCTCTGCTCATTTCCATCAATCCCTACCATCAGTGTTCTGGACAGCTTCCTCTACACAGTTGATGTTACCATAGACCAAAGTGGGCAAGATAGCCCTGTAAGAACCATTGGTCTAAGGTCTGCTCAAGGAGAAAGGAAGCCATACAGGGCCAAAGAAACACTTCTATGCCAGGGAGCTGTGTAATTT
>NC_056522.1:276018770-276019023 GCF_019175285.1 Sceloporus undulatus
TCTTTATTGGCACACCTCTCTCCTCCCTTAACCATCCCCAGGCATATGCTATTTAACATTTACATGAAACCGCTGGGAGAGATCATCCAGAGACATGGGGCGCGGGGTTATCAGTACGCTGATGACACCCAAATCATTTTCTCTATGTCTCCGACTGGTGCAGTGACTGGGGATGGCGTCTCTCCTCTCGTGGCCTGTCTAGAGTCAGTAATGGGCTGGATGAGGGAAAACCGACTCAAATTGAATCCAGAGA
>NC_056522.1:276019123-276019458 GCF_019175285.1 Sceloporus undulatus
CTGGACCCATTTCAAACTGGCTTCCGGGCGGGTTACGGGGTTGAGACTGCCATGGTCGCCCTGGTCGATGCTCTCCGTCTGAGCATCGACAGGGGAAGCGTGTCCCTGCTGGTGCTCTTGGACATCTCAGCGGCTTTCGATACCATAGACCATGGTATCCTTCTGGGACGCCTGGCAGAGGTGGGAATCGGGGGCACTGCACTTCAGTGGTTCCGGTCCTACCTCTCCGGGAGGTCCCGGATGGTGCAGCTGGGAGACGTGTGCTCTGATGAGAGGCCTCTAAAAACTGGGGTCCCTCAAGGAGCCATTCTGTCTCCCATGCTATTTAACATTTA
>NC_056522.1:276019558-276067675 GCF_019175285.1 Sceloporus undulatus
TCTTGACTCGTCGCTTCACCTGACCACTCAGGTGAATGCGACGGTCAAGAGCACCTGTTATCAGCTTCGGTTGATTCGCCAGC
Source organism: Sceloporus undulatus (assembly GCF_019175285.1). Taxonomy (NCBI): domain Eukaryota; kingdom Metazoa; phylum Chordata; class Lepidosauria; order Squamata; family Phrynosomatidae; genus Sceloporus; species Sceloporus undulatus. The sequence goes on from NC_056522.1 coordinate 276,019,642, forward strand.
TGCGTCCATACCTGGCCCAGAGGGACCTAGAAACTGTTGTACATGCTCTGGTAACTTCGAGACTGGATTTCTGCAATGTACTCTACATGGGGCAACCCTTATACCAAACTCGGAAGCTGCAAATGGTGCAGAACATGGCAGCCCGGCTGGTCACTGGTGCTCCCAGGACCAGCCATATGACACCGGTTTTAAAAGATCTCCATTGGCTGCCCATTCGCTTCCGAGCTCAATATAAGGTGTTGGTAATTACCTATAAAGCCCTAAATGGCTTGGGCCCAGGTTACCTAAAGGACCGCCTCTCCCCGTACATTCCGCCTCGCACCCTCAGAACGTCTGGGCAGCAGCTACTGAAGGTGCCTGGGGCCAGATCAGTCTCCACTACTCGGAGGACATTTTCTATAGCTGCCCCAGCCCTTTGGAATGCGCTGCCCACAGAGCTCCGCTCGTCTACTACCCTGGCCCAATTTAGGAAGGACCTTAAAACCTTCCTATTCCAACAGGCATTCCCCGAATAAATATCCTGTGGGCCTCCCTCCCCTTCCGTGGCCAAGAGGTTGGGCTATGGGGCTTTTTACTTGTTGGTTTGATTTATTTATGTATTTATGTGTTTTATTATGTATGTATTTTAATCTGTTGTGAGCCGCCCTGATCGTAGGAAGGGCGGCATATAAATAAAAAATTTATTATTTATTATTATTATTATTATTATCTTGCCCACTTTGTCTATGGTACCTCACTGTGAGAGGAAGCTGTCAGAACATGAGGTAGGGATTATGTAAATAGCAGAGGGAAGCGGCTAGATACAGTAATCAGGCATGGCTATAGTTCCAAACTAATTAGCTGAAAATACCTCATGACTATCATATTTTTGTTGCATCATTCTGTTCTTTTTGGTCAGACCTCACCTGGAATGGTGTCTCCAGTTTTGGACATCATCACCAACTACACTGACAAGCTAGAACATGTTCAGAGGAAAGCAATCAGGATGATAAAAGATCTGGAAACTTAGCTGTATGAGGAATAGCTTAGAAATACAGGTATGTTTAGCTTGGAGAAGAGAAGATTTAGAAGTGACATGAGAACTGTATTTAAATACCTGAAGGGATGCAGAAGATGGAGCAAGCTTGTTTTGTGTTGTTCCAGAGACCAGAACTCAAACCAATGGATGTGAATTGCAAGAAAAGAGATTCCACCTAACCATTAGGCTGGACTTTTAAAAAAACTGTAAGAGCTGTTTGACAGTGGAATGTACAGCTTCAGAGGGTGGGGGTTTCTTTGGAGGTTTTTAATCAAATGTTGTAGGACCATCTCTCAGGAGTGCTTTGGTTGTGCAGTGCATCCCTTTATGGTAGGTCGTAGGACTACTTGTACAGGGCCCTTACAGTTCCTTCCAACTCTATAATTCTATCACTCTCCAGAGTAAATAAAAGGCTGCAGGGGAAGGTGAGCCACTACGCTAAGTAATACCAGGACACACCATTTGGTAGGAAAAGCTTTATTGAGTACAGCTGGCAAGTAGGGTTGGCCCAAATGCATGGGCTTGGAGCTGTCATTGACCAACCCGCCTTTTGTTTGATGAACCCAATTGCCCAGTCACGGCCGGGTTTCAGGAGGACAGAAGGGGAAATCAATAGTGTGTGTTCGCCTCCTTGCCCCTTTGTCACCAGGGGACGCTGTTCCAGAGTTGCCCCCGCAATGGCAACACCTCAATGCTCCCAGCACTCCTGGGTCCCCTTGGGACTCCCAATCCTGTGCATCAGGGCCAGTGAAGACAGCATGTCCTCCATCACAGCAAGTTCCCAACCTCCCACAGATCCTCTAGGAAAGGCATGGGCAAGGGGTCTGTTTGGGACGCCAAATGCTGTAACCTGGCCTCCTGAAAACAAGAGAGAGTGAGTCTGCAATTTCATTCTGTAGGCTGGGCACAAAACAGGTTCTGAACATGGTATTGTTGTGGAGGCACAGCAGAACCAAGTGGTGCACCAGGAGCATGACCCACTCTGACTTGGAGGTTTGGTGGTTGAGAATGCTGACCACTGTGTGATTGTGACATAAAAAGCACACCTCCTTGTTGGTAAAGGCCTCCTTCCAGATGTAGGATGCTACCAAAATGGGGAAGAATTCTAGAAAAGCGAGGTCACTGAGGATGCCCTTCTGCTTCCATTGGGCAGGCCATCACTGGGCGCACCAATGGCCTTGGAAGAAGAGCCCAAAATCAAGGCTCCCCACCGTGTCAGAGTGGACCTGCAGTCCTTGCCACAAATCCCAAGGGTGTTGCCACAGGGACACCCAATTGAAATCCCCGAGAAACTCCTCCCACAATCTGAGGTCCTCCTTGATGCCCCTGGTGAGGCAGATGCAGTGGTGGGCCTCCCTGACCCCTACAATCACCCTGGCATGCCGGGTGCAGAAAGCTCTGCCTGGGGAAACCACCCTGCACGCAAAATTGAGGTGTCCCAGAAGGGCCTGGATTTCTCTGAGTGTGGCCTTCTGGGATGCAAGTGTGGCCCGCAGTGTGGAGATGAGGGAGTGGAGCTTTTCTTCTGGCAGGCATGACACCCACCACCAAATCCAACTGAATATCCAGGTATATGAAGGAAGTAGTGGGGCCCTCAGTCTTCTCAGATACTAATGGGATCCCCAGCTTAGCAACTAGGGCTTGGAAGGTGGTCAAGAGTTTTGTGCAGCCATTCCTTTTGGCCTTTCCGATGAAAAGGAAATCATCAAGGTAATGGGTCACCAGAGGGGATGTGGCACGGCCTCATACTTCCCATTCCAGGAAGGCACTGAAAGTCTCAACGGTCGTGCAGCTGATGGAGCAGGCCATAGACATGTCCTTTTCAAAGTACCATTGACCCTTGAATTTGAAACCCAAGAGGCAAAAATTATTCAGGTGTACAGGCAGCAGTTGGAATGCCAACTGGATGTCACACTTGGCCATGAGAGCTCCCCGACCTGAAGTACCCTCTTTCTTACCAGAGGCTGCTGAGCCAGGGCATCCTGTGCAAAAGGGCTGTTGGGCAGTATCCAGGCGATACCAGCTTGGCATGTGAGATCCAGCAAAGTTCACAGCAATGCTAAAATTTGTACTGCAACCACACACATTTCCCCAAATTGAACTCCCAACAACGCAGTTGATGATCTCCGTCTGGGCATCGACTGGGGAAGCGTGACCTTGTTGGTGCTCTTGGACATCTCAGCGGCTTTCGATACCATTGACCACGGTATCCTTCTGGGATGCCTGAGGGAATTAGGTATCGGGGGCACTGCGCTTCAGTGGTTCCAATCCTATCTCTCGGGCAGATTCCAGATGGTGCAGTTGGGGGACATTTGCTCCTCCAAGAGGGAGCTGACATCTGGTGTCCCCCAGGGAGCTATTTTGTCCCCCACTGTGTTTAACATTTACATGAAACTGCTGGGAGAGATCATCTGGAGACACGGGGCGCGGTGTTATCAGTACGCTGGTGACACCCAAATATGCTTCTCTGTGTCTCCGACTGATGCAGTGACTAAAGATGGCGTCTCTCCCCTGAATGCTTGTCTGGAGTAGGTAATGGGCTGGATGAGGGAAAACAAACTCAGACTGAATCCAGAGAAAACGGAAGTACTTGTGATAGGTTCCCCAGGTCTGGGGAAGGAAATTTATCAACCTGTCCTGGACGGGGTCACACTTCCCCTAAAGGACGAAGTTCGCAGTTTAGGAGTACTTCTGGACTCGTACCTGCAGTTGACATCTCAAGTAGATGCGATGGCCAGAAGTGTTTGCTATCAACTTCGATTGATACACCAACTGCGACCCTACCTGGGCCAAAGGGACCTTGAAACAGTGGTACATGCTCTGGTAACCTCTCATCTAGATTTCTGTAATGCACTCTACATGGGGGTACCTTTGTACCAAGTCCGGAAGCTTCAGTTAGTACAAAATATGGCAGCCAGATTGGTCACCGGTGCATCTAAGTTTGACCATATAACAACTACATTGAAAGATCTTCACTGGCTGCCCATTTGCTTCCAGACACAATACAAGGTGTTGGTTATAAAGCCCTACATGACTTGGGCCCGAGTTATTTGAGGGACCGCATCTCCCCATATGACCCGCCCTGCACTCTTAGAACATCAGATAAGAATTTATTGGAAACACCATCTTCCAAATATGTTTCCTCATCTCAAAAGGCCTTTACAATAATGGCCCCAAGGTTGTAGAATAGTCTTCCTGACGAGCTCGATCTCATGACCCCCTTGGAAACATTCAAAAAGAGACTTAAAACCATGCTCTTTCACCAAGCTTTCACCCCCGAGGAGTGATAACCAGTCTGCCTGTCTGACAACGATATTCTGCCCTTGCACCTGGACGTCTGATCGTTTGATAAGCTATTGATTCTTTTTATTCTTCGTATTTTATAAGATTGTTGTATGTATTCTGATTTTAGTAACCTGAAACCCCGCTTTGATCCATCGGGAGAGGCGTGAAAAAACAAATAAAATATTATTATTATTATTATTATTATTATTATTATTCCTCCCTGCCCTCTTTGATGATCCCGAGGGGCCCCATTTTGTCCTGATGTGGGGCCCCACCTCAACAAGCCAGATCAGGTTGTTGATGAGGTCTCACCTGTTTTTGCTGCTCTGCGCCGCATGCCTGCAGAAGGTGGTGTCATACGCAATGGCTGCCACCTCCCCAGCAATATCCCAAGCCTTGAGGATGTTGACCTTGTAGATGTTCAGGTGCTGGCCTCTCTCTGGGTATGACATCATGACCACCAGCATGTAAAATGAATAGCCCATCATCCAGTTGGTGAAGGATTGCTCAATGGGCACCCTCTTGGTCTTCCACCTCTCTTTTCTGCTGGACCCAGGGGAACAACTCTACTCCCCTTCAGGCTTAAGCAGGGTGAAAACATCCATATTGTAATCTCCAAGGATACACTTCCTGGTCTTCTTGGGCAAATGAAGGCCAGAGGGCTCTTCATTGTCCTTGAAAATGGGGAAATCGGCCGCCTGGAGGTCCTCCCACACTCCCTCCAAGCCTGGGCATGTGCTGGCCCACAGAGTGAGCCCAGAGGTTAGGGCATTTTCCAACTAATAGTCCTCCCTACTGACTGAATCAGCGGACTCACCAACCCCATCCCTCTCAGCTCCTTGGCCTTCTTCTTGCTGTTATGCTTCCTTCTGCATTTCTTTTTCCTGGCAGCAGAGGAAGCACTGACCAATTCAGGGCTCGATGAGCTGCTGGTGATGCTGCTGTTGCTACTGGTAGTACTGGCTGAACTGCTGCTGCTTCTGCTGGAAGAAGGTATAGCACACCCCTTCTCCTGCCATTATTTCTGGCCTCTCTCTTGCCTCACTGGAACTGGTGCTGCAGCCATCTGCAGGAGGGGAGTAGTGCTAGGCTCTGTGGGAGGTAGGGCACCCGCACACCCCACCTGTGTCACAAAGGCTGAGAAGGTGCAGGTGAAGCCCTCTAACAGCTCATCGGGGGTGATGAGGGGGGAAGAAGGACCCTCTGCTGGTGGCGGGACTGCCCTCATTCATTTGCCCATTGGGGCCCGGGCACCCTGGCGGTTTTCCCTCTCTTCCCCCGCAAAAAGGCCAACCTGGGTAAGTTGAGCGGCCTCATTTCCTTTAAAACTGGAATGTTATAAGCCACTGGCCTTTGATATAAAATACACTATCTTCTTATCCACCTTGTCAGTTGCCTGAACGCCTACAGCTGAACATAAGGTAGCAGTAGGAGGCACAGGAGGAGACAATGCTTGAGATATTCTTCTTCCATCAATTAATGAAGCCACACCACACGTAGGAAAAATCACTTTTCTAGACCACTCCAAAGAGCCATCAGTCAGCACAGCCACAGTTAAAGGGTGGCATTCCAGGAGTTGTATATCATCATCATCATCATCATCATCATCATCATCATCATCATCATCATCATCATCATCATCTCCAAGCACTGTAGAGGGGCATCACAGTCCTCTCTTTCTATGAAACTGGCTTTTTGCCTGTATTAAAAATCTCCTAGCTATTTATTTTTGAAAAGCAGATCTCAGAAAGACTTCACACAGTTTCAATTAGTTTTACCCTTGAGCAGTACATTACTAATTTCTCAGGCACTGGATCTGACAAAGAAGACAGGGAATGCTGATGGCCAGTCCACATATCAATGAGCTTGTCCAATAGTCTCTTGAGCAGCAGATACGCTGTGTTTTGGGAGTCATCCTTGACACTTTGGGTCATTCACACTACGGAAATAAACCAGTGTGCAACCGGTTAATTTCCATGAAGTTCACAATCACCCTAAATGTAATCAGTGCAGTTTGCGGGGGGAGGGGGCAATCAAAAAGCCCATTTATATTGGTGCATTTGGCACCAGATCCCTTAGCGGTTCTTTTCTAAAGAACTGAAATGATCCAAATCTCAGATAGTGAGACTAAGCTATCAGAACGATTTAGATCCCACGGGACTCCCAAGTGCAGTCCTTCCTCCTCTTCCTGCCACCACCACCCCTCCTATATTGTTGAAAGTCTTTGAGACATTGAAGACTGTCTTTGGCAGAATTGCATACAGCTGGTATACCAGAATGGGCTACACCTGGTAAATCTGATCATGACTGCATCCCCATTGTAGAAATAATCAGTGCTGACACCATTTTAATTGCCATGGCTTAATGCTATGGAATTCTTGGAATTGTAATTTTGTACTGTAAAACTTGCAGTATAATAGAAGATGAGAGCAAACAGCACTTTAGATGTCTATTCATCAATGCACAGAGTTCAGGAAACAAACAAGATGAACCTGAACTCCTAGTGCAGGAAGGTAAATATGATTTTATAAACATAACAGAGATGAATCCCCTGATTGTAATACACTAACTGAAGGATAAATAAGGAAGAAAAGGTGTGTTTCTGTGCATCAGCAATAACACTATATATCAAAGACAAATTCACTTGTACAGAAACCCACATTCATGATCAAACATGGCAAGTGGAAAAATAAATGGAGCAAAAAATAAAAACAACATTATGGCAGGAGTTTACTACAGGCCACTAAACAAATCTCAGAAATCTCCAAGAAACAAAAACTAGTAGTTATAGGGGATGCCAATTACCTTGATATCTTAGCTCTGCTGAGCACAGACAACAAATTCCTGATGTACCTTTCAGATAATTTCCTCTTTCAGAAATGAAGGAAGGAACAAGGGGATCCGCAATTCTGGACTTGATCCTAACCCACAGGGAGGATTTGGTTACTAGAATCAAAACAGTAGGTATTTTAAAGTGGAGTGACCATGTAATGCTAGAATTCATGATAGGCCAAAGAAGAAGGAATGTAAGATAGGCCAAAAACATATAGTCAGACATGAATATTGGATTTCAGAAGAGCTGATTTTATCAATCTCAGGATGGTGTGGGGGCAGCATGCACAGAGGAGTGTGAGCAGGCACGAGGAGGGTGGGAGAGCATGGAGAGGAGCATGGGAAGGCATGGGGAAGGTGGGAGAGCATGCAGGGGAATGTGGGACAGTGTAGAGAAGATGGAAGCATGCACAGGGGAGTGTGGGAAGGTGCAGAGAGGGTGGGAGAGCATGCAGGGGAGCATGGGACAGTGTGGAGAGAGTGGGAGAGCATGTGGGGGAGTATTTGATGTTTTTAATTATTTTTAAAACTTTTATTGTAAAATATTTTTAAATGCTTTTATTTGTGAGCCACCTTGTGTCCCTTACTGGTAGAAAGGTGGCATAAAAATGAAACGAAATGAAATAAATTCATAGGAGCCAGCATGAGACAAGAACTAATCATGTCAAACCAACCTTACATCTTTTTTTTATCAGTTCACGAGTTTTTAGATGGTGCTTTGAATGCTTTGATTGTGCATTCCTCCATGGCAGGGGATTGGAATGGAAATCCCCCATGGTCTCTTCCAACTTTATGATTCTTTGAATGCTGCAAAAGTTACTTATCTGTATTTCAGCCAAGCATTTGATAAAGTTCCTCATGATAGTTTGATTATCAAACTGACTAAATATGGAATAGATAGGATCTTGATAAATAAGAAAACTGGGCTGAAATTAATAAAATAAAATTGAACAGAGAAAAATGCAAAATTATACATTTAAGGCCACAAAAAACAAACCAAAAACACCAAAGACACGGGTATAAGATAGGGAAAGTTAGAAAGACTCACATCCCTAATGAGGTATGAAAAGAGCAGAGCTATCTGCTGCCTCTACTTGGAGAACAAAATGGCTTCAGCCAGTTCTGGTTCAAATATAGAGGTGAGTCTCTATTGGGGTTGAATTCCTGCATTCATAATGTAAACTGAGACTGAAGTCATGGGGGAGCCAGTCTCATAGAGAAACCCAGGAGAATAGGGACACACATTCCTACAGAAATAAAATATACACAAAGTTAATGATATCACTCAATTCACCACCAGTTTTCAAGAGGGTTAAAACATAAGACAGAGGCCAGGGACATCAAAGCCTCCCCTCCCCCCCTGAGACGAGAAGAGTGATGGACAAAGAGGAAGGCTTAACGCTGTAGCCCAGGAACATCTGGGTCCTCCCCAACAAGAAGACCAGAAGGCCACTGATGGGCACAAAGCGGGAGGTGGGGTGGTGGTGGAGGTAAGGGTGAGAAAAACAGCTAGGAGTGTAAAAAGGAAAGGGAAAAAAGAATTGAGGGAGGAAATTGAGGGAGGGAATTGAGTGAGGGAAAACATCAAGGAGTGTAAAAAGGAAAGGGAAGAGAAGGGAGGAGGGAGAGAAGGGAATAACAGGCATAAAATATAGGAACAGCTACTGGGTCGCAGCAGTAGTGGTGAATGACACTAAAATCAACTTTCACAGAGAGAATAGTAGTGTCACCATAGCTGGCACTTGTCAGCACTGTGCAAAAGGTGTCCCTCCTTGAGAGACTATTTCACCAAGAAATAGTTGAGACAGCTCAAAAACCAACAACTAGAGGGGGGAGGGAGACAGAAAACATATCCAATAAAACAAACATAGTTAGAAGCAACACTACACATGTAATTGAAACATGGAACATGAGAAGCATGAGCCAAGGAAAACTAGACATAGTAAAGAAGGAAGTGGAACACATGAATACAGCAGTACTAAGAGTGAGTGAGTTAAAATGGACAGGAACGGGTCACTTTGACTCAGACAACTATGCAGTGATCTATTCAGGAAATGAAAAAACAAGAAGAAATGGGGTGGTTTTCATACTAAGGAAAGATATAGCTAGAGCACTCAAAGGATACAGCTCAAAGACAGACCGTATATTATCAATAAAGCTTCAGGGTCAGTTTATAAGCATCACAATAATCCAGGTATATGCACCAACTACAGATGCAGATGAAGAGGAAATTGAGAGATTCTATGATGCAGTCCAGGAAGAAATTGACAAACATACCATCACAAAGTTTCAAACTAATCATTGGAGACTTGAATGCTAAAATTGGCTACAAAGAAGAATCAAAAACAGTAGGAAGATTTGGATTAGGAACAAGAAATAAAGCAGGAGAGCATCTGATAGAATTCTGTGAGTCCAACAATCTATTCATTGCAAATACCTGCTTCATACAACCAAATAGGAGACTATACACCTGGACATCACCAGATGGTAAACACAAAAACCAGATAGACCACGTTATTGGAAGTAGAGGATGGAGAAACTCTACCCTTGTGGCCAAAACCAGATCAGGAGCTGATTGTGGCACAGACCATGAACTGCTCATAACAAAAATCAGAATTAGGCTGATGAAGAAAGCAAAAACCATCATTATACTAAAATATGACCTGAATAACATCTCAGATGAATTCAAGGACAATGTAAGAAACAGATTTGAACTACTGAGTATAATCATCTGGAAACCTGAAGACCTATGGACAGAAGTCAAAGACATAATTAAGGATGAATGCCAGAAAACGATAATAGTACATTTTTGTTGGTTTTTCGGGCTATGTGGCCATGTTCTAGAAGAAAAAACTATGGATGCCAGCCATGAAAACCTTAAACAATAATAGTGCCCCAAAAGAAAGATAAGAAACAATGGATGACAGATGAAATACTTCATGCAATAAAAGAAAGAAGAAAAGCAAAAGGAGATAGAAACAAAACCAGAAATGAGAAGACTAGGAATGGGAAGGGCAGCTATGAACAAACTGGAAAAGATACTGAAAAGCAAAGACATACAACTGAATACTGAAGTCAGAATCATTCAGGCCATTGTATTTCCAATTACTGTGTATGGATGTGAGATCTAGCCAGTGAAGGAAGCAGACAGAAAGAATATCAACTCATTTGAAATGTGGTGCTGGAAAAGAGTATTTAGGATACCATGGACAGCCAATGGGTTCTTGAACAGATCAGACCAGGGCTCTCCTTGGAAGCAAAGATGATCAAGTTGAGACTATTGTACTTTGGCCACATAATGAGAAGGCATAGATCACTAGAAAAAACAATAATGCTAGGAAAGGTAGAAGAAAGAGAGGAAGACCACAAACCAGGTGGATAGACTCAATCAGGGGGGTTATGAGCAGGGGCTTGCAGGATCTGGGCAAGGCAGTGGAGGATAGGGATTCATGGAGATGTCTCATCCATAGGGTCACCATGAGTCGGAACCAACTTGAGGGCAGCTAACAACAACAACATCGATGATGATGATAAGGCTCCAGGTGCTCATCTCCCACCCAATAAGAAACCACTTCCAGCCACACTAAAACTCCAAGAATCCATTTTCTTTATTCACCTCAACCCATTCCTACAATAATAGCAAGATTTCAGTTTCTTCATGTGCCCACTCTCCCACTCCAGGGCAACACAAATTGAGACTTGCCTGTATGTAATTGTCACCCAGGTGTATAATTTTATACAGAAACAACACATAGATTTGTTTTATGCCTGTATATTCAATGTTCTTACAACTCAAAAATAGTTTCCTGATACTTGCAAATGAAATAGAGACAACATTTTGATAACAATATGAGAAATCCGATAGGCATTTTAGGACCAAATACGACTGACTCAGGGGCCATCACTGGCACAGCAAAAATTCAGTGCCTTTCTGAATCCTGCAATTCTGTGATCTGCTGTATGGCATAACTGCTCAGAATGTGCATCATAACCTATTTAGACTGCACATAAGCACATACTATGCTGTGTAAAAAGATAAACAGCAGGAAAAATTCAATTCCAGTACAAAGCACCTTGGCATTACGCATGCAATATCTGTCATGTGCTTATTGCGTTGGCCAGGTAAACTGCCAACAGACAGATTTTTGTGTGTGTGTATTTCAGCGGCAGCAGGGGAAGGGAGAGAATAGAAGATTAATTGTTTCAGAGAATGTGATTGTCTGCAACCTGCATTATGAAGACCAGATGCAATTGCACTGCCCTAGTCCAAATTGATACAGAAGGCGCAGATGTGTAAATCAGGATCTTTTCCAGATTATCTTTCACAAACGGTCACCCTCAGGATTGTCAGCACTAAACAAGATGTGTCTGTTTGTTACACAGAAGAAGAAATGACACACAGTTTGTCTGAAAACATGTTGGAAAACCAGGAGCTCAGGTGTGGGACAATGTATTTGATTTTAGGAGCTGCTGCACCTCCCCCCGCCCCCAGCCTCTAACATGCTGGAACCTGTTTCTGGCATCAGCAGAGTAGTCCCTTCCTCAAATAATTCTAAATACACCTTCCCAAACTGCAGAACCTCAGATTCCATAGGATGCAACCATGGCAGTTAAAGTAGAATCACAGTGCTATTTTCCTGCCGTGTGAAAGGTACCAGGACTGCTGTGTGATTAATACAAAACATCAATTTCTGTTCTTGCATTACTTTTGGAAGGATGAGGAAAACCGCTGACTGATCTTACTAGGTGAGGGCAAGAAAATAAACACCAGTTCCTTTGCTCTTTAGAGTTACTTCTCATTATAGTAAAGGCTGTCAGCTTCCAAATCATTCCTAATGGCAAAGGATAATTTTCTTGTACCACATCAGGTTGAATGGCTACATAGGGTTGGGGAAAGAGTGCCACATGGCTCTCCTGGGTGACTTTTGAGCCATCAACTCCCAGCTTCATTTTTAGACTAAGAATGTGACACACATCTGTATCACTCATAAACCACTCTTAGGCCTAAAACAGCCCAGGGGTTCCCCCCTTCTAACAGAAAGGCAAGCATTTCACACAGTTTTCACCTGGTATTCATACATTTGAAATTGTTTGGGGAAATTATTCTGTGCAGAAAAGTGTGTGAGTTTTTTGCATAATGGTGTGTTGGTGTTATTGCATGAAAACAATTTTGTGTGCACCTCCCCCAACATGTTACTATGATTTCTTTTTTTGGGGGGGGGGGTAGAATAAGTTCTTGAAACACCTTGGGATTTGCACATAACAGTCAAAAGCTGCACAGGAATATTTGTTTTTTTCTGCAAGAAATATAAAACTACATTATTTGTCTTTGCATGCAACAGCAAAACACTTAAAGGCCCAGTCAGCATGGCCAAATAAAGTGCTGTCTCCTATCCTCTTGGCTGCAGACTGGACAATGCGCAGACCAAACCCCAGTTCTGGCGCGAACAGATTTGATGATGGCTGGCCTGCTCTGCACCAAACCTGGGGTATAACACCATTAGCACAGATTTAAATACATCACCCTTTGCTCCACATCCTCCCAGAAGATATGGAGCTCTCTGGTCTGATGCCGGGCAGCTGTTTGAAATGAACCCTCCCTGCCACCTTGCACACCCACCACTGCTGCCAGTCACTTGCTCTGACATCAGAATGAGGTGCCCAGACATGTGATGGAGGCTGGGCACCTTGTTCTGGCTTCCAAGCAAAGTAACCCACAATGGTAGTGGACATGCCGAGCAGCATAGAAACAACTGTACAGTGTCAGAATGGAGATATTTTGCAACGGGAGAGAGCCAGGGCAGCTCTTGGGCCAGGATACCCTATATCACTGCAGACAAGAGCAAAGATTTACATCCCTTCTTAACTTCACAGGGAGAAAGAACTCCAGGATAGATTGGTAAGGGAAGAGTTGGGTAAGGAAAGAGGACAGGTACCTAGGTGGATGGGAACTAATGGGTTTCTTAGTCATGTAAAGCTGGGTGCTTCTGCTAATCCCTATATCCATAAACAATATGCAGTATTAGCAGTCTTTCTGTGGCATTAGTTTCCAATATTGTCCCTATGGCATCATATTTGACAATGCTCTATCTATGACATTATCATTATTTTTCTGTTTGGAATCATTGGCAGGCATCCTCTTTTCTTCATTCTCTCCATCCATACTCACACAATAGCAACCAATCTGCATGACAAGATAATACACTAACCTTCTTTAGCCATTCCTCCGCACAGATGGTTTCTCAGTTTGGCAGCTGACAGCACATCCTCCCACTAACTCTCTAGTTCCCCCCCCCTCTCTCTCTCTCTATATATATATATATATATTGTAAAATAATATAAACTGCTTATGGCATTATCCTACATCCACAAGCCCCCCAAAAAACTACTCAGGGTACTCCTGTTGACTTTTTTAAATAAGTATATAATTTTATCTGAATATGGAACTGTGAGGTTTTGGGTTTTTTTTTTTTTTACAAAAAAGCCTAGTGTGCATCTAAATAAAGTTTTGTATAGATTGAGAGTTTCAGTCTTTATATGACATGTTATCATCATGATCCCAAAACCTGATTCTCCAAACCTGATTATTCTTGGATTTTTATCAGCCTTTTAAATGTAAACTGCAAAAAGGTGTCCTGATAACAAAACCCATGATAAATAATATCAAGATTTTAAAAACAGGACAGAATCCTATCCAGGCTTTATTTTCTCCATGTGAGTTCCACTGTGCAGGATTGCTTTACCCAAGAAGGTTTGTTACATGTCCAATAGACCTCTACCCCTCTTCACCACCTTCAGGCCTTCTCCTCACACGAGGCAAAGAACACCATGGGACATAGCTGGCAAGGGAAAGTATAGTAGGGCAAAGCTAATGTATGCAGTCTGGGCATGTGGGGGGGGGGCTAGGAGCATTGCCCCCTATAAGGATTCTTCCCCCAATGAAATATACCTTTGAAATCTGGATTTCTAGCATTGCAGTAACTTTAAATTTCAGTTCAGCATTTAAAAATACAGTTTAGACAAGGAAAGGGGGAGGCAAAGATACCAAAGTAATGTGAACTTAGCAAATAGAAGAGTTCTAAGTGTGAACAAATATTCAGTGGAACTTATGCATTAACAATAAAGCCAGTTTAACTCTTCTGGTTTGAACTCAGGATCTGGGATGCCCCCGGATGTAATTATACCTAAATCACTGCCTATCTAGGTGGGATGCCACCACCTGGATGCATCCAGGGTAAAAGCCTCGCTCACATGGCCCATTTTTAAAGTTTGAAGCTCTCCGACTTCAAAAAAGTGCTGGATGAGCAAGGCTTCAACCCGGGATGCATTTGAACAGTGGCATCTTGCCTAGATAGGCAGTGTTTGTTTGTTTGTTTATTTATTTAGAGTATTTATACCTCGCTCTTCAGCCACAAAGACTGATATGATAACATCCGGGGGGCATCCCGGATCCTGAATTCAGGCCAGAAGAGGTAATCTGGTTTATTTGCTAATGGGATAAGCTCCAATGTCTCACTCACTGCAAAGATAGCAATTTGGTAGCTGCAGGAAAAGTTCATTTGGGAAGGCAGAATTCTTATTTGAGGCGGCGTGCCCTCATTTTGCCCCACCATAGCTACACTCCTCATGCTGCCCCATTATCTCTACAAGAGGTTACTAGCATAAAGAGAAAAATGCTTGAAGAGTCATTATATCATTGGTCTCAAAATCTCTGATTTTTGGCACGTTACAGACCGCCCCTTTGGGGCGGCCTGTAGGCGCACCTTTCCCCACCAGATTGGGGCCTCAGTGGCCAGAGCGGCAGCCGCTGAAGCCCCGATCCGCCGCTTTCCGGGCTGCGGGGAAGCGGCAAAAGGCCCCTTCCCCGCAGCCTTTCTCCTTTGGTCCGCTGGGCGCAGCCGTCTGAAGGCTGTGCCCAGCGGACCAAACGAGGAAGGAGCTCTGAAATGGAGCTCCTTCCGGGGTTGCAGAAAGGGCGCCCTAGGCGCCCTGCCGCGACCCCAATACGTCACAACCGCGCCGCCTCGTTTGGAGGCAGCACGGTCATCACGTATCGATGGCGGTGGCAGTATGGAATGGCCGCCACTATTTTGTGCGCTCACAGCGCGCACTAGGGTTAGGGCGGTGAGTAAGCACCACCCAGTCTTAACCCTAGTATGTGCTTCGCGCGTACTTTTTAGCCCGTATGTAACGGGCCTTTGTTTCTCAATATAAGCCACTGAGCAGCAGTAGCAGTAGTGGCTTAGAGTCCCATTTTGGGAGAACAGTGGGATATAAATCAAATCAAATAAACTATCATATAGAAATGTGTATATGTGTGTGTGCACACACATCTCTGTGTGCATGTGTGTGTATATATCTGCACAAAAACACAACTGTAGCTCAGGTTAATATTTCCCTCTTGTGATTACGTGAATTCTCTTGTTGTTTACAACAGCTCATGCAATAATATTTTTTTATTGTTTAAGGCAGGACTCACTGTTTTCTTTACAGTGTCTGAAAAGACATTTGAGTGGCCAATACTGAGTTGGTAACATTAGACAAAACAGATTGATAAACCATGATATACTCAGAATACCAGACAGAATGGATAAACTCCTGCCAGGGCCATAGCAGTCCTTTCTTCTGCTCCCATCTGTAAATGAGAACCAACGCTCTTTGCACTTATAATAACATTGCCATCATCATCACCATGATGATGATTCTCGTTGGAGCACATTACAAAGGACTGCTATATTTCCTTGGAATATTGGCTAGCTTCTTTGGAGTAACATCTGCAGATTCTGAGGAAGAGAGGAAGTGATAGGTGCACACCTGGTAAATCCTTCCCTGTATTCCAAGGGAAGGAGGGATGTAGCAAATAAAAACAATAATGAATACAACCCATGACCCCCTTTATACTATGAATTGGGAATCATGCTCCCCAAACCTTACTCTGAAAACATCAAGGTCAGATTATTTCTTGATTGTATCAAAGCATGGACAGCTCAAGGTATGGCCACCCCACTGCTGAGACCCTATGCCAGCACTGGGTCCTTCTGAGATGTTACTCTACCTTCTGTGGTCCAGCACAGAAACTAGGAATGAGCTAGCCATCCAAACTTCTATTACTATACCTTCTGCACATGTCATATACTGCTATACGGCTCTGTGGCAGCGATTCAAGGCTATTTACTATGGGTTTACATTTCTAATGTTTGCAACTCTTTTCTGCATGAATTGGCAATGTTAAATACACTCTACAGCTTTTATATTTACTTGATCTTTATTGTGTATATTTTGAGTCCAGCATATTGGCCAAAGATATTCCGGTGCTCAAGCATGTATTTAACAGTTTTATCTGTCTCTTGCTTATTAAATCATTACAGATGTGTTTTATTGGTTTGTATTTATTTTGGTGTGATTCCTTATATTTTTACAGTGTCTCAGAATCTATCTGGATCCAGGGCATTTTAGAAGGATCATAAATAGATAAAGAAATATGATTGAATGCTTACGTAAAGAATCTGAAAATACTGAGAAGTTTTAAAGCAAAGCAGTAAGCATACAAAAATTGATAGCCCGGGTTAGTTAATTGCAGGCCAGTAGTTCATGAGAAAAATAAAATATAAATCCAGTATATAAATAAATGAGAAGAAGTGATGATGGCAGTCAGCTTTTACTCACAGTAAAAGTCATAGCAAACATCAATTTATAGTAGCAAAGGGGGCATATCTTTGTGTATCAGCTGCTGAAGAGAATGACCAGAAAAGGGCTGTTACTCTCAAGCCCCATTACTGGTCTTTTTATAGTGTAAACTGGTGGGTTAATGCGTGAATACAACACTGGAGTAGATTGACATTTGGCCTGAACCAGCATGGCTTTTCTTATATTTTTGTGTTCTTATGATGTCAATCTTCATCAGAATTTGAAAATCTGTCGTATGCACTCCAGTTTTTTTGTTTTTTGTTTGTTTGTTTGTTTTTTACTAAGTCATGCTACAGAAGAGCAGAGACTGACTGACAGGGCTGACTTCAGATATTTTGCTGCCTGAAATAAAAGGCAAGATGGTGGTTCTCCCCATGCAATGTACAAAAACCAACAGGACTGTTGGTTGCGGAGTCGCGTCCAGCAGAGTTGTTCAGGGTAGTCAGGGAGCTAACTCAGCTCCCTCCTACCCTGAACCAGATCCTTGAACCTTCAAAGGCCTGCTGTGACCAATTTAACAACTTCTTCACGGATAAAACCTCTCGGATAAGTGAAGGTCTTAATGCCGGCATTAGGGCAGAACCTAGGGTAGAGGTATCCAGAGCCTCCGTGGACTCCATTAAACTGGATCAGTTTGAGTCGGTTAGTACCGATGATGTGGACAAGATCCTTGGAAGCGTTCGGAAGACAACCTGCTCCCTCGATCCCTGTCCCTCATGGCTAGCGGCTCAGGGGGGACCGGTGGTAATGTTACACCGGATTATTAATACATCTTTGAGGAATGGGCAATTTCCATCCAGCTTGAAATTGGCCACTGTAAAACCGCTGTTAAAAAAGCCCTCCCTTGACCCCCTGATGCATAATAATTATCGGCCAGTCTCGCTACTGCCATTTTTGGGGAAGGTGATCGAGAAAGTGGTTGCAATCCAGCTGAAATGGATTATCTGGACCTATTTCAAACTGGCTTTCGGGCGGGTTACGGGGTTGAGACTGCCATGGTTGCCTTGGTCGATGATCTCCGTCTGGGCATCGACAGGGGAAGCGTGTCCCTGTTGGTGCTCTTGGACATCTCAGCGGCTTTCGATACCATAGACCATAGTATCCTTCTGGAGCGCCTGGCAGGGGTGGAAATCGGGGGCACTACGCTCCAGTGGTTCCGGTCCTACCTCTCCGGCAGGTTCCAGATGGTGCAGCTGGGAGATGTGTGCTCCGATAAAAGGGCCCTTACATCTGGAGTCCCTCAAGGAGCCATTCTGTCTCCCATGCTTTTTAACATTTACATGAAACCGCTGGGAGAGATCATCCGGAGACATGGGGCGCGGGGTTATCAGTACGCTGATGACACCCAAATAGTCTTCTCTATGTCTCCGACTGATGCAGTGACCGAGGATGGCATCTCTCCTCTCGTGGCCTGCCTGGAGTCAGTAATGGGCTGGATGAGGGGAAACCGACTCAGTCTGAATCCAGAGAAAACGGAGGTGCTCATGATAGGTTCTCCTGGCCCGGGGATGGTGGTGGTCCCACCTGTCCTGAACGGGATCACGCTTCCCGTGAAGGACTCGGTACGCAGTCTGAGGGTGCTCCTTGACTCGTCGCTCCACCTTACATCTCAGGTGGATGCGACGGTCAGGAGCACCTGTTATCAGCTTCGGCTTATCCGCCAGCTGCGCCCATACCTGGGCCAGAGGGACCTTGAAACGTTAGTACATGCTCTGGTAACCTCTTGATTGGACTTTTGCAATACGCTCTACATGGGGCAACCCTTGTACCATACCCGGAAGCTACAAATGGTACAGAATATGGCAGCCAGACTGGTCACTGGTACATCCAGGGCCAGTCATATAACACCTGTACTTAAAGATCTGCACTGGCTGCCTATTCGATTCCGGGCGCAATACAAGGTGTTGGTTATAACCTATAAAGCCCTACATGGCTTGGGCCCAGGATACCTAGAGACCGCCTCTCCCCGTACAATCCGCCCCGCACCCTCAGAACATCTGGGCAGCAGCTATTGAGGGTCCCAGGGGCAAGATTAGCCTCCACATCGAGGAGGACGTTTACCATCTCGGCCCCGACCCTCTGGAATACACTGCCCATAGAGCTCCGCTCGGCCACCTCCTTGGCCCAGTTCAGGAAGGAATTAAAGACCTTCCTGTTCCAGTTAGCATTCCCGGACACAAGTTCCAGTTAGTCTCCCCCCCCCCTCTGACAGCAGTGGCAAGCTGGCCAGAATGGGTTTTTAATGTGGGTTTTAATTGTATTTTTATTGTACTTGTAATGGTGATTGTTTGATATGTTGTGCACCGCCCTGATTGCAAGAAGGGCGGTATAAAAATAAAACTTTTATTTATTTATTTATTTATTTATTTATTTATCTTATGTCAAGTGATAGAAAAGCATTTTCTGCTACATCTGAAAGCATCAAACTAGTTTTTGAACTCAGTACCCCCTCCCCCACCACTGCCCAAGCCTTAAAACCTGTGTCTGAAGTCGTCTGGCTCACTCTGCTTAAAAATAGGGCCAGCCTTGATCATAAAACATTCAAAACACCATTTTGTCAACCACTGAAGTGTTGTTGCTTCCATCTTAGATTGCATTTGTTGACCAGTTCTCTACATGCATAACACCCTTATTTGCTGCTGATGCCACTGACCACAATGCCCATCTAATTAGATCCCACCTAATTTTGTAAGCTAAGCAGGGTCTGATTAATCCTTGGATGGGAGATTGCCAATATATTCCAGGCACTGTAGGCTATATTTCAAAGGAAGGAATTGGCAAAACCACCTCTGAGTATTCCTGGCCTAAGAAAATGCTATGAAATTCATTGGGTTTCCATAAGATGACAGGTGACTTGAAGGCACATTCATATAATTAGAAGCTAGAGCCAGCATGGTGTTGTGGTTTGAGTGCTGGACTATGACTCAGGAGACGAGGCTTCGAATGCTTGGCCATGAAACCCCATTTGGTGACCCTGGGCAAGTCAAACTCTCTTGGCCTCAGAAGATGGCAATGCCAAACACCCCTCTGAAGAAACCTGTCAAGAAAATCATGTGATAGGTTCGCCTTAGGGTTGTCATGAGACAGAAATGATTTGAAGGCACAGAATACAATGTGCTTCCGAACACAAAAAAGGCAGAAGCAACTGATGGCTCCATGGCAGTGGACTGGATACACTCCAGGTTTTCAATCCAAACTATAAACAAGCTATCCTATCCCACAATAGGTGTAATACCTTAGATACCTCCTGTAAATCTCAGGCTAAAACCCAGAGGAGATTCACCATACCACTGATACAAAAGCCATGAACTACTAGTAGAAATAATAATAATAATAATAATAATAATAATAAGTAGTAGTAGTAGTAGTAGTAGTATTTTTCCGCCTCTCCCAGGTGGATCGAGGCAGGATTATAACCCAACAGTTACAATAAAATACAAGAATAAAACATATAATTTCAACAAAAACCCTCAGTGCAGTCAACATTTATAAGATAAAATGTTCTGATCCTGGATAGAAGAATGAATGATGTCGTTACAGAAGATTGGGTGGATAGGCTTGCCAGAAGAGATCCGTCTTAACTGCCCTCTTGAAACCCTCCAAGGAGGTAATAAGACGGATCTCTTCTGGGAGGTTGTTCCATAGTTTAGGAGCCACTGAGGTAAAGTTTCTTTGGGAAGTTGAGACCAGTCTGGTTGGATGGGATAGGAATGTCTATTCCTTGAGCCCCATGCATCCCTAAACAATTCTCAATAAAGGGACTATTCCTAGACTCAGCTGCAGCAACAAATCCATGTGAATGGTTTACTGGAAAGCATATGGAATGGCAAAATTAGTCTACAAACTTCCCCCTTAATGTCCTTACTGCAAATGTGCAGATGGTTCATTCACTGCCTACGTGTTTTCTACAGCCAAATTTCATGCCACTTTGTTTGCCTTGGACAGGGCTCTCTCAATCACATTAGAACTGCTTTTTCCTGTAATTTTATTTTTTGCAATGGTAAATCTTCTAGGGGAATTTCCCCTAATATTTCAGTGAAACCTTGTTTTTAAAATAAGCATTGCATGTGGATGCAAAGATTAAAACCCATATCTAGACAGGCAATCTCGGTTAAATTTCACTTAAGTGGATAGAGAGCTTAAAATAAAATCGTTTGAAAGCAAGACTTTTATTTTCGTTTCCTGTTTTACCAATGCAAAATTAAGGGGCAAGGGAAATGAATTTAGACTAGACAGACTAATGCTGGATGAGTAAAGGAATTTCTGTTTAAAAACTAAAATAAAACTAAAATGAGGTGGTGGAGATACTGTTGTGTTCATTTGAGAGTGGTAGCCATGATGTTCCAAGGTTTAAAATACAATGGATCCTAGTTATATGCTGGAGTTTGGTTCCAAGATCCCCCATGGGTAACAAAACCCATGAATTCTCAAGTCACATTAAATATAATGACATAGCAAAATGGTGTTCCTTATTTTAAAAAAATGGAAAATCAAGGTTTGATATCTGAAATTTATACTTTTTTGAACATTTTCAAACCGTGGGTGCTTCGATCCGTGTATAAGAAGGGCCGACTGTATTTCCATGATTCCTATTGTTATACATTGCATTTGAAACAAAGATCATTATATAAGAATGGGGTTAATTTTAGCTCAACTATTTTTTATCATTATGGTATTGATAGGATTACATAACTACAGACCTTTATTAAGTCAGGTCATGCAAAAACTGCACACAGAGCAGATGTAGGAGTGCACATCCACACTGTGCTCTGTACTACAAAAATTATGTTGTCCCCATTTGAACAAGATGGCAACTGTATGGATGGATTCCAAGTTCCAGTTATCATTGCAATATCAGTGGGAAGGTACTTCTTCCTGATTTACATTCTTAAGTGGTGCTTGTGTGGGTGTGGGATACCCAACCATATCTGGGCATAAGTAAATGTCTTAGATTAGATGAGGTTATTTGTCCAGAATTATCTTGCCCAGTCTTATATGTATATTCTGCCAATAGCTTTCAAAAGTCTCATCCACAGGTCTTTCCTATGACTTACTACCTGATCCATTAAACTAGAGATACCGGGGACTGAACCTGGGACCCTCTGCATTCAAACTAGTTTATGTACCACAAAGCCATGGCTCTACTCCTTTGAATATTTTAGAATGAATCATAATTCATGTATGCTTGCAGGCTACACAAGCATGTACACTAGAGTAACCATCGCAAAGCTGCATACTGAATTGTGAGTAGTAATGCACCTAGTTAACTTTGTTCACCTGATGAACTATGTAATGCAAGAGTGGACAATACATAGATCCCAGTCTATAGAGCACTCCTGGCATTCATAACAATTGGCTATGCTAGCTAGAGATGACAAGAATTGTAGCCCAACAACATCTGGAGGGCCACAGTTCCCCATCCTTGGTGGGGAGGATTCTGTGTACACCAAGTCTATGGGCATTTGTTCTTCTAAGATGTTTAACCAAGCTGTTGTGTGTCTATCTGTTGTATTATGAGTGATGGAAGAGTGAACTGTGCACCCTTTGTGCCAAAGACATGAAAACCCTTGAATTAGAAGGTTACAGACAGGAACATCTGAATTAGTGATGAAATTCCTGTGTGAATCTAGTTTTACAGGATGAGTCAAAACTTTCAGAGTATGCAAGATTCTTAAAAATACAACATACTTTAGTAATGTTTTATATTCTGCTTCTCATGTAATCAAAATGTAGTGATAGATCAGTTTGTGCTGAATACTGAACTATCTAAAGAAAAAAACACAGACACCTTCCGTTTGATTATAGATGTGATATGCACCCATTTTATCACCTTTTAAATTCATTGCCACAATAACACCTGGAGCCTTTCTGAATTTCCTAGCACTTGAAACGAGCATTTAGATGGGCTTCAGCTATGACAATGAAAAAGAACAGCACTCACTGACTTTGCAGGCAGAGAACTGGAAAGTTTACCTATCAACAAATTGACCTACCAACAAATTATCATTGAGCATTGATTGAAAAACGGTATCACCTTCACAGAGTTTCATGAATTATATCATCTGGAATGGACATGACAAAACAAAGCTCTGTAATAGTGAACTGTAACTGGCATCTCAGGTTCTCAGTATGGCTCTCAGGAACTCCTATATGGTCTCTAATTAATATATATATATATAGTTTATTTGTATTTCCTGCCTCTCCCTACGGATCGAGGCGGGCTTACAATCATAAAAATGGAAATACAGTTACATATAAAACACAGCTTAAAAACACAGTATCACATTAAGATCAATTTATCATCGTCTTGTCTACTTAATATACTCAGAGTGGGATGTCCCTTTATATTTATTTACAAACTATCTGGGGGATAAGTCCGCCGGAAGAGATCCGTCTTAATCGTTTCCCTAAAGGTTTCTAAGGTAGTGATAAGTTGGATCTCTTCCGGTAGGCTATTCCACAATTTAGGGGGTATGACAGTAAATGCTTTGTGGGAAGTTGATATCAATCTAGTATTTGGATAGTCTAATAGATTTGTCCCAGATGTTCTGAGAGTTCGGGGCAAATTATGTAGGGAGAGGCGTTCCTTCAAGTAACTCGGGCCCAAGCCATGTAGGGCTTTAAAGGTAACAACCAACACTTTGTACTGAGCCTGGAAGCTGATTGGTAGCCAGTGAAGAGATTTTAATACAGGTGTGATATGGTCAGACCTAGGTGTTCCTGTGACCAATCTGGCTGCCACATTTTGCACCAATTGAAGCTTCCAAACTTGGTACAGAGGTAGCCCCATGTAAAGCGCATTACAGAAATCAGGAGAGATTACCAGTGCAAGTACCACTGCTTCAAAGTGCTTTCAGTCCAGGTAGGGACACAGTTGGCGTACCAGCCGAAGTTGATACCAGGCACTTCTGGCCATCGCATCTACTTGAAATGATAAATGTAGAGATAGATCCAGAAGTACACCCAAACTGCGTACTTCATCCTTTAGGGGAAGCGTGAGCCCGTCTAGGACAGGTTGACAAATCTCCGTCCCTGGACTTGGGGAACCTATTGCTAGTACTGTACCTCCGTTTTCCCTGGATTCAATTTGAGTTTGTTTTCCTTCATCCAGCCCATTATTGACCCAAGGCAGGCACCCAGAGGAGAGATGCCATTCCTAGTCATCAGTCGGAGACATAGAGATGTGTACTTGGCTGTCATCAGCATATTGATAACACCGCTCCCCATGTCTCCGGATGATCTCTCCCAGTGGTTTCATGTAAATGTTAAACAGCATGGGGGACAGAATGGTGCCCTGAGGGTCACCAGATGTCAGCTCTCTTTTAGCAGAGCAGCTGCCCCCCAGCTCCACCATCTGGAATCTACCTGAGAGGTAGGATCGGATCCACTGGAGCGCAGTGCCCCTGATACCTAACTCCCAGAAGGATACTATGGTCAATGGTATCGAAAGCCGCTGAGATGTCCAAGAGCACCAAGAGGGTCACATTTCCCCTGTCGATGTCCAGATGGAGGTCATTGACTAGGGCGACCATGTCCGTCTCAACTCTGTATCCCGTTCTGAAGCTGGTTTGAAATGGGTCCAGATAATCTGCTTCATCCAAGACAGTTTGGAGTTGGAGGGCGACTGTTGAATGTACAATCCATCTCTCCAATTATATTTCCTAGGTCTTTGTTCCTAAAACCAGTGAAGCTACTCCTTCTCATGTGAGAAAGAACAGAGGATCTGCCAAAGTACTTCCTTTGATGCACTTCTCTCCCATTGACCCATGCCTTATGCACGGGAATGAGTGGCTTATTTGCACGGCAAATTATAATATTTCTTTGTTTGTTTGATTTTTTAAAAATTGATTTTGACTTTTCTCCTGGAGTGGGAACCAAAGCAAATCAGCTAAAAAATGAATAAGCTAAAAACAATAAAATATTAAACACAATTGAAATCATCAGGTTGAAACAATAGATCATAAGCACTATAAAATAATTACAAAGCATGTAAAAAAATTAAAAATAAATCACAAACACTACCATAAGTAACCTCACTTCAACAACAACAACAAAAAAAAAACACTTCAACAACAAAAAGATCTTTTCCTTGTGGTGAAAGGAGAACAGGGAGGGGGCCAACTTAGCCTCCCTTGGAAGGGAATTACAGAGGGTGGGAGCACCACTGAGAAGTCTCTCTTCTGTAGCCTCACCAAATAAGCCAGTGATGGTGGTGGGACCAAGAGAAAACCCTCTTTTTTTAGATCTTAAGACTCCAGCAGGTGTGAAGAAGGAGATATGGTCTTTTGGATAGACTAGATCTAAAAGGCATATCTTTATAGGTCATGACCAGCACTTTTAATTGTTCCTGGAAATGAACCAGTAGTCATGGAATCTTTGGGCCAGAGCAGACAGGCAGGAAAAAACAGCTCAATCCTGGGTTGTCTGAAAGTGGGTTGTAACCCTGCTGTCTGCGCAGCCCACTTCCAAGGCTGGCCGAACACTGAAGGGCTGTCCTCACCATGCGGCATCAAGCCACAATGCAGAGTTTTTTTGCTTCCTCCACACCATTTATGGGCACCATTGTGCAAACCACCTGCAGCCTCCAATTACCTCCTTCTTCCCAGCCAGATGCCATTCCACTGGACACCTACCTGTATGATTGGCCACACAGTTGCAGGTGCAATGCACCATTGGGACAATGCATTGGTGCATTGGTGTTGGAATGTCTGGTTTGTGTTTGTTGTAATTACATCCACCTCAACATTAGGAAGAACTTCCTGACAGTCAGGGCTGTTCGACAGTGGAACAAACTCCCTCAGAGCGTAGTGGAGTCTCCTTCCTTAGAGGTCTTTAAACAGAGGCTGGATGGCCATCTGTTGGGGATGCTTTCATTTGGATTTCCTGCATGGCAGGGGATTGGACTGGATGGCCCTTGTGGTCTCATGCAACTCTATGATTCTATGATTCTATCCCTTGCATAATTGGCGATCCGATTTTTGCTTTGCCAGAGTCCCATACTGGTGCCAGGCAGTTTATATGCCAGTGCGATGATGCACATTTTCTGCCTTGAGCCAGAGTATCCCAGGTTTTTTTGCTCCAGTTTTTAGCCCCAGAGCACACCTTCATTTCGCTTTCCACCTGGTTTCACCTCATTTGTTATCTAAACAGCTAGGCTTCAAAGCGGTTAGACTCAATTCTATTTGGCCAGTGTGGATGATCCCTTTGAATACTAAAGTTGGAAGAGGCTCCATGCACCATCAGGACCAACCTCCTGCTCAGTGTAAGCTCTCCAGCTACAGCATCCCCACCAGACACCTGTCAAGCCTCTCTCTGAAGACATGCAGAGAAGGAGACCCCACCACCTCTCTACAGAATTTGTTCCATTGCTGAACTGCTCTTACTGACAAGACGTACCTTCCAATGTTCAATCAAAATCTACTTTCCTGAAACTTAAAACCAACCTGATCTTACCCCCTGGGGTAGCAGAGAACAAATCTAGCAATAGCAATAGCAAGTACATTTCTATACCGCTTAAGCACTCCCTAAGCAGTTTGCAAAGTGTAAGCTAATTGCCCCCAACAATCTGGGTACTCATTTTAGCGACCTTGGAAGGATGCAAGCCTGAGTCAAGCTTGAGCCCTTTCATTGGTATTGAACCTTATGGCTTGTGAGTGAGTGGCTGCAGTACATGCATTTAACCACTGTGCCACCTGTGATAGCCCATCAGATATTTAAAGAGTGTGATCATGTCACTCTTCAATCATTTTTTCAACAAGCCAAACATGTCTAGCTACTTCAACCTGTCCCCATATGTTTCATTCTCCATACTTCATAAAACCCTCATTGCCATTCCAACTTGTCTATTTCCTTCTTAAATTGAAGTGCCCAGAGCTGAACACACTATTCCAGATGAGGCCTGACCAATGCAGACTATTATTTCCCTCAGTCTGGTAAATATACTTCTATTAATGTAGGCTAAAGAGTTTATTGCACTGGCTTTGCTCCTACGAAAGATGCGGGATGTAACTAAGGAAATTGACCTTATCACATTTTGCCTTTGCCAGGGAGTACACAGCCCATTTGTAACCCAGGCTTCTCTGGGCTCCTCCCCCAACTTTTCAAGAATGGAATTTTCCCATTTTTAAAAAATGTTTTATTTATTTATTAAAAAGAAAAAATACACAATTGTATTAAACAAAGAATATGTCAAAACACGTAATTACAATATGCCAATATGCATACATATGTACATACAAAAATTTGTATAATACTCTAATTGTCGCTTAACATCCTCACCTTCCTTTCCCTTAGATTACCTTCTTTACCTTTTCTTCTTACACTTTCTATCTTGATCTTTCCTGTTTTCTCATCCTTCATATATCTATCCTTCTACACATACCCACCCCCCAAAAATCCATGAATATCTTCAACAATCCTTCAATTTATTCTAAAATTTTTGACTTCCTTTCTTTCCCTCCAATAGATGTAAAATATTGAATATTTGTACTTTCTTATTTATCGTAAGAGATTCATTAAGATTTATCTTACTGAAATGCAGCTATTTACTTATTTTTTTATTGTACATTGAGGACATCAATCCTTCCCCAGTAGGTTTCAAAAAAGATTATTAATTTTCTCCATTCTTCTGAAAACTTATCCTCTGAGTTATTCCTTAACATTTGGTTGAGTTTATCCATTTCCATCCCCTCATAGAGCTTTAATAACCAGTCTTCTTTCGTTGGGATAATGTCGCTTTTCCATCTTTGTGCTAAGCAAATGCGAGTCAGTGAGACCATATAATATAAAACTTTACCATGTTTCCTTTCTAATATCTCATCAAACATCCCTAATAAATAAAATTCAGGCTTAAGTTGAATCTTTTTGTCTAATATCTCACAAATGGTGTCATTAATCATCTTCCAATATTTCTTAACCTGCGTACAGGTCCACCAGCAATGATAAAAGGAACCATAATCACTTTTACATTTCCAACATGTAGGGTTGCAGTTTTTAAACATTTTAGCTATTTTATCAGGCAATAGGTACCATCGGAAGAACAATTTATAAAAATTTTATCTTAAATTTTGAGAAACCGTATATTTGTAACCCTTTGACCAAACTTTTTCCCATTGATCAAGTTGTATGGGGTGCCCAATATTCCTTGCCCAAATTAACATTTGTTTCTTTATGTAGTTTTCTTCCGTTTCAAATTCAAGCAGAGTTTTGTAAATTTTACCAATTACTTTATTTTCTTTGATAAGTATTTTCCCCAAATCATATTTTATTTCCTCTAGATCAAAGCCATGTATTTTTGAACCTATTTTAAATCTTTCTGTTATTTGCCTGTAGGTGAACCATCCAATATCTCAGCCCAATTCCATAAGTTGTTCTTTGGATTTCAGCTCTAACTTTCCCTTTTTAACCTCTAGCAATTGGTCATATGTGTACCATATTTTGGGTTTGGACAGTTCCCTTCTATGGAAAGCTTCCAATGGTGAAACCTAGCCTCTCATTTTTGGTAGAATTCTCTTTTTGTATTTATTCCATACTTTAATCAATGGTTTTCTAATGGCATGATTACGAAAACGACTCATATGTTTATCTTTTTCGTAGGCCAAGTACGCATGCCATCCTAAATTTATTTCGTCCCCTTCCAATTCTAAAAAGTATTCATTTTAAAGAGAGACCCAATCTTTGATCCACCAGAAATAGCATGCTTCAAAATAAAGTTTTAAGTTTGGGAGTCCTAAGCCTCCTCTACCCCGTGCATCTTGCAATGTTTGTAGTTTGACCCTTGCTTTTCTACCTCTGCCAATAAAACAAGTTATATCTCTATGCCACTCCTTAAATATTTTGTCTGAGTGAATAATTGGGATCATCTGGAAAAGGAAAAGTAATGTTGGTAAAGTATTCATTTTAATCAGAGAGATTCTTCCTACTATAGATAAATTTAATTTATTCCATTTAATTAAATCATTTCTAATTTCGGTCCAAGCTCTTTTATAGTTATTCTCATATAATTCAGTAGCTTTTTTAGTTAGGAAGATTCCTAGGTACTTTACTTTCTTGCTTATTTTCATACCTGATTTTTCTTCTAATTCTTTATCCTCAATAACCTTTAAGTTTTTTTTAAGATATCCGATTTGTTTTTGTTAATTTTGCATCCTGTTGTCTTACCAAATAATTCTAGAACTTCTAGTACTCTCCCAATATTTTCTTTGGGGTTTTCCATCATAATGACTACGTCGTCAGCAAATGCTCTGATTTTATAATTGCACTTTTTTATCCTGATTCCTTTGAATTCATCATCCATTTTTATTCTTTTTATTAGGAGTTCCATTATTAATAAAAATAATAAAGGGGAAAGAGGGCAACCTTGGCGGGTCCCTCTGCAAATTTCGATACAATTTGTCTTCTCATTGTTGATTCTTATTTTAGCATTCTGTTTGTTATAAATTTTTTTCATCAAATTGTAAAAATTTGATCCCACCTCAATTTTTTTAGAATATCCAATAGAGTATCCCAGTTCACTGAATCAAAGGCTTTTTCAAAGCCCCCCCCCCAAAAAAAATCCTAATTTTTTGTCATTATGTTTTTCAAAGTATTCTAAAATGTCAATTATTAATCTCGAATTATCTTTCATATGTCTATTATTGGAGCCCTGGTGGCGCAGTGGTTAAATGCCTGTACTGCAGCCATTCACTCGAAACCAGAAGGTTGCGAGTTGAAGACCAGCAAAAGGGCCCAAGCTCGACTCAGGTTTACATCTTTCTGAGGTCGCTAAAATGAGTACCCAGACTGTTGGGGGCAAATTAGCTTACTTGCTAATTAGCTTACTTGCTGTTCACTGCTATGATCTTTGGAATAGCGGTATATAAATAAAACATATTATTATTATTATTATTATTATTATTATCAGGTAAAAAGCCTCTTTGGTCTTTATCAATCAAATTTATCAGACATTTTTTCAGTCGGTTAGACAATATGTTAGCGAATAATTTATAATCAACATTTAGAAGAGAAATTGGTCTATAATTGGAAGGGTCTTGAGTGTCTTTACCTTCCTTTGGGATTAAAATTGTCTCTGCTTCTCTCCAAGAGGAGGTTAGATTGCCCATCAAAATATCATTCTTTACCTGTTGTAATGGGTTGATTAACTCTTCAACAAAGGTTTTATAGAAATTTGCTGTCAACCCATCACTTCCAGGGGCTTTCCCTGTTTTACACTGTTTGATCGCCTTTCTAATTTACATTTGAGATATTTGTTGATTCAACATTGCCTGCTGGTCTACTGACAGCTTCTCCATTTGAGTTTTCTCAAGAAGATCATCTCTAGTTTGTTCTCGAATTGTCTGTTTTGAATATGTCACCAATTTTTTTTTAAATTTGTCTTTAATGTCTCTTTGGCTGATGAGTATATTATCCCCCTTTTTAAATTTACTAATCGTTCTCTTTTCCTTTTCTTTCCTCACCTTATGAGCTAACCATTTTCCTACTTTGTTTGCATGCTCAAATTGTTTTTGTTTTGTCACCTTTAATTTGTTGCTAATTTCAGTCAACGCCTCAAATTCTAATTGTTTTTTTAAAGAGCCTGATTTCATTCTGAATCTCTTTATTCTTTGGGTTTGTAGATATTTTTTTCTTCTTTGTCTTTCAATAGTTTATTCAAATCAGTAACTTTTCTTTTGTTTCTTTTTGTTTAATTATATTTTGTTGAGTGAAAAAAACCCTCAATACCACCTTACCTGCATCCCAAACTATAGCCCCACTGGTTTCCCCATTTAAATTTTCTTTGAAATACAATTGGATTGCATCTTTTGCTTTTTTCACTACCTCTTTATCTTTTAGTAAGTCCTCATTTAAGTGCCAATTGTATGATTTCTTTAATTCTTTTAATGCTAATGTCACCGGATTATGATCCGAGATCTCTCTATTCAAAATTTCTGTATTCTCCATTTCTCTAATTAGATTGTTTGTTATCAGAATTAAATTTTATCTAGACAAGGACTCATGTCTGTCAGAATAAAATGTATATCCTTTTTCAACATTGTGGAAATATCTCCAAGTGTCCACCAAAGAAATTTTTTCTTTTAAATCAAAAAAAGTTTTAAGTAGTTTACCCTGATTTAATCCCCCCCCCTGATTTTCTATCTATTTCGGGATCGATAACACCATTAAAGTCCCCCAATACAATTATATTTTCATATTCATATTCTAATAATTTTTCCTGCAATTTTTTGAAGAATTTTCCTTTCTTTTCTTGGGGACCATATACTGCTACTATCAACATCTTTTTACCACCCCTATTAACTTCAATTCCTAAGTAGAATCCATTCTTATAGTTGAAAATCTCTCTAGATTCAAACTGATCTTTTACATAAATAATTACTCCTCTCTTATTTTTTTTTCAATAGCGGATATATACCCATTCCCTAGTTTTTTGTTCTTAATCCGTCTGGCATCTTTTAATCTTAGACGAGATTCCTGTAGGCAAATAATATCAGCCGGATTTTTTTCTAAATGATGAAATACTCTCTTTTCTGAGGTGAATTTAAGCCTTTTATGTTCCATGATAGGAGTTTCATTTTCAGGATATGGAGCTATAGATAAAGGGAAGAATGGGGATGCCTTTAAAGGAAGAATTGCGACCAAACCATTTTGGGTTTACTTAAAGTATTGTATCTTTATCAAAAGAAAGTAAAAAATGTTTGATGTACAAAAGGAATAACATTTAATATATATAAGTCTACAAGTGCTTTATAAAATAACTTGAGTCTTGTAATTAGTCCTATATTGAATCAGAAGAAGACATCCAAGATTTTTCCCATTCTTGAAAAGATGCAGTAGAAGCCCAGGTTGCAAACAGGTTGCATACTCCCTGGTGATTTGGAAATGCGATAAGATCTGCTTTCTTAAAATTACATCCCACATCTATCATTGGAGCAAAATCAATGTGATAAACTCCTAAGATAGCATTTGCTGCAACATCATACTGCTGGCTCATGTTCAACTTATGATCAACAATAATGCTAAGGCCCTTTTTATGCATAGTATTCCTGAACCAAGTATATCATCCTATACCTTTGGATTTGTCTCTTGAATTTCATTTTGCTAATTTCAGTCCCATTTGCTAGTTTATCAATTCTGATCCTTTCTTCCAAAGTGCTAGCTACTGCTCTCAGTTTTATATCATCTACCAATTTGATAAGGATTCCCTCCAATTCATTATCTAAATCATTGATGAAAATACTGAAGAACATTTGCCCCAGGATGGAGCACTCAGGCACCCAGCTTCAGACTTCCTTCCATTTTGACGCACAGTCAGTGTTAACAACTATTTGAGCACAGTTATCTAACCAATTGTAAGGAATCCATCTGATGCTGTTTCCCTCTTCCATATTTAGTCAGTTTGCTAATCAAAATATCTTGGGGGAACTTATCAAATGCTTTGTTGAGATCTAGATAAATGATATCCACAGCATTCCCACCATCTACTAAAATAGGCTTATATAGGTCTGTCTTTGGGTTCTCCACATATGCATCTGAGGGAGTAGGCTGAAGTCTATGAAAGCTCATGCTACCAACTTCTTTCTTTCAGTTAGTCTCAAAGGTGCTACAAGATCCCTTTGCATTCCTTACTTGATATGAATGGAATATATCCCATCTCTCTTTCCACTTACACTCTCAATACATTAGGCAGATATTTGGAATATGGTGTACAAGCATTTTGTTCCTGTTCTTTAGAAGTCACTTACATGCCTCACCCAAGTGGTCACCTAAGGAGCTGTTCAAGTCCCCCTTCTCCTTCTCCTTCTCCTTGAAGTGTACTCCCAGATTCCAATGAGAGGAAACTGAGGTGGGATTAAAGCCAGCCTTCGTAGGCTCAGGCATGTCAGCTTTGTGTTATATTATGTAGCCCATATTCTTAGGAGGTGTGATCATTGCATTTGGGGTTGTTAACTTTTAAATGTAAAACTTGCAAAAATATGATAAACAACTACAGGCATTGTAGGTTCTACTGGATGCCTAATTGCCATGGAAGGGCGGAGGCATAGGCATGTGTAAAATAGCATCTGTCAATCTGTGTTTGACTGAGCCAGACAGGCTGGATAAAATACTTTGTAAATTAAAGATCCAGTGCTTCTATGTTGTGGGGTGGGGGAGGCATAGCAGAACAGAACGTACTGCAATTCTTTGGTGGTTCACTGGGTATCTAGTGAATGCAACCATTCTGACAGAACACCTGTTTAACCAAAAAGCTAAATCTTAATTATGAAACTGCTGTGTACCACTATCTTTCTCCCCCAAACTGAGTACTTTTTGTGTGTGCTGGGGGGCTCAGTGTGTTACACAGGCTGGGACAAAAAAGTGTGCAAGTGGCAAAATTCATAGGTTTGTAGGGACACATTTATTTTGTCCCAGCAGTTCTCTTTTTTGTAAAATGGCATAACCCCAAAACTATGTGTAGTAAGTGGCTAAAACTGTGGGGAAGTGGTTTATATTGTCAAAAAATCTACATTGTAGGTCTAGTTCTGTGCAGATTCTCTACCAAAATGTGGCTTGTGAGAACAAAAGTGTTCCATTCAGCCATGAGGTTAAACAGGAAGTGAAGGTAAATTTATTCAAGTAAACTTTGACAAAGCACCACTTTACAGATGCAATGCTACATACACTGAGGGTCTGAGCAGATGAAGAGGAAAAGCTGGCTTGCACCTGGGGTTTCCCTATTTGCAGGGTGAACGCACTGATTTTACACCACTGGCTCTCACAATGAGCCAAACACTGAAGGGCAGACTGCACCGCACCCTTCCTCTGCAAGAATGGACCCACCAAAACAAGGCAAGCTGTGAACCACCATTATTTTTTTTTTCAGCTCCACTGCAAATGCATGCACATGAGTGCATAGACACACCTCCAGCAGCCGCCAATCACCACTCTCATCCCATCCACCTGCAAGCCCAATCTATGTCCTGTGCAAGCAGCCATGCAACCAGCCACTTGATTGCACAAACAATCAACTGATGCATCATTGCACCAAGTGACACACTGGTACACCACAATCATGGAGTCCCTCTGTATATGTCCTCTTTCCCCCCTTTCCCACTTTTCAACTGGCCAGTTTGTTAATATTATGATTACATCCATTGTATTGTTGGTGACACCCTGTGTTGGTCATCATTTTGCCTTACGGGGTCTAGGATGAATCGATGGTACAATAGGTTAGTGGTGCAGCTGACCACTTGTGCATATGTGCAATGAATTCACAGGCAGGTGACAAAAATTATGAGCAGCAATGGCTCTGGTGGCTTGCCGGTCCCTTCCCCTGTCTCCACACTGGCATGCAGTTCACACACTGTTGCAACAGTATGCATTTTCTGGCTTGACCTGGCATTTAGCCCTGGAGCACAACCTCATTCCAGATTCCTCCCATGACAGCCATGTACATCGTTTAAACATGTAAGTTTCAGAACTGGGTGAAAGAGTTGAAGCAACTGGATTCATGCCTGTAAATCCAGGCATGAATCAGAATTTGGGTCAGCATTATACCAATGTAACCCAGGGTTAAACAGACAGTTGTACCATTTACATACTTGCATGAGGAGGTATCAGATACCCCCTTATGCAAGTGGTCCTCCTTTTGCCTGCATCAGTGAGATGATATACCCTCCCATGATCCAGAATGACCATTGTTAAGGATGACCACTAGTATGTTTCCTGAATTGTTGCTAATACATAAGTATGCCAATGGAGCTTTATGATTTGTCACTGAATGGCATCATGCTGTGGCAAAGCAAAGTTGTTTTCCTCATAACTACACACCATGAGACCACTACTACTGTGCCATAATGCAACGTTGCTGAACACTGGGAGAGGGAGCTATATCTGCCATTGTTAGTCTGTAGAATTTAGGGAAAGGAACTATTTGCACAACAAACTTTCTTTGATTCATAGCATTATCACAGCCCTAGTGATAGTTCTTGAAGGAAGCAGCAGCTGGGCAGACTCTGCTTTCCTCCTCTAACCCAAATGGTGTTTAAATATTTAATGCTTTCACAGGTGTGCAGATTCTGTTTGTTTTGGTCCACCTCATGAAGTTTGCTTGGCAGTGCTTCTGCTTGCCTGTTAAAGTGGGTCATCTCCTCATTAACTTTCATCTTTAAATGAAGGTAAAAATCAGTTAATTGCTAGAAAAATGTGTTGATAGTATTTGTCTTTAAAATATTTAGTTAGACTGACTTCCATTTACCTTTTGGAATGAAGGACCCTAAACCTCTTTTGAACTGCACGGTGACTTAGATGTTGATTTTCTGCCATTATCCTTTGCAGGGAAACACACAATTCTTGAATTTTTCAGTGAAAAATATGTTTTCCTAACTCCTGGATTTATGGTAGTTGTAAGCTAAAGAGGAATTCAGTGTTCATGGCCTATTCTTTTACTGCAGGTACTGGATATTGAAGCTGCTGAATATTAACCTAGCACTGGTATTAATATGTTCTGAAATGTTTTGAGAAATTATTCTGGGCAGAAATACATGTGTGTATGGTGGTGGTGGCAGGGTTGCATGGAAAAATGTCAAAATATATTTTTTCAAAAAACAAAACAAAACACTGACTGGTTGTGATGACCACAGTTCCAACTCTTGTGTCCATGTCCCACTTTAGGAGTGGGCTCTGTGGACATTGGGGTTCTGACTCGCTTCTGGCCAGAGTGGACTTGGGCTGCACTTTTGTGTCCATCTGTTCAACTCCCTAGAGTTGATATTCATAACTGCTCAGGAATCAACTGTGTTCTGTATTCACTATCATGGCACAATTGCCATGACTGTAAATGCTCCCTCAGATGTACCTTACCAGCCAGCAGCCATATAAAGTGACAGAGATCTATCTGTTCTGCTGGCAACCAGGGTGCAACAGGATGATGTCTCCTATCCTCACCCACCAATGATAATAATAATAAATAATTTTTTAATTTGTATCCCACTTTTTGCCAGTACAACAAGTTAAAATACACACACACACACACACACACACACACACACACACACATATATATATTGCCCCCCTTAAAACAAGATTAAACAGTATAAGATTAAAAACAACATATTAAAAACCAATTAATCTAAATACAGTAATCATCATCATGGGCAGAGTTCACTAGATGGGAAGTCCTATTCGTGGCTGAGTATTTTATTCTGGGAAGGCCTGTCGGAAGAGATCCGTCTTAATGGCTTTTTAAAAGCTCTCTAGATTGGTAATTTCATGGCTCTCGTCCAGCAGGCCATTCCATAAGTTGGGAGCAGCTGCAGAAAATGTCCCCTGGGAGGTCGCCATCAGCCTGGTTTTTAAGGGCTGTAATAAATTCCTCCCTGAGGACCTGAGTGTACGGGGTGGATTATATGGAAGCAGGCGATCCCTTAGATAGGTTGGGCCCGAGCCATGTAGGGCTTTAAAGGTGATGATGGCCAGTGCAACAATCAGAAGTGCAACCTCTTTTGCAACTCTTTGTTGCACTAGTAACTGCGGGTAGATGCTGGAAATGTCATTCTGATGGAATTTTAGTTGTAAATATTATGTTTTGTTTAGGTATTTTATTTATTTACTTGTGTAAATTGTTTATGCATTTTATGTGTTTTATGTAGTTTTGTAAACTGCTTTGATCTTTTTGGAAAGGCGGTACATAAATAAATTTATTATTATTATCATTATTATTATTCTGATCACCAGCAGAACAGACCTCTATCACTAGATGCAGGTGTTGGCTATTAAAGTAGGTTCTGGGAGTCAGGTCGAGAGCTCATACCTTGTCTCTGATATAAGCATCTGTCAAACATTTCCAGACAGCAATGTATTTTGGAGGGTCAAAGTTGCTCTTCTTTGCACAGAAAAAAGGTTACAAATACGTAACTTAGAGTTATTCACTTATGACTGTTAGGTATTCATGATTCCCATGTAGTCCCTAATTTAGGAGTTATGTAGGGACCATGAATATCCCCCCACCTACTGAGCATCACCAACTATGACTGATGGAGGTCATTTTCTCTCTTGATCAGGAAGCAGCTGCCTGCTGTCTCCCTCTCCCATAGGCACAATTTCTGGTGCCAGGGGAAATGCAGCAGGTACCCTGATTCTCCCTGCCACACTGGAGATTATTCATGGAGGAGGGTGGAAACACATGGGAGGGACCAGCTGCTTCGAGTGACAGGGGAACACATTGATCACAGCAGCTGCTTCCAGTAAGAAGAGGCTGAGGGGGTCAAACCTTTAAGATCCTTTACGTCAAAGTATGGCACGTTACAGACCGCCGAATTGCGGTGGTCTGCCGCCGCCGCTGGTTACTGTGTCTGGGAACCACAGCAGCCAAACGGTGTGGTTCCCGGACGCAGCAAAGAAGGAGCGCGAAAATCGCGCTCCTTCTTGCAGCCTGGAAGAGACGCTGCAAGGCGCTAGTCGCGCACTCGCGGCATCACTTCCGCTGCGCGACATGCGGACGCAGAGTGTCCGTTACGTCAAAATGGCGGTGGCTGTGTGGAACGGCCACCGCCATTTGTTACAGACTCAGTCCATGCTAGGGTTAGGGGCGTCTGGAAGAGACGCCCCTTTCTAAGCCTAGCACGGACTGAGTCCGTCCTAGGGTGCCCATTTGTAACGGGCCTATGTATATGAACTCAGAACTTTTTAGCTTTTTCACATTTCCATCACTGATATGTGGGTTTCAGTGAGGGCATAGCATGATCATTTGGAGTCAAATTTGACACAAACAAACCAAAGTTGGTCAGATTGTATGGCTATCAGGTGCAAAACAATTTAGAGCTAGATATAGAATTTGGAAAAGTTATTTTTTTTGGAATGCAATTCCCAGGACACTCAATGGGATGTTCTAGGTGAAATAGTTTCAAAACAGTAACGTTTCCAAGCTCTGGAGAGGGTTGATGCAGAGGTCTGAAAAGTTACATTTTTGGAATACACGTCCAAGAATCCCCCAGTTAGCGTTCTGGGAGTTGTAATTCTGAAGGAACATTATTATTATTATTATTATTATTATTATTATTATTATTATTATTATGTAGATTTACACAGCGCTGTACATACTTTGGGAAGACCCAGTGTGTAGCCTCTTTGAACAAGCGTACAACCACAGCAACTCTCATAGAACAACCATGCTCACAAAGGTAATGGACATCTCCATGTCACGTGATGGGGTGGTGTGGGGGAATCTTTGTTAAGGTAATGTGAGATGGAATTCACTACTTAGGGGAAATATGTATTTTGATAAATTACTTCAGGTAGAGCAAAATGCTATAGCAGAATACTGTTAAAAAGTTAAATAAATGGGTCCTACAGCAAAACATTACCACACGATACCTGTTCTTGCTGTGATCATGTCAGTTAATGAAAAGGGAAACATACTAATTTCAGAGCAGCCATTATTACACCTCTCAGCAATCACATGACTGGGGTAGCTTCTGCCACCACTCTTTCTTCTGCATTCCCTCTTAACCTCGCCTCATTGCCCTATGCCCTACCCTTTTTCAGATTTTAAGTTATATTTTTATCTTTATTTTTAAGTCAACAGCTGCAGTTGTTCCCCATTCTGTGTGGGATTGCAATGACCAGATGCTACAGTCCCAAGGCTGGCCATGGCAGCAGTCCACAACAGACTGTTGGTTAAGAGGGCTTTTTTTGTGTTTCTTTTTTGTGCCTTAGGAGGCTGTGGCATAGTCTCGGCCCAATCCAGGGACATGTGTCATCTGAACACAATGCCCCTGGATCAGTCTGAAGGCAGTGCCTTGGCCCATCTCTTTTGGGCTACTAACACCACGTGACTGCCAATAGTAGAACTGCTGTGGCAGCAACACTTCATACCTGAGGTCTAATGGGACTGCAGTGTGATTGATGGGTTATTCCATCAATAAAAAGGGATTCCTTCATTGTGCTTCAGAGACAAGCAGCAATGGGTTGGAGGCAATGTTGTGTGATTAGTATCACAAAGGCACTAATTTCCAACTGTAATTGCAGTTTAAAAGTCATATGTAATAATCTCCCTAGAAGCCAAGGTTGCCAAACTGTCATACCTTGGTCATATCATGAGAAGATATGACTCATTAGAAAAGACAATAATGCTCAGTAAGGAAGAAGGCAGTAGGAAAAAGGGAAAACTACCATCCAGATGGGTAAATTCAGTCAAAGAAGCCATGGCCATAAGTCTGGAATACCTGAGCAGGGCTATTGAGGATAAGGTGATTCATGGGATCACCATAAGTTGAAATCAACTTGATAACAGTTAACAACAACAAAGAGCAAAACTTCTGATACTGCCAAAATGTTATGTATAGTCACCATTTGTTATGCATATGTGGCTCATACTTGTGGACTTTCCAGCTATAGACATTGCTCCTTAATTATGTGCAAAACTAACTTTATGCATCTATGGTGTATGGGAATCCAGCATTAATACAGGCTCAGCCTGAGTAATGTGGGGCTTTTAATGACTGGATCCATTGAATGAGTGCAGCCTGAGGTTGCCATGCTCTGTATTTGAGCACTAGTTACTTTGTAAGAAAACATTGTTCTTGAGAAGGGCCACTGGCAGAAATCATACAATGATATCCAGGGTGTTATGGGTGTTCATTATGAAAAAGAAAGGTGTCTATAATGGGACAAGAATTAAAATATAAATTATAGGAGAACCAGGAAATTGGGATAGGTTATAGGAAGAAATGTTAAAATAAAAGAAAATCCTGCCTGAGGTATATTTAAGAGGGAACAAAGTAAAAGTTATAGATGGGAAGAATCAAGAGTCAGTGGCAGTGAAAGGAAATTTTGACAGTTGTGAAATACAGAGAAATGACAAATGTCAACCAGCTACTATAAAACCAACTTTTGATCTGGATGGTTTTTACTGCATTAAATGTGACAAAATGTGAGTAGACAGCATTGTGCCAGAATGTGAAGTTGGATTTGAGTGCAATTATTTGAGACTTGCAGTGAGGCACTGTAGCATTGATAGAGTAATAGTATCAATATGCATATCAGGAAAAATTATGCCA
Organism: Sceloporus undulatus; assembly: GCF_019175285.1. Classification (NCBI taxonomy): domain Eukaryota; kingdom Metazoa; phylum Chordata; class Lepidosauria; order Squamata; family Phrynosomatidae; genus Sceloporus; species Sceloporus undulatus. The sequence continues at coordinate 276,059,494 of NC_056522.1, forward strand.
ATTGGATCTTAAGAGCTCATTAGACCAGAATCTAATTAAGCAGTAAAAGTGGGACTTCCTAGACTCCAGTCATAATTTCACACTAATGTAATGTCTTCAAAATCAATTCAGCACCTCAATGCACAGCTTCTGGAAACAGTTCTAGGTCACAGAGAAGATGCTGTAATAGCATAGGATTTTGGGAGAGATAGAAGATTGTCAAAGTAGCTGTTCTAATAGGATTCACCATTACTGAGCCCAAAATACTAAGCTTCTTACTTACTTCAATGGCAGCTTGTGCTACGTTATCAAGAGCTGACCTCAAGACTGAACAGGGATGTACTCTTTTTATTTCTGTATTATACAGTGCATTTTCCCCCTTTCCATAGTATGTTATGATCAGGATTGGATAATTGATATTTGGAGAGATGGTGGATATATGCCCTTGTCCTCAGTTAGGGTATTGGATTAAATATTTTGAGGTAACTTCTCTGAGATTCCTTGGGTCCATTTACACAGGCATGTGTCAATAAATGAAGACCCAGTGGAAAGTTAGAGCTGTCTTATTTGATGCTTGAACTCTCATAAGATATGGAGGTTCCATGATGGTTAAATAGAATATGGAAGCCACTTTGCCACTTCTTGTCCCAACCAGGATATGCATGCATGCGCCATTTCCACAATGCATCTCTATTATCTTAAAGCCATTGATGAAGAATCTTGTTAAAATAGCAAGTACCTATGCTCCAGGAAACGGGTGGATAGGTATATCTTTCTCCCATTGTATGTTTGTGATATTTCTGAGGTGAAACCATCTTGTTATGCTTAGTCATGTGACTAAACCAAAAATAAGAGGCAATTCTACTTTAATGATATTTTACTTATTTTCAAATTAATAACACTATAGGACTTCAGTCAATATGCATCCCATCTTTTCATCAAAAAGATGGTCCACATACTATCAACATTACTCTGGGATGATCCTTCATTTTCATCAATCAATATTGTTTTATTGATTGTACTGATTATTATGTATTTTATATGAATTTGTACGCCGCTTTGATCAAATTGGAAAAGTGGGATAGAAACAAACATTATTATTATTATTATTATTATTATTATTATTATTCAGGTACCAGCTTTCCTCTTGTCTCATAATTCATCATTTACAGTATAACCAAATGTGTAGTGTGGGGGCTGCCTGTAGTTGAATCCTAGATTCAGCTGAATCCCATCTTGGGAGAAAAGAGAGAGAACTAATTCAATCAATCAATCAATCATTTTAGATCCTTCAAAGAAGCTGTGGTACCAAGTCATTATAGCTTAAGTTTAATGTCCTTGGCCAATATGAATTTAATCATAAACTTTATTTCAGAAATGTTAGCACATTTCTTTCAAAAGCATGTCAGAAGCAAAACATATATTTAAGCTGCAAGCTTTCAAAGCTCCACTAGCTTCTTCATCAGGCAAGGTGTAAAAACTATACAGGAGAAACAAAAATTGAAGATGTTCATCATAAACCTGCATTTTGCTGTTTTTGTTCTTGGTTCAGATGATATGGATAGATATCTCTTGCAGGCTGGCACTTTTTCTTTCTGGCCACGTGGCATCTGGAAGATTCTCAAAGTCCAGGAAATTTAAAATTAATTTGCAATACAAAAAGATAATTCCTTTGCAATCTGGTATGTTTCCATCCTTTGTGAAGCTGCAAGCCCTTTTGCTAGGCAGGGGACACTAAATTTCTAAGTGTATCTCATGTATAAACACACTTCCTTCAGAAATGGACCAACCACTCTAACAGAATGAAAAAAAAAATACTTTCCAAGACATATCTATAAGATTTAACAGCTGAGATCATATATTAAGTAAGTGGAGCATAATAAAGTTCTGTGTGTTCTACCCATCTTGGGAGAGTTGTTGTTGTTAACTGTCCTTGAGTCGATTTTGGTACATGGCAATGCAGTGTTTCTCAACTCATGGCAAGCAATGTTTCTTGGGAGAGACTGCTGTTATTTCTGCTGTCTAATGTGGGAGGAAAGGGAAGAGAATGGAGGACATCCCAGATGATGAAGAAGCAGCTGGTCTTGATTTGGAGGAAGAAAGTAACAAGGGCACTCAAATGGAGTATAGCCTCCATTCCCTTCCCTTGAAAGCCAGATCAGCTGCACCTTCACTATTATCCATGGTTTTGTATTTCCACAGTAAGTCCAGGAATTTATCATCTGCAGATATGGGGGGGGGGGTGTGTTCATACTGTGTACAGAGAGGTACACACTGTGTACAGAGAGGTACAGCATCTGTTTTTTGTTTGCTTCCCATTTCCTCAGCAGCATGAGGAAGTGGCCGCAGCAGCAGCGACACTCCCTCATAAGGACTGACAGATACTTGAGGATGGTTCTTAGGTGGGGTGCAAATGGCTAGAGAATAGCCTTCTGAACCCAATGTAAAAAAAAAGACATACATATGAGTAAGAAACTTACTTGTGTGCATGTCACTAACAGGATGTCAGCCATCAAGTGTAGGATGATCCAAAAAATGAATGTTTCATTGATGTTACTAAAGTGTCTTCTGAAGAGATCTTGCCCATTATAGATTATTGTGATGGGAAACGGAGAGGACAATCTAAGAGTTCTGTCCTCAATTTATACATCTTCCATGTCTTGGACTCTGTTGTCTACACAATTGACCACCTGAAATGCTTGTTATATAGACTGCTTTCTTGCAAGCACTGAATTGCTCTCTCAATTTAAGAGCAACTAAAAATCTCAGGCTTCATTTGTAAACTTCATCAGTTTATACTGGTCTACTGCTGGTTTGGCTGAACCACTGTCAACATTTCCTCTCTTGTTGATCTTTCACTAGGAAGCCCTCCATCCAAATGCTTCCCAAACATACTTACCCTCTTAGTTTGCAATCTCAAGCTAAACAAGGATGATGCTGAGTGATGGTGGTGCGGATTGGGAAAAGCTTTTCACATTCTGTTCATCAGCATTCCTCTTCCTTTCCCCTCCTTCCTCTTACAAGAAATTCCCAGCAAAAATTATCTACTTACTTTGGCAGTAGATAAATCTCAGAAAACTTTAATGCACATGTTGATGGGGCATGTGGAAGTAGTGTATAAATGCGTCAGGAACCTGTTGGTATTAGAAATGTCTGCTGTTGTGCCCATACGTCTGCTTATTTCCATACATTTACTGTATACATTTGCCACAAGGGAAAACTTCCGTCTACTCTTTGGCAGTATTACTGGAAGAGCAGTATCGTATTTGTATTTGGCGGACTCTTCCATTTCCAGTACATGCACTGATCTTCATTCTGAACCCTTATCATTGAAAGAATTCTCTAGACTATCTCTCACCACCCAACCAATTAGTGTATACTTCTCATTACATACTGTCTGCAATATGTAACTTGCTTCAGTCATGGCAAAGAGTCTCTCTTTCTCTCTCCACGTATCACTCTCAGCAAAATGAGTGATCATTAGCAGCACAGAGGCTGGATAAAGCTTACAAATGAACAGCTCAGAGTTGAGCTGCAAATGCAGCCTCTTTTTGTAATTCAAATTAAGCTAATAGCACAGTAACAAATTGCTGTTAATATTAGATTAACTTCTTTGGAAAGATAGGCATTCAGGAGAGTTAAGATTGCCTGGAGCTGGGCTGGCCAATGAAAGAAAGGCAGCTGAAGGAAAGAATGCTAGCCATTCTGTGAGAGATCAATTTAACAGTAAGCACAAGAAGTAGAATGGAAATAAAGTATACATTGGCAGAACAATTACTACACATTAAGGATTCAAGGGAAGGATACAACTTGGGTTTTTCCAACATTGTATAAGCCTGAACCCAAACAAAACCCCACATTTTCAACTACTGCTATTGCTGTTGATCTTTTTAGTCTCTGATTTGGATCTTGCCCACTCCCTTTTATTTTTACTGAAGTGCCAAACAGAAAAGCAGGCACAGTATCTCTCTGTACACAGTATGACTCCCTCTATCTGCAGGGTGTGTGTTCTTGGACTTACTGTGGAAATGCAAAACCATAGTTAATAGTGAACGCTATGGTAATGAATGGCTTCCAGAAGAAGCTGACTATACAGTTGCACTGGCAGACCCAGAGATTCTGAGAGATAACACCTCTCTAGGCATATCAAGCTCTTCCACAGCATGTCTATAGTCAATATCCTCTGGAAGCATACCATAAATCATGCTGGAGGACCTGTAAAATGCATAGAGAGAACAGATTTTTTTGGATGTGGATAAATAAAGCTGGGGTTCTGGTATGACGATATGGCAGGTCATACTCGGCTTGATAGCTACTTAAATCCCTGTTGATTCTAGGCCTTAAATCCAATGGCAAGTCCCAAGTAGGATATAGCCATTGATTCACCTGCTGAATGGTCAGTCAACATTTATATAAATTCCATTCATCCAGTGGTTCTGCTCTAGAGAGGATGAAAAATTAATGCAAGGATCTCTTAGCAGCAAAGGTACAACTTCAGGGTGCATGGGGGGTGGGAGCTGCATGATGGATGAGGAACAGGAGTAAATTGCTGTCAATTGAAGAGGTGAAGATGCCAGCCACAGATGCTGGCGAAACATCCGGAATAAACTCTTCTGGAACATGGCCACATAGCCTGAAAAGGCCACAAAAAACTATGGATGCTGGCTATGAAAGCCTTCAACTTCACAATTGAAGAACTGTTGCTAAAAGAAAGTTCTGTGTTTCGTAAAATCTTTGTGATATCTAGGTATTTCTCAAAAGGACCCCTCACTGTATCAGGGGTTATCACTGTGTGACCAGTGGACTGCATGAGGTCCCTAGAGGCCCCTGCCAGTCCCACAAAGCCCTCAATCCCCATTTGTCTTTTTAAAAAATTCAGCATGATTTGGGTGATTTTTACCCTGAAACCACACATGTGAAATTATCCCACCTACCCCAGCAAGAACCCCAGAACCTTATGCTAACCCTCCCCAATACCTTTGCCTTCCTCTGCAGTTCCTCTCAAAATGGAGTGAGTGAGTGAAGTGATGTCACTTCCTATCACTATTTTGAGAACAACATTAGAGGAAAACATAAGTATTTGGGCTTGCTGAGGTGGGGGCAGCTCATGAAAGGACTGTATGGGGAACTCACCTCTGGCTCCCATGCTATTGCCTACTCCTACATGAAATCGTAGAGAACTGCTACTGATGACAGTAATGAGTTATTTGGTCTCTTGTGACTTTGTTCATTAAGTGTGTTTTTCACAGACTCAATTCTGCCCTTAGGTTCTTATGACCCAGGGTATTTCTTCTTTACCAGGATATCCCCTTCTATTTGATACCTGGCCAAGATAAAACATTTTCCTAACTTGCTTGCTAGAGTTTTAGAGGATGCCATTTAGATGCTTTGTTAGTCTGAGTTGTTGGGGATGAATCCCCTCTATTTTGTAGAATTTCACAGAATTCCAAAGAATTATACATCTTTTCCTCTCTGTGCAACCTGTTCCTTGAACTAAATGACCACGTGAATGAACCCTTGGAAGTTTAGCAACAAACATTATTTAGACCTTTTCCATTTTTCCTTCCTTCCTTCCTTTCTGCTGCATCAAGAAGCATCTATAAATTGACTTGAAAGAAGGATTCATTAAGGTTCAAGCACTTGGGGCAGGGATTAACTTGCTCTGAATGCGGGGTCTGATTCAGAAGCTGAAATGCCATAGTATATGCCAGTGGTCACTAAACTGATTAGGAGGTGGTTATTTTCAGTAGTAAAAAGGCTATCTGCTAATACTAAATGCCATTTACCCTGCTCTGATTCTGTGAATGAATATTTATGCTGAATGATGAACACAGAGCCATCAGAAGGTTTTTGCTTGCTTCAGAGCTGCAGTGATAATTCAACAGCAGGTCTGAGCTTCAATACTTGTTTCTATTAAGCAAATTTGCAGTGTTCACACAAAGTTCATGATTGACTTTTTATCCTAGATTTTTTTAAAAGGAGAGAGTTCTTTCAGACCTAAGAATGTGGGTCACAGCAGGAGGGCCTTATGTGGTACACACATATGTATGTATGCAGGTTGAGGCTGTACAGTTCCTTTCCTAAATTTTTATGGGCGATGTTTTGGGATTTTTTGGTCATAGGTTCTGTAAAAGTGGATCAATAATTTCTTATGATGTTATCCTTTGTGAAATTTCTCCATGCTTCTTTTCTTTCTCTCCCCATCACCCATAAGTAACAAAACTCAAACACAGAAATGATTCCAAACCCCCTTTAGGCAGGCATGTTAGCACTGAATAGTTCTGAATTTAAAAGGATGAATAGGAGCAAGAGAATGCAAACAGGATTTGCATGGGAGTCCATGTGGTGCAGATGTTAAACAAATGAGATGCCTGGACTACAAAAGAGCTGCACAGTACAGCTTCCCAGCTGAAGTACGGCTTCCCAACTGTTCATGTGTGCACTCCAAATCTTCCTAGTTTATGGCTGATGCTTGCAGGGAAAATAAAAAAACAGTTTAGCTAAAGAAAGTGCACCTGTTGCCCTGTGGCTTTGATTTAGAGCATCTAAACTCTGGGTATCTCTGGCACAAATTTCACAGCAGAACTCCTTATACAACCATTTCCAAATGTAGGAGAAAACACACATTGGCCTGGAGGTTGCTTATGAACCCAGTTCATTTGCCAGATAGATACATCCTTCTCTGGTGGAACAGCAGGTGAACCTTCTATCCCTATACATAACTTTTTGTTGTTAAGATGTGCCCTCATGCTGACTCTAACGGATGTCAACCCTGTGATGAGGTTTTCTTGGCAAGATTTATTCAGAGGTTTGCATTCCTTTTCAGCTGAAAGAGGGTGACTGGCCCAAGGTCACCCAATGGATTTCCACAACTGTCTAGAATTCCCGGAATCCTAGGAGCTTACTGCACTACACTCTTATAGTGCTGCTATTCCATTTTAACTGCTCTGGCAGCCTCCTGTTGCATTCTGGGATTTGCAGTTTAGGGAAAGGCATTTAGAATTCTCAGCCAGAGAGCTCTTACACCTCACTGAGCTACAAGCCTCAGAATGCAAAGGAGACAGCCACAGTGGTGGCACCCGACTTGGTGACACCTGTTGCAGGGGGTGGGGCTTCTGGGGGGTGGGACGTCTGGCATGTGTGTCCCACACAGGAGCATGTGTGCATGGCAGCATGTGTGCACACAAGTGAATTGAGCATGCAACCCTGCAGTGGCCTGGATGCGGCATGCAAGGCTTCACGGCGGCCCGGACACCACATCCATGGCCTTGCAGCAGCCTGAGCAAAATGTCCAAGGCCTCGCAGTGCCCACCCCTGTGGGAGGCGGGGGACCATGTGCGTGTCACACCCTCTTCTGTGGTATCACCCCCCCCCCCTTTTGGGGTGTCACCTAGTGCAGCCTGTGCACCCCCTCCCCCGTGATGCTACTGGGCAGCAAGAGCAGTTAAAGTGGAATAGCAGTACTATAAGTGTGTAGTGTGGAAATCTAGCTAGTGTAACACTCAAACCACTACCCCATGCTACCTCTCTTATACTCCCAAAAGAATATGACATATTTTGAAGATACCTGCTTCACATGATAGTTTATTAACTGAATTCTTTCCTGTGCCAGGGATGAGTGAGAAGGGGGAGACATGCCATATTACCACACTACACTCTTATAGCGATGCTATTCCACTTTTACTGCTCTGGCTGCCTCCTGTTGCATTCTGGAGTTTGTAGTTCAGTAGGGCCTAAGAGTTCTCTGGCTGAGAATTCTAAATGCCCCTCCTTAAATTGCAAATCCTAGAATGCAACAGGAGAGAGCCAGAGCAGTTAAAGTGGAATAGCAGTACTATAAGTGTGTAGTGTGGAAATCTAGCTAGTGTAACACTCAAACCACTACCCCATGCTACCTCTCTTATACTCCCAAAAGAATATGACATATTTTGAAGATACCTGCTTCACATGATAGTTTATTAACTGAGTTCTTTCCTGTGCCAGGGATGAGTGAGAAGGGGGAGACATGCCATATTACCACACTACACCCTTATAGCGATGCTATTCCACTTTTACTGCTCTGGCTGCCTCCTGTTGCATTCTGGAGTTTGTAGTTCAGTAGGGCCTAAGAGTTCTCTGGCTGAGAATTCTAAATGCCCCTCCTTAAATTGCAAATCCTAGAATGCAACAGGAGAGAGCCAGAGCAGTTAAAGTGGAATAGCAG